>NC_139230.1:74792991-74946729 GCF_977018435.1 Lepisma saccharinum | reverse complement strand
AAATGGATTCGTCCGTCCACAAAACCCTGTTCCACTGCCGAAATGTCCATCCCCGGTACATTCGTGCCCACCATAGTCGATTGCCTTTGTTCAACATGGAAAGGAAGGATTTACGTTTCGCCTTGTACACTCGGTAACCGCATCGCTGTAGGTAACGGCGAATGGTTCTGGTTGACACTTCAATGTGAAAGCGTTCTCGAGTCCACAGTCGTAATTCGGCCACAGAAACATGATTGTTGGTCTGGATATAGCGCCTAAATATCCGTAGGTCACGCACGCTCAGCAGGCGTTTTCGACCGGGGGCCTTACCTGGCTCTGTAGTACTCGTATTTTGGTGGTGTTTGATGATGCAGTGGACGGTTGACTTGGGTAAGTTCAGTTGGCGCCCTATTTCCCGTTCACTGAGTCCATCCCGTCGCAACTCCACCACTCTTCTCCTCACGTTGTCGTCAATAGGTTTGCCCCTGTCCATGGTGATGATGCACTGTGGTTCCTCTGTGTACAGCACGCGCTTATATACGGCGGACTCCCTTATCGTGTCCGTGACGTCATGCTTCCATCGAATGAGCCACTATCTGGAATTTCCGTATGGGTCTGGTGCCTGGTCGAAGTTCAATGTCACGCGTATTGTTCCCCGTTTTCGTTCTTTACGTGACCTTGGGTGCAACATGCTGGGATCATGATTCTTGCCTGCTCACACGCCTCCTCTTACACACATGCGTCACTTCTGCGGGTCACCCTTTCCATCGCCTATGCCTCTGTGCATTTAATCACGTATTCCTTTCTGGTCGAACTTCATTTTCACCAAGGTTGTACAATAATAAAATGATACATTGAATCGATTAGTATATACTAAAGTTAAGTAATAAGTCTCCAGTTGTTCATTGTGTGTGTGCGGGTGGGGGGGGGGCGCTGTTAGGTACTAGTATGTATTATATGATGTGTAACTGCAGGTGCAATTGTTAACATATGAAGGTTAATTTAGTTGTTGGGACAATAGTAAGTTCTGTAGTTTTTCTTAAAACTTTGATGGCAAATAATGTTAGTCAATGGTGCAGGCAGTTCCTTCCATTCCCTGATCCCTGTAACAATGAAGGACTTCTTATAGGTAGCGGTTTTATGTTGGGGGATTTTTAGATTGTGTTTCTTGAGGATATTATGTTCGAACGATGTTCTACGAGAACATATGTTATCGAATAAGTATTTTGGGGGTCACTCTTAAGTATTTTGTGCATCAAGGTGAGTATTAAGTATTTTCTTCTATTGTTAATGTCTAGCGAAGAAAGTTTCTTCAAATAGGGGGATACATATTCTTTTCTTTTTAGGTTAAGTATGAAACGTATACAACAGTTCTGAATTTTTAGAAATATATAATTTGGGCCTTAGGAGATAGTACTGTACACTGACACTGGAGCGCAATAATCTAATGTGGATAGGACGAGTGCTTGCATAAGATCTTTAACTTTAGTGTCCAAAGTATGTTTTAAACGATACAAAGATTTGAGTTTGAGTGACAATGGTTGATAACTCAATACTTATTGTATATATTTCACAATGACGAGAGCAGTTTTCAGAGAAAATTCAGTATCTTCTTGCAAGAACACTACGAAAAAATTCATCTGTAAACAAGGAAGAAATGGTATGCAAATTTCTTAATAGTGCTTTATACTTAATTTAGGTGCCAAAAAAATGTCAACCAGGTAGAAAAATTGTAATTAGCAGTAATACACTTATGTAAATAACAATGTAATCTTACAACTTTGATATCAGAATGAGACAAATAAAAGAAAGAAGAGTGGTTAGCACATCGCCCTACGACACCAGGGGTCCCGGGTTCGAATCCTGGCTCGGACATGGATGTTTGTGATTGTCTGTCCTGAAAAAATTCTGAAATTGGAATATGAATGAAATTATATGAGTGAATGAAGTGTGATGGGCGAAGCTTCCGCATAGGGGCTTTCCTTTAAAAAATTAAAAAATAAAAAATATAACTAGGTATGATACTTGCTCCCCACACAAAGGGTCTCCGGTTCGAATCTCTACTACAACATTTTCTTTTTTAAACTATAAAATGCAAACTAATACAAGTCTGTAAAATATTATTTGTAAATTGATGACAAAGGATCTTATTATTTTTTTCATACTTCAGGTTTGTGCGACTTACTCACTTTTATATATATATTCTTTCGTATTTCTAAAAATTTTTAAAAATACAAAATTATTTATTACTTACGTAAAATGAGTATCTATTTTGTACACCGACAACGTTTCGGGAACCACTGTTCCCTTCTTCAGGTCCTATATATCAGCTATCCGAAAATTACCATAGCCTCGTCAATTCATACACTCGTCAGGAAAAGGAATAGGTACATAATGGTAAAGGTAACATATTTGGAAAACGTTAAACCCTTTGCAGGATCTATATTCACTGTGGTTTGTTAAAATAATCACTATAAAACCTTCCGCTAAAAAACCCGTGCAAGTTATTAAAACTCTTAAAAAAGAAAAGATATTCTCTTATCACACTATTCCGATGCAAACTGCCTGTGCATTCCTTATCGTATGCGTGAGGTTGAGGGCGTGTCGACTCTCCCCTCCCCTACTTTGCCCTTGCATTTCTCCTCCTCGTTACATCATTTCAAGATCAAAAACGCGTATAACTTGGGCTTCGCGTATTACGTCAGAGGTGACCTGGAATCCAATTTTCTCGTATTCCCGTTTCTCCCGTTCTTTAAGCATTTCAATCCATAGTTCGTCTATATTATCATCTTCTCTGTTAAGCTTATTCTCTCTATTTTTGCAAATGTACGAGGTCTCATAGACGTTACTCCTCAGCAATTTTTCCTCTTCCTTTAATATTTCTCGTATTTCTATTTGGTGTCCTTCATCTATAATGTGCTCCGATGGTCCGGTCCGGGGAACCTCCTCCCTCATATCTTTATCATGTTCCTACCAACGTATGCTCATGCTTCTACCTGTTTGTCCTATGTACTCTTTAATGCATTGGTATTTAATCTTATACACCCCTTTCTCTCCTTCTTCATTATCTTCTTTTTCCATTCCCTCCGTTTTGTAATTCGTAAATTATTTCTCCAAGGTTCTAGGCGCTTTCATTACGCATTATATTCCGTACCCCTTTACTATTTTTTCCACGTTCTCTGAAACTCCCCTAAAGTATGGGATTCCTACATACCTAATTTTCTCTTGTTGCTATCATCTTTCTCGCATATCTTTCGTGCTTTGCTTAAATTCTTCCTCATTTCCGTCTCCTTGTAGCCGTTCTTTCTACCCTCACTCATTACCCATTCAATCATTTCCCTTAAATTCTCCTTAAAGTTACATAATCTTATAGTACGTACAAATAAATTTAAAAAACATTATACTCCTGACAACGGCTTATGATATACGCCCGTCCTAATTTTCTTGTTTGTTTTGCAAATCTCAACATCTAAGAAACTTATCTTATTATCTTTCATTTCTTCTTTTGTGAATTTCATTCTTTCTTCTTGTTCCTCCAATGAATGAATAAACTTTCTAATCTTTCCTTCTTCCCGATAACCAGAATATCGTCAACATATCTCCTATAGAATTTAACCTCATTTCCTATTACGTTCAAGTCTGTACTTTCAATAAAGTGAAGGAATATACTTGATACTATCCCTGAAAGGGGGTTCCCCATAGCTAATCCCTCTTTATGGACAAAGATTTTTCCGTTACAACAAAAGTAATTGTACCCCGTACATATGTTAAACCATTTTACATACTCCCATGCAGTTTTACATCAATTCCATTCCCCATCAGCCACCTCTATAATCAATCAGCGGCCTTTTCCCTTGGTACGCTGGGGTATAAGTTGACAACGTCAAAACTCGATATCATATCTGTACTGTTAATTTCTAATTCTTCTATTCCCTTCATTACATCCCATGAATTTTTAACACTATATTCCATGTTATCCCTGACATCTTTGATTTTCGCAACCAGAGTTTTTGCAAACTTGTGCCCTGGGTGCATATACATAGCTATGATCGGCCTTAACTGCGTCCCTTCTTTATGAGTTTTTGGTATTCCAAAAGCCACTGGGATGATCAGCTTTTTACAGTCGTGAGTTAGCCTTCTTTTCTCTATCCTACTTAACGTGATACTGTTTTCAATCCCTCTTTTTGTTTTCCGTTTTATTTTATTGATCAGAACCTTGTCTACCTCTTTAAAGTCGTTACTTAGGAAACATTCTTCAAATTTTCTTTTGTAATCCCCTTTGTCTATGACGACCATTTTGTTCTCTTTGTCGGACCGTATCAGAAATACGTCATCTTCTTTGACCCATTTCTTTACGTCATCTAACTTCTTTTTAAACCTCTTATTCCTTTATTGTTCCTCTCCTTTATCACATCCCATTTTATTTTACTTCCTAATTTGTTGTTCGATGATATCATGTATCTTCTTCTTGACTTCCCTTTTATCATCTTTGTCATCTAAGATGACCCCTATTCCTTCCGCTGCAATGATAAATTCTTCTTTTTCAATTTCACCCCTCCCGATTGCGAACTTTTTCCTTTTCCCATAATTATATTCAAATCAGCGGGTAATTCTTTTTTTGTCAGGTTAAACACAATATCCTAACTTTCGTTTTCCTCCTCCCTCCAGTCCATCTTTATTCTGTTGCAATCCTTCACATTTCCTCTTATCCTAACCAATTTGTTCTGAATTTTTATTCTATGTTCATTCTTTGCCGCTTCAACATATTTATGATGCCTCTCCTCTATTCTACTCCAGGTCACCCCGTCCATAATAGAGCTTAGCTCCAAGTGTAGCTTTAAACATTCATTGTTATGTTTATTCACTTTGCTATACGGTTCTCTTATGCAGTTACCTAACATTCCCATCTGACATTTCTTTTTTGACCATGCCTCTTAATGCTTAACGGTTAAAATCCCCATTTGAGAAATTTCGGCACCACTCCCAACCTCTTACATTCTTTAAGGAACCATATTTTGTTAATAGTTGAATTTAACCTAATCCTTCACTTCCGAAAATTCTTGCACTTTCCTTCCCGTACAGAGTATTGAATTCATACTTCAGGTTTGTGCGACTTACTCACTTTTATATACAGGGTGGTGCAAAATTCCGTTTACAACGCGGAGGAGGTGAATCGCCAAGTGAAATGAAGACGAAAATGTAAATGGAATTTTGTCGAATGACGCACCGTGTCAGAGATAGAGGATGCCAAAATCGTGTGAAAATGGACTTCACACCTCCATATGCCGACAAATAGTACTCATAAAGAAGATGCGGCACGATATCCCCAAAGAAAACACACCTGGGCTAGCAAATGATGCACAAATTGCGTGTTGAAAATGAATGCTGCAGGGATTCCGCACAAGAAATGAGGGATTCCCGGGAATATGTCCGACATGGAACGCAGGTATCGAATGGGGGTACAAAGGAAAATGACGGAGGTCACAGCACATGAAGAACATTTCGCCAGGAAGTGTCCTAAAAGCAGGCTGCAGAAGGGGATTCCCCAGAGAAGAGGGGACGCAGACAACATGTGCAAGAGGTGTACTATGATGACACACACGCACACAAGTAGTATTCTTTATTGGCTGTGGAAATGACATACGATACATATCACAGACGTTGTTGAAAATGTCCGCCAGCCACATCTACACACAGACGGCATCGGCGTAGCAGGGACGCTCTGGTATGCTCAAATACGTTGGGCATGTCAGTGATCATCCCAGCAGCGACGGTAACTCGAGCAACGAGGTCCTCCACACTTTCCACCGGGGTTTCGTAGACCAGCTTCATTTCGCCCCACAAGAAGAAATCTAGCATTGTGAGGTCGGGTGACCGAGGTGGCCACAGAACAGGTCCAAGCCTACCAATCCATCTATCACCGTATGTATTGTTGAGTACAGCTCTGGTTTTGCGGTCAAAATGTGCAGGGACACCGTCATGTTGATGCCATACATCTTGCCTAATTGCAAGGGGTACATTTTCCAACAGTTCAGGTAGAACTTTCCGTAGGAACACACAATAGTTCCCACCGGACAAAGTATTGGGCAACACGTACGGACCTATCAGGTTGTACCCGACAACGTCACACCACACATTCACTGCGAACCGTCGCTGAAAATTACGCTCAATGATTGCATGCGGGGTTTGCACATACCACATGTGACATGGGTATTGAAGACGCCTTCTCTGGTGAATAGTGCCTCGTCGATCCACAATACTGCATTTGGAAAATTGGGGCATTTGTTGCAAATACCACTGACAAACATCAAGACGTAGGGGAAAGTTCGTCGGCTGCAGGTGTTGCACCCTCTGCAATTTGTATGGGTGCATACCCTCATCGTGCAGCACGCGTAACTCATTGGTATGGTGCGTGTGTCGCACATGGGCAATGTCACGGGTGCTGGTGCCTGGCGTCTCCCGTATCCTGTCCAAATCTTCCTCCTCAAATTGAACACTGCGCACACTGCGCGGTCTGCCCCGATCCCACACCCTAGGTCGTACAGATCCAGTTTCACATAAACGAGCATCCACCTATTGAAACAGGACATGTGATGGTAGGCGCCGATTTGGAAATCGTTCGCCTTACACACGCCTTGCCTGATGGCTGTTTTGGTGTGTCTCACCGTAAACGAGATGCATATCGGCAAGCTCGTTGGTGGTGTATGTCGCCATTATCAGGCTCACAAAGGAACACACGAATACGTACGAAAGTAACTTGTGATGTACCGTTCACGACTACAGCACTGAACACTCCACGCAGGTGTCCACCCAGTACAGACAACACAGATGGTACGCACTACGTACTTCCTAACGGTCACTTTAGTAATGTGCTCAATTTTACCACACGCCTCAGGATGAACACTTTGCGACAACAAGCGTAACTGACAGGCAGATCGCTAGTCGCGTACACTGACGCGTTGTTTGTACGTACGTACGTATACCAGCGATAGTGGGCCGTGACAGGTAGCATCCCGCTGAGCGCCTCTAGCGGAGCTTTATGTACTACTACGTCTTCCGTCGTAGTATTTGGAGCCGATATCAGTTCGTGCTGGTCGTTCTCTCGCGTGTACGTACGTATTTCATTTCTACGTACAGCCTTGAATACTACTTGAGTACGTGTGTGTCATCATAGTACACCTCTTGCACATGTTGTCTGTGTCCCCACTTCTTTGGGGAATCCCCTTCTGCAGCCTGCTTTTAGGACACTTCCTGGCGAAATGTTCTTCATATGTTTTGACCTCCGTCATTTTCCTTTGTACCCCCATTCGATACCTGCGTTCCATGTCGGACATATTCCCGGGAATCCCTCATTTCTTGTGCGGAATCCCTGCAGCATTCATTTTCAACACGCAATTTGTGCATCATTTGCTAGCCCAGGTGTGTTTTCTTTGGGGATATCGTGCCGCATCTTCTTTATGAGTACTATTTGTCGGCATATGGAGGTGTGAAGTCCATTTTCACACGATTTTGGCATCCTCTATCTCTGACACGGTGCGTCATTTGACAAAATTCCATTTACATTTTCGTCTTCATTTCACTTGGCGATTCACCTCCTCCGCGTTGTAAACGGAATTTTACACCACCCTGTATATATTCTTTCGTATTTCTAAAAATTTAAAAATACAAAATTGTTTATTACTTACGTAAAATGAGTATCTATTTTGTACACCGACAACTGTTCCCATCTACAGATCCTATATCGGAGCACATTATAGATGAAGGACACCAAATAGAAATACGAGAAATATTAAAGGAAGAGGAAAAATTGCTTAGGAGGAACGTCTAAGAGGCCTCGTACATTTGTAAAAATAGAGAGAATAAGCTTAACAGAGAAGGTGGTAATATAAACGAACTATGGATTGAAATACTTAAAAAATGGGAGAAATGGGAATACGAGATAATTGGATTCCAGGTAACCTCTGACGTAATACGCGAAGCCCAAATTATAGGCAATTTTTATCTTGAAATGATGTAACGAGGAGGAGAAATGCAGGGGAAAAGTAGGGGAGGGGAGAGTCGACAAGCCCACAACTTCACGCATACGATAAGAAAAGCACAGGCAGTTCGCATGGGAATTGTGTGATAAGAGGGCGTATTTTCTTTTTTAGGAGTTTTAACTTGCACGGGTTTTTTAGTGGAAAGTTTTATAGTGATTATTTTTACAAAGCACAGTGAGTATGGTTTCTGCAAAGGTTTTAACATTTTCCAAATATGTTACCTTTACCATTATGTACCAATTCCTTTTCCTGACGAGTGTGTGAATTGACGAGGCTATGACAATTTTCGGATAGCTGATATATAGGACCTGAAGAAGGGAACAGTGGTTCCCGAAACGTTGTCGGTGTACAAAATAGATACTCATTTTACGTAAGTAATAAATAATTTTGTATTTTTAAAAGTTTTTACAAATTCGAGAGAATATATATTATAATTTATTCAAATTGCAAATGTTTTTGAGACTGCTGAATACCAAATTACTTTAATAAATTTGAAGGCATGGAATGAGACGTACATAAAATAAACTCTAAGTGTAGTTTATCATTTCCATATAATGTTTTGCATGGAATTGATATCACCAGAATATTTGCTTATATTAGGCTATAGTTATGCTATTGAATCTAGTATCTAAATCTGTACACAGACGCAAACGTTAATGTTGGAATTGTTAGCAACCTCGTAAAAAGCTCTCATTTCATAAAGTGATGTCTTTTGCAGTTTGCCATTTATATTCTTTCCATGAAAATGATTTATGTTGTTTTTCACCTTCAAAAATTATGCAATTTTAAGCAGTGTGTACATGCCTAGTGAGAGAGGAAAATATCGACTTTGCATCACTACATTTATCAGCCCCTAACTACGCACAAACGTTCCTTAAAAATTGAAAGAACGTCATCGCCCCCAACCCCTACTTAATATATTTTTTTTATCTACAGATGTCAAAGTGTGCAATAAAATGCTGTGCAAATATGACTTATTAGTCAAGTCGGTATGATAAGTTGGTAACATGCTATATGGTCCCTGGTTTGCTTCTCATCAAAATGAGTGCCAACTAGTGTATGCCTAGAATGGAATTAATTACACATTTAGAAACGTCTGATATTTTAAATAAAGATGTAAGGAGATTTGAGAGTAACTTAACTACTTGATATTTAATCTCTTGGAAAATGTGGAAAGACATGTGGACGAGCCATAAGTACAAAAAAGACGTAGAGAGTTGATTCGAGCATATTGTTGTGTATGGAATTGATTTCACTATAGTTTCTGTTTTGTGTGGAAACCTAAATGTGAAAATCCTTAACAACCACGTCATTATAAATTTGTTTTAAAAATCTGTGGCTATGTATAAGAATAGCGAAACGAATGTTCTTACAACCACCTTTAGCACATGGGTTTTCGGCCAATCAGTATCGTCTTGATTTACATTTGTAGTATGCATACGTTGCGTAAAAGTAAAAACGTGTGTTTGTTTCATTCTTATTCTAGGATTCCAGAACAATATATCTTTAGATACAGATTAAATTAAACATATTATTAGGTGACAATGCCAACTTGTGTAAACGAACTCGAAATCACATTTAGTTTAAAATATAGAGGCACATAGTTTACAGTCACTCTGAAAGTAGGTATAGTCTAACAGCTTCATGTTTGGTTTCAAAGTGTAAAATGAGTTTTTGAAGAAGAAAACATGTAAGAAGACGTTTCTTAGAAATTAGCGGGTCAAATTATAGATTGAAAATGGATGTCGATGTCGTATGCACTTAACACATTCCATGTATTCGAAAATATGCATAGTTACAATAGTAAAAGAAAGTTACAACGTCAGAATGTGGATTCGAACACACACATGTTGGAGCTTCAGTGGTAACTACAAAAAAGGTTCTTTGACCGGGCTCGAACACGCATCCTTCAGAACATGAAGCTGTAACACTGACCACTTCTTCTTATATATTGTATAAGAAGGAATACCCCTATTCGGTGGTTCCCTCGTCATTCACACATTATCTCAACATTCGTACATATTAGTTTTTCTCGGTTTTCTCATTTTACGGACAACACAAACATCCCACTTCTAGACGGGATTCGAACCCGGGACCCCTGGCTTCGTAGCGCCCTATGCTAACCACTGCGCCACGGAGGCCGACATCACTCACCTACAGCTCCTACTGGTAGCTCCGTGAGTATTTACTTATAATGTAAGTTGTTTCGATTGTATAATCACGGGCGACTTGTATATCTCTTCTCGCTCATTTTCTTTCAGATGTAGTTATTTTTTCAGACCGCTATATATAACCTCCTGCCACACATGTAAACCTTTCTGCAATACATTATTGGGGCGCAACTTCGAGAAAGAGAATATCTTAATTTTTAAAAAACTTGAGCTGGTATTGGTGTGTTCAGTCACACATATGACCTTAAAATATTTAATATTTGAAGATTTGCTTGCAACGCTACAAACAACCAAGCACAAACTTTCTAGACAAATAGTAATATGATGATAATAATAATAAATAACCCATGTCACGACAGCCCTTGAAGGGCCTTGGCTTATCTCCCGACTGCCAGTCTCCCTCCCACAATCCTACCTACAGGTGTAGAGTTCTTCAACCGGTAATGGGGTGACGTTTCGTCAGCACGTCAAACCCTCAGCCTTTATAAAAAATACCCGCGACCAGGCTACGCTACTCACTAATAGCTCCTAAATTTCCTCATTATGGTGGAGTGCCACCGGCCCTATACACAAGCCGAGAACCCGGAGACTGAACCCAAGTGGACTCCAACCAATGCCGTCCCGTAGTAGGAGTCCAAAACACAGCACCTTAGACCGTACGGCCACGGAGGAGGAACTAGAAAATAGTACCTACCCTTGATTCATGACTCTGTTGGCATGACAAACGGTGCTGCCATCTGTTATCAAAAAGTTACAACAAAATTGCCTTTAGTTCCCCCTTAATTGCATGGCAAAGCTGATAGCTTCGTTGTAATCAATAATTTGAAGATCTCCTGTTTTGTAAAAGTATCGCACTGGCACATTAGCGAGAAAGTTGTTTGAAATTTTGGCAACTTTATAAAAAATTGGACTGGAAAAAATTATTGGAATATGCACATATGGTGCTCGTTACATGTCAGGATGTTAGGGAGGACTACAAATTCTTATCTGTAGGAAATTTCTTGTGCAATATGGACCAGATGCATTTTTCTCAGGGAATCCCTTGCTTCCAAGAATCTCCAAAGTGGAGTACACGAAGTACTGATAGCAAAATCAGAATAACAAAAGTCTGCCCCGAAAAGCCAGATTCTTTCAGAAATTTGTGTCGATATGGGAACTGAAATAACTTCTTTTCTGTTTTATTGCAACTGATATTGATTGTTCCTTGGCAATTTCATCTCCCGTGTTCTCCAATTGAGACAGAAACGTCCATTGTACCTTCTAGAGGAAAACCATGTCAATCCTTGAAGCTTCATTGAGAGTGCGTTTGTTCAGAAGTTGAAATACCTTTTTTGATACTTCCACTACTAAATGTTGATTTCCTTGGCTTATCATAGTTCGTATTTATTTCACTTTTGACTAATTGTGAAGATGAGGATGAGTGTTGGTGAAATTGATAAAGGTACACACACAAAGAGCAGCCATCCCGTGACAGGATTCGAACCCTGTTCCCCTGGCGTTGAAGCACGGTGTGATAATCAATACGACAGGCAGGTCGGCAAATTAAATATTGTGAATGTAAAGAAATACCTGCATTCTGCACTAATCACACAAGGTGTCAGTCTTCAAATGGAAATTGAAGCTTGGGGAGAGAAAGATCAAATATTAAAAATTAGCAATTGATTTCATACACTGAGAGTGGGCCTCCTCGATGACGTAGTGGTAACGCCGTCGCCTTGTAATCAAGGGGTCAAGTATTCGATTCCAGATGGTGGCGCATAGTGGTTCGGATCCTACTGTAAATTGTAGGCCCAGTCCCGAAGAGCCTTTCTGTGCATAAATTGGACTTAAAACACCAAATCAATCAATCAAGTTATTATTCTCTACTCACATCCACCTATGTGGTTTATTTGCTTTGTCTGTTCAAACCATTGAACTATATATAACTAGAACGCTCGCTGCAACGCTGATCGGCCACTTTTGCGATTAGTTTCTCCAGGGAAGACGGGAAGAAAACGTGGTGATTCCATAAGCTAACATGTATTTACCAAAAGAAACATAATTTAACCATATTTATGCATTCAGGGCTATAAATGAATGTCTGAATAAGTGTTTCATCGCTACATTAATAGTTGACATGCGTTTTCTTCGAACAATTTATCCAGTCTTAAGTGGGTTGAACACATGGTACGGTCTTGTTCGGCGTTTGAATGTACAGTGTCTCTCAAAAGTTTTAGGACAACGACATTTTAAACTACGCAACCCAATTTACACAAGGCGTTGGTGGGTTGCGTGTAGAGCTAGGCTCAATTTCAGGGTTGCCACATGCACAATATATATTTATAAAATACGGGAAAGAAATAAAAACAAGTAGGCTATTATTGTATAAAGTATTAAAAATATCACTATAATATCTCGTGTGACAAAATTCCTTCGCAAATAAAAAAAATAGGTTTTCTAGTATTTCATCGCTGATGATATATACAGAAAGGAAAAGAGGTGAGAGAAAACGAGAGGTGATAAAGGACAGGAGAAAGAGAAAGCGAAAGGAGAAGACGAAAAGTAGAGGAGAGAAGAAAGAGAGGATAGACGAGGAGATGAGATGTAGTGAGGAGAATGGAAAAAGATTCTAGGAGAGATGAGCAAAGAAGAAAAAAGATAAGAAAAGCGAGATGAGAGAAGAGGAGACGAGAAGAGGGGAGTGGAGAGTAGAGTAAAGGAGAGAAAAAGAAGAACGAAAAGAGGAGGAGAAAAGTGCAGTCGAGTCGGAAATCTAAGACTGGAGAGGAGATACGAGGAGTGGAGATGAGTGGGATGGACATAAGATGCGAGAAAAGTAGGGTAGGCGATATGAGATAAAAGCAGAGCAGAAGGAGAGGAGAGAAGAAGGAGAAGGAGAAGAGAAGAACAGAAGAGACTGAAGAGAAGAGGTAGTTGCAGAAAATATCGTCTCAGCGTCAAGAATTGATGCATTGGTGAAATTGTCGACATGAAACATTCAATAACATTTAGAAATGTATTGGAGAATGTATTAGATCGGTGCGAAATACCTTTTGGCTTAGTTCAGAGCAAGATAAAATCTTCCATGTAAGATCTTTGATTTTACCTGCGATTATACCACTAAAAGCATGAATGTAATTTTAATATTTATAAGAATTATCCAATTTTTGTCCACTTCTCGGTTAGTTGAAATGGAGATTTTGTAATTTAATATTTCCCCTACCCCCATCGTTAATTCCAAACTGAATTATTCCGTTTCACACGGCGTGGACAATGAACACAATGGGATAGGTCTAAAACTTACGAAAACTTTCTGCCAACGGAAGGGTTTGAACCTACGACCATCAGATTGACAGTCCTGAACGGTAAACACTACCCTACAAGCTTTCGCTCCTGAAAGTAAGTAGAAGGAGCTGACCAATGTGAAATGTAGATGCAACTCTCCTCCTACATGTAATGTGCAAAGAATACTTGTTTGTAACAAAGAAAACGAAAGTAGTACGACTCGCCGAAAACATTTAATGGAGAATTGCACATGATGAGAACTTTTCATTCGATATTTGCGGATGTATCCTTGCATTGAACTCGAGTGGGAAAAGGGGTAAAATTAGTACGTCCTGTATTGCACAAATATAAATAGTTATTTCATTAATATTTTTCAATGTCTTTGAAGCAGTACACAGTTATCGTTAGAGTATCATAATTCACGATCTTATACATGAAAATATCCCTTTGAACGTGTCAAATCATTTATTTGTTTATTTTTTTATAAATTCCATATGCAGAACAATGTAGCCACTATACACTGCTATTACAAATAATGTTACCATGCTCTTGTTTAATAGAATGGGATTTAAAAAAAAAAGAAAAAGAACACCTAGAATGGAGGATCGAACGTGGGACCGCAATCAATGCTTTCAAGAACTCTAACCAATACACTACGCCCTTTGTTACCCTTGGAGCAACAGTTTTTAATTATTCTGTCGCGTCAATATTGTAAACGTTATCCTGCAATAAGAAGTCCAATACTCTGATATAGCTCTGTACTTCTAGAATTACTCTATACACATGCATTTGAAATTTAACTCTGAATTTATTTCTTCGTTGTTAGTATATCTAAGCTTGTGAATATATTTCATTTGTAATTTTATAACGGTTACATGAACATCTACGAAATAGTTCCTTATAATAACCTCCGGTTGACCAAGTTGCCAATATAAACAAATGGAATACAGATTGTCTTTGAGCTTACATTGTTAAAAAGGAGCGGATACAAGTATTACTATCCCAATACTTATTCAATAAGGTTTCTTGTTTGTCAGAAATTACCACTTAAACTATTGCATGTTGAGCTAGTGCCCACCTAACCGCCTCTGATGAAATCTATCATTCTTCAGATTCTTCGACGGACAGTGTTTTGCGATAAGAAGCGGCCTTGAATAGCGTGAGTCACTTTGAACGCGAGCAAGCTACGCTACCAAGCTTGTTTGCCTTTGAAAACCAAGTCATTTTTTTCACCGTTTCCGAACGCGATTGCTATTGTAGAAGTATATATTCTCTCAAAAGGGTAAGAAAGGAAATTAGACCAATGTTCTTCAGTCGTTTAAAACCAAATATTGTCTATTAAACGAAAAGTTCACGATTGTCAATAAACCTATCTGAGCATAAGTTGGAATAATTTAATAGAAAGATTCTCCAAACTTTCTCTCCCACTGTCTACGTCTGGCCAGTACCCAGGAGGGCATGGGGGCTATGCCCCCCTCGAACCCTGAAATATTTAAATGTTGATTTTAGAAATGTGTAAAACTTTCAATTTTGTTTTTACATAAATGAATCTGTTTCTTGCGCAAAAGTCTTCAGGCTGCAATATTGGATGGTTTTAGTTTTATAATGCAAGGCTAGCAGACGTCAGATTCACCGATTTAGTCAGGACAGTGCGTTACTTTCAATCCCTGTCCCGACTTTTTCGAACTGCAATCGCGATGCGAGAATGTCTCTTTATTATTTTATTTTTTTTCTAAGCTCACAATTAGACATGTTCTTTATTGTAATAATAATTCCTAGTACGCAAAATTAAATTTATAAATATATTATTTTCTAAACATAGAATTATCATGACTTTTCAATGGCGCTCGCACTATTTGAACTATTTTGTAATATCTGTCTCTCTCTCTCTTTTATATATATATATATAATAATAACCCATAGCGCGACAGCCCGTGAGAGCCTTGGCTTTCCTACCGACTGCTGATCTCCCTCCCACACTGTTCCTCCGTCACCTGTTATAGCGTGGAGATCTTAGACCCGTATTGGGGTGACGGGTGGTCAGCCCGTCGAACCCCCAGCCGTTGTAGGTCTTCTCGACCGGGTTACCGCTCACTCATTCGGAGCTCCCCAATTTCGTCACGATGTTGGGTTGCCACCGGCCCTATACGTAGGCCGAATAAACGCAATAATAAGTTAGAAGAAATAACTCGCATTTTACAACTACCATATTCTCGTTTTTCTTCATCACTTCGAAAATTATTTCTCGAAGATATGTGCTATACTACAAGAAAGCAATTCAAAATCAAAGTAAAAGTTCAACTACATGTATACCCAACGACATTTACAATATTGGAGGGACAGAATACTTAAAAATTGTTGTTTCAATCGAAGGTAAGGGCGCGGTGTAGTGGTTAGAGTTGTCGATTGGGTTGCTAGCGGTCCCACGTTCGATCCTCCTTGGGAGGTATTTTCTTTTTAATTTTCCTTTTATTATAAACAAGAGCATGGTAACATTATTTGTAATAGCAGTGTATAGTGGCTACATTGTTCTGCATATGGAATTTATAAAAAAATAAACAAATAAATGATTTGACACGTTCAAAGGGATATTTTCATGTATAAGATCGTGAATTATGATACTCTAACGATAACTGTGTACTGCTTCAAAGACATTGAAAAATATTAATGAAATAACTATTTATATTTGTGCAATACAGGACGTACTAATTTTACCCCTTTTCCCACTCGAGTTCAATGCAAGGATACATCCGCAAATATCGAATGAAAAGTTCTCATCATGTGCAATTCTCCATTAAATGTTTTCGGCGAGTCGTACTACTTTCGTTTTCTTTGTTACAAACAAGTATTCTTTGCACATTACATGTAGGAGGAGAGTTGCATCTACATTTCACATTGGTCAGCTCCTTCTACTTACTTTCAGGAGCGAAAGCTTGTAGGGTAGTGTTTACCGTTCAGGACTGTCAATCTGATGGTCGTAGGTTCAAACCCTTCCGTTGGCAGAAAGTTTTCGTAAGTTTTAGACCTATCCCATTGTGTTCATTGTCCACGCCGTGTGAAACGGAATAATTCAGTTTGGAATTAACGATGGGGGTAGGGGAAATATTAAATTACAAAATCTCCATTTCAACTAACCGAGAAGTGGACAAAAATTGGATAATTCTTATAAATATTAAAATTACATTCATGCTTTTAGTGGTATAATCGCAGGTAAAATCAAAGATCTTACATGGAAGATTTTATCTTGCTCTGAACTAAGCCAAAAGGTATTTCGCACCGATCTAATACATTCTCCAATACATTTCTAAATGTTATTGAATGTTTCATGTCGACAATTTCACCAATGCATCAATTCTTGACGCTGAGACGATATTTTCTGCAACTACCTCTTCTCTTCAGTCTCTTCTGTTCTTCTCTTCTCCTTCTCCTTCTTCTCTCCTCTCCTTCTGCTCTGCTTTTATCTCATATCGCCTACCCTACTTTTCTCGCATCTTATGTCCATCCCACTCATCTCCACTCCTCGTATCTCCTCTCCAGTCTTAGATTTCCGACTCGACTGCACTTTTCTCCTCCTCTTTTCGTTCTTCTTTTTCTCTCCTTTACTCTACTCTCCACTCCCCTCTTCTCGTCTCCTCTTCTCTCATCTCGTTTTTCTTATCTTTTTTCTTCTTTGCTCATCTCTCCTAGAATCTTTTTCCATTCTCCTCACTACATCTCATCTCCTCGTCTATCCTCTCTTTCTTCTCTCCTCTACTTTTCGTCTTCTCCTCTCGCTTTCTCTTTCTCCTGTCCTTTATCACCTCTCGTTTTCTCTCACCTCTTTTCCTTTCTGTATATATCATCAGCGATGAAATACTAGAAAACCTATTTTTTTTTTATTTGCGAAGGAATTTTGTCACACGAGATATTATAGTGATATTTTTAATACTTTATACAATAATAGCCTACTTGTTTTTATTTCTTTCGCGTATTTTATAAATATATATTGTGCATGTGGCAACCCTGAAATTGAGCCTAGCTCTACACGCAACCCACCAACGCCTTGTGTAAATTGGGTTGTCTAGTTTAAAATGTCGTTGTCCTAAAACTTTTGAGAGACACTGTACAAATCGTTTAGACAATTGCTCGGGTGTAAACGTTTATCGGTATCATTCTTAAAATATGTGAATATTACGAATAAATGTATTTGTTAAAAGTTGATGACGTTAATTAAATGTTATAGTGAAAGCTTTCGAATGAGTTTACACCCACGTGTTTCATAAACTGTCGACTGTCGCAACTCGCAAGTGATTAAATTTTGTAATAACCAATTGGAATTTTTCATAATTTATAAATACATGAAATTAATTGAGTCATCGAGAGAAGCTAATCAGAAGTAACAAAGCGAATAAAAATAACTAATCTCCGGATAGATTTTTTGTTGCAAAATATTAGTTTTATCTACATGCAATGCTTATGAGCAATTTGTGTATATTGTTGGCATGTCAAGCACTAGTTACTATATTTTAATTGTGCACCCAAGAAAGTGTCTCGACATTATGTTCCAACTTCCACACAGTGTATGTTTCTCGAAAGACGCACAGGAAGAAAATAATGTGTGGAATCTTCGAAATGAGTGTTAAATATTGTTTGAGATTTTTGACCGTGATTCATTTTTTCTTTGTACTGTAAGTGTTAATTGTGCATTAATTGCGTGCCCAAAAGTATGTTATCAGGGTGTCTACCAGCCTGGAAATCATAGAAAAATCAGGGAAATTTGCTGTATTTGTGGAAAAATCAACGTTTTCGTAGTAATGTACCAAGAGTAGGTTTTTGAAAAAGGAAAAGGACAAGCAATACATTTAAAATTTGTTGCGGGCAAACTCTAATTCAATCTGACATACTAAGTATATCTGGTAATTATACAGTAGAAATTGTATATTAAATACTTTAGGAGAAGGTAAACTTTCAAAATTTCCCACTTTCTTTTGCAATTTTTTAGGTTAGATATGAGGAATAAATAATTCAGATACTTTTACTCAATTTTACTGTAATTATGCATTATTTATGCTATAATTCTGATAATTTATGTAAAAAACTATTGCGTTAATCACAAGTAAATACATGTCAAGTATTAGGTACAAGCTCACCCCTGATAACACTTTCCAACAGTCGGTTTGTATTCAATTTCCCTTCTTGTTATCACTTATACATGTTAAGCGTTTTTTATCCTTTAAAAGGTATTTCGCACACGTTTCATTCACAAGTAACAAGAATATGCATAGAAAGTGGTATCTGAATGCAGATAATGTACTCAATGCAGTGCTTTCTCATAAATTATGTTTTTTTTATTTCGGAAATAATCTGCCGTAAAAATTCATTAGGCTTCACTTTTGTACCGTAAAGCAGTTCTTCCATGTTATATATAGTTCAATGGTTCAAACCAACTTGCGAAACATCATGGACTCTAACGAAAACACACACGCAAAGGTAACATCTTCTCTCTTAAACATGTCTCAAATCAAAGGTCCCAGGCTCGAGTTCTGGTTTTATCTATTTGTGTGTATCCTAGGGATAGCCCCGGAAAGCACTGGGTAGCAATTTACGAAGACAGTAACTGCCGAGGGGATCTTTTTTTTATATTTACGTAAGACCTTTACATGTACATAACGATTTGCGACTTTTGGAAAGTAACTGTAAATTCCACACGTACACTACTCAACAGATACAAGGCTACGGACGGCTTTGTATATTATGGGAACTACAGTTTTCTCACAACAGTGGCCGCTGTGGCTCAGTTGGTAGTTCCTCGGTGGACGCCGGTGGTGTTGGACGTGCTGATATCGTTCTCTGGTAGTGCGTTCCACGAGTGCAGCTAGTGAGTCAACTATGTCTGATAAATTGGACTTGTAAAATAAAGAGACAAATCGATAAACCAGTAAGTACTATAGAGGCAAGTAAGAATAACGAAATGAATAGGTTAAATACGATAAAGATAAGCTTTCCAGTGAACGCTCCTAAACCGAGGGCAACGGATATACATGAATTTATTCACGGACAATTCCGTCTACATGTTGACGAATTGATGGGAATACAACTCCCGACAATTTTGCGTTGTGTGTATATTAAATTTGTGAGAGAAGCGACAATGAGAAAACTATTAGAACAACATGGGCCTGACATGGAGTTTCGTTACGCTGATGGCAATAGTGTGAAAGTGTCATTAGAAGATGCGGGTAGGGAAGTGAAATTTGTGCGTGTCTTTTTTTCTCCCATTGGAAATGGACGATGATAGTGTGAAAGAAAAACTGCAAGAATTTTGAACTTTCGATAGTGTAGACAAAGAACAATGGTCGAGGAACTTTCGATACCCAGTGTATAATGGAGTGCGAGTGGCTAAAATGGAAGTCACAAAACCAATACCTTAATTTCTAGTAATCCGCTCGTCTCAGTGTCACGTTATCTATGATGGACAGCAACGGACGTGCCAGATTTGTCACCAGCCTGGTCATGAACGTAGGATGTGCGACCTTCGTCAACCCACTGTCCTGAGAGTTCCGCTCAGGCACGGACGAAACTACAGTCAAGTGGCGCAACAACGAGAAGGATACGTAGGAACCTCGGGACCATACCAAGTTCCATCCAGTGAAACACCTTCTATTAGTCTTGAGAATCAGCTGGAATCAACTGAAATACATACAGAAAGACACCCTAACCTCCAGAAGGACGAACACCTACCAACCCCGTAGAAGACACCACGAAGGAAGCAGAAGTGGCAGTTGCGGCTTCGAAGATCCCAGAGGAAGATGGTACACTATGTTTGGTAACTAAGGAAGAAAACTCCAGTGAGAGTAGTAGTCCTAGAGGATGGCGTGGTACGCACCATTGATAAGGATCAGAAGACAGCAGATAGACAGGAAGAACAACAAGACGCAATAAGAGACGATATGGATAGTGAGTCGATTACTGATGAAGATAGTGAGAGTAGTAGTGTAAATATGAAAATGGTAGTGGAAAATGTAACTGGCACAAAAAAACGGACTAAAAGTGCGTCGAAAGTGAGCGACATGAACTAAGCGGAAAGAAAATCTAGGCGCAGGGTAGGTGATTTAAGTAAATCAAAACAATAATTTAACAAATAGTTTGGCCTTGAAAATTGGTGTGCAATATTACATATATAGCCAGAATAAGATTAAGGTAAAATGAACTGAAAAGAGTATTTTCTTATAATTCCACATATATTTATATACCTAGTCTTACCATAAATACTGTCCCAAAGTTGTAAATAAATAGACACAAAATGGTGAGAGATATTGTAATATCAGAATAACATGAGGTGCATGGATGTATTATGAACCAAAATCACAAATAATTATTCGAAATGGGCACCTTTAGCACTGACACACTTCTGAAGTCTTCGTGGCCACGCATCAATTGAATTACGCAACACATCGACTGGAAAATGAACAACTGCCTTCAGAAGAGACTGACCGCTTTAAACTTTCAATATTGAGATGCCTGTTCTTCCAAGCCATTTCCTGAAGCTTGGCCCACAATTTGTAGTCCAAAGAGTATAGGTCCAGACTTGCAGAAGGCCAATCTGAAGTGGAAATGAAGTCTGGAACATTTGCTATGAGGGCACGATCCATTTCTGTGAAAAAGGGGTAAAAACATCAGCCAAAGTGTACCAGCAGACAGTGCTTGAGAAACGATGCAAGAATCTTACCGACACCATCTTCCATGGAGAGAACTGGAGCTTCCAGCAGGACTCAGCCCCAGCACACAAGGCACGCACCACCCAGCAGTGGTTGGAGGCAAATGTTCCTGACTTCATTTCCACATCAGATTGGCCCTCTGCCAGTCCAGACTTAAACCCTTTGGACTACAAATTGTGGTCCAAGCTTCAGGAGATGGCTTGCAAGAAGAGACATCCCAATATTGACAGTTTAAAGCGGTCTCTTCAGAAGGCAGCTCCGGAGTTTCCACTTGATGTGTTGCGTAATTCCATTGATGAGTGGCCACGAAGACTTCAGAAGTGTGTCAGTGCTAAAGATGCCCATTTCGAATAATTATTTGTGATTTTGGTTCATAATGCATCCATGCACCTCATGTTATTCTGATATTACAATATCTCTCACCATTTTGTGTCTATTTACTTACAACTTTGGGACAGTATTTATGGTAAGACTAGGTATAATCCTTAGTTTTTCATTATACATTCATAACATGTTTACCTATACAGTAGCTACTATTAATTATAACAAGTCGTGTTATAATATTAAGCAGAAAGCTTTACTAGACTTCCTTAAAAAAGCATATATGGATATAGCCTTCTTGCAAGAAATTGGAACTCCATATTTAGAAGACGGTAACATATATGATGTGTATAATAATTTTACTCCACAAAATCATGGTACAGCTCTCTATATTCCTAAAGGAATACCGATACAACAGGTACAATGTTACTATTCAGGAAGAATAATAACACCAATATTAAATGGAATAAAAATTTGTAATATTTACGCACCTTCTGGCTCACAAAACAGAACACAGCGGAACCACTTCTTTCTAGAAGACGTGGCGGCGGAATTAAGTGGTAATATTACATCTATCATCTTAGGAGGTGATTTTAATTCAGTTTTAAGAACCATTGATCAGAAACCAGGTTACAACTACTCCCCAACTTTTAAAGCATTAGTAGATGGATTACAATTAGTTGATACATGGGAATATGTTAAAGGAAATTAAGAAGGTTATACGTACATCAAACCAAATCATGCCTTGCGCATTGATAGAATTTCTGTATCTAATAATATTAAGCACCATGTTTCTAATGTGCAAACTTTCCCAATTTGCTTTAGAGACCATTTTGCATATATCTTTAGGATCAAAATAGATTCAGATAATATTTGTAGAGGACCAGGTTTCTGGCATTTAAATAATGCATTGATTCAAGACAAGGAATTCATAGTACGTTTTCAAGAAAAGTGGAAGACTTGCTCAACAAAAACTACTTATAAGACAAATCTTGTGAAGTGGTGAAATAGTTGCTTTAAAGTATAATTCCAAAAACTTTGTAAAAACTATGGAAAACAAAAATATGAAGATAGAAATAGTATGTACAATTTTTACTATAGTGTTTTGCATGAATTAAAATATCAAGTATTGCAAGGTAAGTCAGTACAAGATAAAATTAAGCATGTTCAGGCGATATTCTTAGGATTCCATAAAAATAAAATAAAAGGTATTCAAGTAAGAAGTTAGGTACAGCCCTTTGATCACGAAGAAGCAACCACATTATATCATATAAAACAAGAACGAAATAGAGGTCAGAGAAAAATTATAAACAAAATTTAGTTCAAGAAGGCGGCAGCTAGTAGAAGCTGCGCTGATCGTCGTCCCGTTTTTCGAGAATTGTCAGTGTTCTTTCTGAGATTATCTTTAATCCTGGTATACTCGTGCCTCCGCTATAGTGTTTCCTCTCCGATGTCAAAGGATTTTCATTATCTATTGCGATGGAGATGTGCTGAGAGAGACGTTTCATTTTCGGCACTCGCGGCAACTGGTATGTGTGTTTCCGCCATGGCTTCACCCAGCAGCAGCGAGCAGTTAAGGGGACCCCAGCCTGGAATTTTCACTTCCTATGCATGACTTTAATCTGTGGGGCATACAAGTGAATCCGGGACCTGTGAAAACGTTGGCAAATTTCTCTGTGTATTACCAAAATACACAGAGCATTAAGAACAAGCTTACTGACTCTGTGCGTGTGAACTAATGACATACGATTGCTTGATATTTACGGAAACATGGTTAACTAAAAATGTTAGTGACAGTGAACTACCATTCGCAAGCCATTTTAACATATATAGAAAAGATCGTGCGACTCGCGGTGGTGGTGTAATGATATGTGTTAGCACAAAATGGCCCAGTAAAGTACGCAATGACCTAAAGCGGAACTGTTAATTACTGTGGGTCGAGGTTTCAGTATCCAATGCAAATAATCTTCTCCTTGGTTCGTACTATAGACCGAATAAAAATAGTCCACTGTACCTTCTCGAAGAATGTCGAGATTCGTTACTTGCAGCAATTACCCTGGGGGACGTTGCACTTTTCGGAGACTTCAACCTGTCTATTGAGTGGCAAGACCCTGGTCATGGAATCGCGAAGTGTGCAAATGACCTATGGTTCATCGAAACTTTCATTTTAGGTTTAAAGCTAAGGCAGCATAATTTATTCAACACCAGGAAGGACAGTAATCTAGATTATGTTGTGTCCACATTGAACATTATAAACATTACGCCGCGTAAGAACCTCCTCAGTTTTGACCACGATAATTTGGACGTGTCCATTTCCATTCCCCCACCTACTAAAAGAAGTCATCGCCCCTCGATCCAGAAGAAGCGCCACATGTGGAACCGGGCGCCGTGGGATGTGATAAGACGTACCCTCGACTGCTTCCCCTGGGGGCTTTTGGAAGATGAGACAGTCGACGACGCAGGTGAGCTATTTACAGCTGTCATTCATGCAACTGTGAACGACCTTGTCCCTTCGGAAAGAATAGCATCTCGCCGATTTCCAAGTTGGTTCAACTCAGAAGTGCGCGATGTACTGACTAACAAGAATCGAGCCCGTCAAGTTTGGAAGGACTTCCCGAGTGAGCACACTTACAATACTTTCGCTGTTCTTCGACGGCACTCAAAGTACCTACTCCGAAACAAATACAAAGAATACATAAACAATATCAATGCAACAATCCAGGAAAATCCAAAGAACTGCTTCAGTCTAATAAACTCGAGAAGAAACAACAGCAGAATTCATCTTGAAATTACACACAATGGTGAAAGTGGCAAATGTGACCGAAGGGCTGAACTCTTAAATGCTTATTTCCACGAGAACTTCTGTCCGCCTGCCCCCCTTGCAACGTTGCCAAACGCAAGATCAGTCTCTTCTTCCACTTTAACAAAGCTTGCCACTACAACCGATGAAGTGAAAAGTCTATTGTCATATCTCCCAGCTCACCGTGCCCTAGCTCCGGACAATATCAACACCATGTTCCTGAAGAAAACTGGGGAATCTCTTTCTTATCCCCTCTGCATTCTTCTGAATAGATGTTTCTCGGAGGGCCTCTGTCCTCACGCTTGGAAGCAAGTTAACATCACTCCCATTCACAAAAATGACAACAAAAACCTTGCTTCTTCCTATAGGCCAATCTCGTTACTCTCTCCTCTGTCCATCATTTGTGAAAAAATCATCAAAGACAGGTTATATAAATTTGTTTCTCCGTGCCTTAGCTCAAATCAACATGGTTTTCTTTTTGGTAGTTCCTGTCTTACGAACCTGTCTGTTTTTCTCTCACATGCTATGAAAGGTATTTGAAACAATTCACAACTGGACGTTATATATTTTGATCTAGCGAAAACTTTCGATACTGTCAGTCATCGTCTTTTGATTCACAAATTATGCAATAGATTCAACATTCATGGTAACTTTCTTAACTTGCTCACATATTACCTTAGCGATCGCCAACAACGTGTAGTCCTTCCAGGAACTCTATCTAACTTTCTTCCCGTCCTTTCTGGAGTGCCACAGGGCAGTGTTCTAGGACCCCTCTTGTTTATATTATTCGTCGATGACCTTACCGACCATCTCACAGCCGCCTCCAGTTATTACCTTCCTTTCGCAGATGACTGTAAAATTTTCAGAGAAATCTCCACTTCCAACGATACTCATCTTCTCCAGAATGACATAACAACTTTTTTTCATGGTACCTGACATGGAAACTTACATTAAATCCTGAAAAATGTACTACTCCCACCATCTCTCTCAAAAAGAACCTGTTAAAGTCATCTTACTCCATCTTTGGCAATAACATCAAAGCAGTATCCTCTCATAAAGACCTAGGCATTGGTTTCGACCAAAAACTCACATTTGAAGAACATATTACAGGCACGACAAAAAAGGCTATGCGTCTCTTAGGTTTACTGTATCGTTTCACAGACATTAGTGACATCTCAGCCCTCACCTTGTACTTCAAATCATTCATCTCCCCAATAATAGAATACTGCTCTCCCGTCTGGTCGATGGTATGTCCCACTCAGCTCTCCAGAATCGATTCTGTTCTTAACTTTTTCCTGGCTATAGTTCGTTACAGGGTTCCCTCATTACGAAACTTTCCAACACCACATCTCCTGTCCTTTCTAAACCTACAGACTCCCTATCAGGGCCGTTTACTGAATGATTTTAGGTATCTTTACAAAATTGTCAATGGCAAAATCCGTTGCAACACGTTCCTCCAGGAATTCCACTTTCGAGTGCCTATGCGCTCAACACGCAACACAAATCTATTTTACACAAAAAAGCCTAGACTGGAAATTAAAAAAAGATCGCTCTTCCACAGACTTCCCACTCAATAGAACGACCTCCCATCAAGTGCTGATGTATTTCCCACAGAGTACGCTTTTCGGTCAACCATCAGAACATATGTTGCTAAATAATATTTAATTGTGCTATCTTGACTTATTTATATTAATATTTTGTCTTGTTTTGTTATTTTTATTTTTGTTCTTTTTTGTTCTTTTCATTGTTACTGGTTAAGTGTAAAATGGCTACGTGCTGTATCTGAAATTTTCTCAATACATAAAATAAATAAAAACAAACATGAGAAAGAAATTATAATGCAATCTCAAATTCAACAATTAATAAAGGAACATTTTCAACAAAAATTTGAAACAGAAACGATCGACATAGTAAATGGCAACATAATAATAAATAATATACCCACAATACTTAAGGATGAAGATAGAAATATATTGGAAAAAGAGTTTACTCAGGGTAAAATAACTAAAGCGGTTTTCAGTTTACGTGGAAATGTATCACCAGGTATCGATGGTATTACAAGTGAAGGTTATAAAAAGATATGGCTTACTATAAGACCCACAGTAACTAAGTGCGTTCAAGGGGTATTTCACAAAATTAAGATAGAAAAAAATCTTAAAAGCTGGTCAACACATCAAGGACACCATCACATCACGAGTTAAGAGCTCAAATGTCCGTAAAAACCTGCATGCCTGCATTCGTAACGGAGGTGCCCACTTTGAGCAAGACGTGTAATGTTCTATAATTGTATTGTTCATTGATTCCATTCACATGAAGATGAATGAAGTATTATTTCTTGTACACAAATGTGAATGTTAGCAACATTTGTACCTTGTTTGATAGCAGATGACACAAGGAAGTAATTAAAGTAATTTGTACGCTTCGTATCATACCATTTTTGTTATTAATACGTTGCCAAGTAAACTAAGAGTGCATTTTTTTATCATCACTTGTAAGTTTAGACCCACCCGTTACTTACATGTGATTGTTATTTGGGAAAAACTTTTTTTCAACGAATCACTTATTTGTTAGCTATCAGAAAATGCTGAAATAAGTTCCATACAATGAGCAGTTTTTTCTCAATTCATCTTTTTATGTGGAAAATTGACATTTTTTTAAAAAAAACAATAGAAATTCGATTATCTCAAAAACTACTAATTTTCGGACGGGGTATCATATGGTAAAATTTATTGCAAATTGTCTCTACTTTAACCCCTTTCAGGGAATACATCTAATTACAAGTCACCCTGTATATTAAGGTACTTGTTAATGGGTTCCTAACATCGACAATACAGGTAAAAAGATAAGTCTTACAAGGATCCCCGTTAAGTTCATATCTGTTCATGTTATCGTTATCACCTTTTCTGAACATGATTCAAACCAAATTGTCATCTCTGAGATATTGTGAAAATAACTTACATGTATGTGGACGATGTAACAGCCTTCATTAACTCGAAGACTGATTATGAGGAAGTTATAGTCTGTCTAAATGAATACATGCAAATATCAGGTGCAAAAATTAATTATAAAAAATCGTATTAGTTGCCACTGGGAAAACTTAAAATATGGACGTGAAATTGTAACTAAAGATAAAGTAAGAATATTGGGGATAGTTTTTCAGAATAAATTACAATCGACGATAAATATAAATTTTGAAACAATAATAAATAACATACAAGGTTTGATTATAACCAATGTGTTACGAAATGTATCGCTTATATCAAGAGTGCATTATTTAAACAGATACATATATGCAAAAGTTTGGTTTGTTGCAGCACTCTTTCCTTTGTCAAGAATTTTTGCAACACGTTTACGATCGCTAGCTACGTATTTCTTGTGGCAAGGTCAGGTTTTCAGAGTGGCTTACAACACTGCAGTGCAACAGCGAACGGCAGGTGGATTGGGACTAATGCATGTGGAATGGAAAGCAGCAGCATTGTTCAACACGCGTAATCTAGAGATGCTTATACAACAACCAGATAGCTACACAGCGAGAGTGCTACGATCGATCCTCAATAAAATTCCCTTGACCTTGCCAATGCACACAAGAGCTATCCCGAAAAACTTTGCTTAACTTTTACCTTCTATTGCAGAATGTGTGTACAGACTGGGAGCAGGAAGCATCATAGGGAACCTACAAGTCAAGGACTTGTATCGCTAGGAACTTGACTTAAATACGTAGTTAACGAAAGTAGAGCAACGAACTCCCAATAAGGAATGGAACCTAGTATGGACGAATGTTTGGGCGAAACATTTAACTAACAAGGTTCAATCCTTATGGTACATATTAGTGCATGATAAATATGATACCAAAAGTAAAAGACATCAACTTCAATTCAGTAACACGTCATTATGTAATGTGTGCAATGAGGAAGATACAATAGAATACAGAATATATAAATGTCGTCACGCAAGTACCATGTGGCAACAATTACGAAACATGTTGAAGTAGAATACAGTGAGTGTAAAAATTGTTTGGACACCATTGATGGTATGTAAACAAGGGATCCGCTCAGGGTTGTGGGTGCAGGTAGGCGAGTGGAATGAAAACCATATTATTCTACCTCATATACTTGTTTATCTGACACAACAAGAAAATACAAAATGTAAGAAATAAACCATCTATAAACAATAATAACGAAAATATCACATATTTTGAACACAAAAAGTCTTTGGACACTCGCCATTCTTGTCCATATTTTCTACAAAAACACAAGCATTTAATATTTTGTTGGATTTCCTTTGGCACAAATCACTGCCTGGAGCCTGTCTGATACAGATTTTACCAGATCTGCAGTAATCTGACATGAAATGGCGTTCTATTCTTCCTGCAATACTAATTTTAGGTCGGATTTGCTGGATATGTTTCTTTTTCTTATCTCTTTCTCTAATACAATCCATAAATTTTCTATGGAGTTCAGATCTGGGGATTGAGGGGGTGTGTGAAGTTGTTTTGGGTGTTATATAACAGCCTCAATTTTGTATTAAGGGCGGTATGCTTAGGATCGTTGTCCTGTTGAAACAAGTAATCATTACCAAAGTTCATTTGAGCAGCACTAGCGCTCAAATTATTCTTCAATATATCAATGTAAATGTACTGATCCATCGTTCCCTCTATGAAATGCAACATGCCGACACCAGCAGCACTCATACAACCCCATATTAAGAGTGAACCACCACCGTGTTTGACAGTTGGGATTAAGTTTCGCGGCTCCAACTCTGTATTTCTTTGCCGCCATACCATATGACTACCATCCGACCCAAATAAGTTAAATTTGCTTTCGTCCGAAAAAATGACCTTGTTCCAGAAGTCTGCATCGTAATCAGGGTAAATATATATTTATAGGGTAAATTTGAGGCGTTTCTTTCTGCTTATTGCACTAACCCAAAATTTCTTCCTTGCCACTCGTCTATGGTAGGCATTTCGTCGGCATACATTACGAACTGTACTGGAGGAAACTTGCTCATCTCGGTCTTGAAGGCTTGCAGCCAACGTCGGAGCACTAGTTTTGGGGTATTTTTTATAGTTCACAAAATAAACCGTTCGTCTTGCACAAAAAGCACTCTTGGTCGTCCACTCCTCGGCTTATTTTCTACTGTTTCTCTTTCGCCGAAGCGATCTATGATCACGTGCACTGTTGATTTAGGAATTCCAGACAAGCGTGACATTTCCCGTAATGATTTGCACTGATTGTGAAGCCGGATAACTTGCCGACGTTAAAAAAAACGTGAACTCTCTCCTTCCGGGACCCATGTTGCACTATCGTGTTCAATGACGCAGAGCTCTTGCCGGTACTGAGACTTGCGAACTGACAGCTACGAGCCCACAGGTTGAATGGGTCAGTAGTACGTATATGGCAGTCCAGGTTTATTGGTCGTGTTTCACTGGGGTCCTTTTTAATGTTTTTTACTAAGTGTCCAAAGACTTTCTGTGACCATAATTTGTGGCATTTTTGTTATAATTGTTCATGGATTGTTTATGTTTTGATATTTTTATTTCGTTGTTTTGCCAAGAAAGAAAGAATTTGAGATAGAACCCTTACACATTTAACCCGCTTACCTACCACCATCCAGAACGCCAAGAGAATCTATTATTAACGTAACTACTGCCGTGTCCAAACACTTTTCACACTCACTGTATGTCGTACATCAACAGCTAATTATACGACTAACTAACTAACTAACTAACTAACTCCCTAGCCTTCTTAAACCCGAAGGTTCATGGCTGCAGCAACAAAGGCCTTCCATCTGTCTCTATCTTGAGCAAGTTCTATATACTCTTTTCCATCCCTACCAATTTCCTTTAGGTCCATCTCAACGTTGTCCCTCCATCTTCGTCTTGGTCTTCCTACAGGTCTCTTACCATAAGGTTTCCCAACAAGAATCCTGTAAACTCCTCTTTCCTCTCCCATTCGTGCCACATGGCCTGCCCACCTAAGTCTTCTTGATTTAATCATTCTAATAATATCTGGACATGAATACAAATTATGTAGTTCTAAATTATATAACCTTCTCCACTCACCTGTCTCCTCATCCCTTTTAGGTCCAAAGATTTTCCTAAGGATCTTATTTTCAAATACTCTCAATTTATGTTCCTCTTTCAATGTAAGGGACCAAGTTTCACATCCATATAATACTACAGGCAAAATTACTGTTTTGTATATTTTAACTTTTAGATTCTTAGATATTAAACGAGAAGACAAAAGTTTATGAAGAGAGAAGTAACATGCATTTCCTGAATTAAGCCTACTTTTTATTTCCTCTTTAATATAATTTTCATTTGTTAATATTACTCCTAAGTATTTGAATTTGGAAACTGGTTCAAACGAGTTGTTATCAATAATTAGATTTTGATTATTACCTAACACTTGGTTTCGGCCTGTAAGCATATATTTAGTTTTCTCTTTGTTAACTTCCAAACCTATCTCTTTAGCAGTTTTGAAAAATATTTTAGCATTATTCTTAATTGTATTCGCATCATCCCCCAGTAAGTCTTCATCATCTGCATATGCTAACAACTGAGTCACACCATTTAATTTTAGTCCCTCTTTAGTTTATTTTACTTTCCTAACAGCATATTCTAAGGCAAAATTAAAGAGCAATGGAGATAATGCGTCTCCTTGTTTTAACCCATCATTAATTGTAAATTTGTCAGACATATTAATACCCACACGAATTTTACATTATGTTTCACTGGTGTATATTTTTATCATACTAACTAAGCTTCTTAGGTATTCCAAACTCTACTAATATATTATATAATTTATCTCTTTTGACCGAATCATATGCTTTTTTTAAATCAATGAATAGCTGATGGACATTTTGATTATATTCAAACTTTTTTACAAGTGTCTGTCTGATGTGAAAAATTTGATCTGTAGTTGATCTGTTACGTTTAAATCCACATTGATAATCACCTATAATTAGCATATGGGGTTAGTCTTGTTAAAAGAATGTTAGATAATATTTTATATGTTGTTGAGAGTATAGAAATTCGACGGTAATTATTGCAGTTCATTTTATCACCTTTTTTAAACACAGGAACAATTATGGATTCTTTCCACTGTTGAGGGATTTCTTCTTTATTCCATATTAAACAAATTAATTTATGAATTTGACATATTAATGAATTTCCACCATATTTAATTAACTCAGCTGGTATTAAATCAATGCCAGGTGCTTTGTTATTCTTTAGCCTTTTAATAGCATCTTTAACTTCAGTCAAGTTAGGTTCTGGAACGAAAGGTTCTGCTGTGTGGACTTCATTTACTTCTGATTTATCTCCTACATGGACATTTAAAAGGTCATTAAAGTAGTTCTTCCATCTATTTAGAATATCGCTTGGGTCAGCTAGAAAATCACTGCCTTTATCTTTTATCAAGTTTACTTTAGGTTGCCACGCTTTTCTAAACTCATTTACACCTTTATATAAATCTCTGATATTTTTATTTTTGCTGTTTGTTTCAATTTAGTTAATTTTGCTTTTCAAGTAATCTCTTTTTTTACTTCTAAACGTGCGGTTAACTTCTCGCTTTATTCTATTATAATTGTTTAGATTTGCATCATCAGAGTTATTTAACCACCTAAGTCTAGCCTGATTTCTTATTTCTATTAGATTATGACATTCATTATCAAACCATGGCTTACTTTTTCTCGGTTTATGGTATCCTATACTTTCTTTAGCTGCTGATTCTATTGCATTACGTATGTGCTCCCAATTCTTATTTACGTCTGTTTCATTTATATTTTCATCATCATTTAAATCCTGCAAAACATCAAATCTATTTGACAGTTTAATTTGGTAATCTTTCTTAATTCTTTCATCAGTAAACTTTCCTGTGTCAAATTTCAGAACTTTTAGATTTTGTTGCTTATCATTTATCACTGAGAGTCTTTCTCTTAATTTAGCAATTACTAAATAATGGTCACTGGCACAGTCAGCACCTCTATGTGCACGAACGTCAATTATACTAGTATGCCTTCTCTTATCAATGAGAATATGATCTATCTAAATATGAGTTTTACCATCTGGAGAAGACCAGGTATATTTATGGATATCTTTATGTTTAAAAGTGGTACTTTTCACAATTAAATTCTTTGAGGTTGCAAAAGTAATCAATCTTATACCATTATCATTACTTAATTCATGAAGACTTTCTTTACCAATCGTGGGTTTAAATGTCTCTTCTTTGCCAATCTGGGCATTACAGTCACCTAACAGAATTTTCAAATCATACTGAGAAAATTTATCAAAGACCTGTTCTAACTCTGTATAAAAATCATCTTTAGTATTATCATCTTTATCTTCCGTTGGTGCATGTATGTTTATTAAAATAATTTTACACCACCTACCCTGTAAAACTGCATATGATATCCTATCATTAATAAATTCTACTGTTTTAAGAGCCGAGGTAATTCTAATATTTATGAAAAAGCCTGTTCCAAAATTATGAATTTCAGTACCACCATAGAAAAAAGTATAATTTTTAGTTTTACAATTCCCTTCTCCTGGCCATCTAACTTCCTGGACAGCAACTACATCTAATTTATACTTAACTATCTCATTAACTGTACACTGAAATGCCCCAGGTCGGTAAAGGCTCAGAACATTCCAGGTGCCTAATTTAATATCCTTATTCCTAATGTAGATCTTATCCTTATTCCAGGGACCTCCCAAAGTAGTCCCCACCCGGAGATCCGAACGGGGGACTATTTTACCTCCGGAATATTTTACCTTGGGAACATCCATGGCCTTATATTGCTGTTTCTTGACATTGTTTTTTTTACAGTGCAGAGTTGTCAGCTCTACGCCTAACCCCCAATATGAATGGAGGAACTACTACATAAGACAAACACAAACACATTAGACAGCACATTTACTACACAAGACAAACACAAACACATTAGACAGCACAACTACTACACAAGACACACATACAAACACACCACAACTACTACACAATATAAACATAAACAAACTACACACCACAACTACTACACAAGACAAACACAAACAAATTAGACAGCACACCTACTACACAAGACAAACCCACATACAAGCACACCACAACTACTACACAAGATAAACACAAACACACTAGACACCACAGCTACTACACAAGACAAACCCAAACACACTACACAGCACAACTACTGCACAAGACACACAAACACATAACAACCACTACACAAGGAAAAAACATAAACGCACAACTACTACTACACAAGATTATGAAGAAAGATTATTTATAGCATAAACATAGTAAAATTTAGTAATATATATATATATTAGGGATGGGACCAATTAATCGGTAATCTATCAGTATCGGCCGATATAGGCATATCGGTGTATCGGTTAATCGGTAACATTACAGATTATTTTACCGATCCAATATATCGATAAATATCTTATAATTCAGTGCAAAATTCTGCCATTTTGTTGTAATTTTTTTGGATAATCTAGATGCCCTACTTTTTAAAAAGTAATTGTCTAAATATTCAACTTCCTTTGCACTGCAGTAATCTCAAAACACATACTTATTAAGGAGATCAATGTACATTTCAGGTTCTTCATGGACCATTTCTAATTTTATATCGGATCGGTAGAATATCGGTTATCGGTAAATTTTATATCGGTACTTTATCGGTATCGATCAAAATTTCAAATCGGCCCATCCCTAATATATATATATATATATATTAATCGTAACTACTTACTGTAGTAGATTTCTACTTTAAAATAGTTCAAAAGATGTTCCTCTTTACTAGAGTATTTTACAATTTCTACTGTAACTATGGGCGTAGTTTGGGACATAACTTTGGGGGGCAGGTACGAACTTGGGCTTAACTTTTGGGAGGGCAGAGTTGAAATGTTTTTCATCCCATATAAATAGTATTTGATAAAAACAACTGTTACATTTGCAAAATCACCAACATTAATATTAATTACTTAACTCTCCAGGTCTCAGGATGTTAACAAATATAGCCTTAACTTATAAATTTTAACAAACCTGATTTTTTGGAGGGGCGGTAAGTGGCCCCCTTGCCCCCACCAAGTTACGTCTATGACTGTAACTACACGTAATACTCAGTATATCAAACTAAAGTGTAGTTTGTCCACAAGAAATTTAAAATGTTTTGCTTGTGATTTTTCTTTATTCAAAAACCTACTTTTACTGCACTACTACAAAAATGCTGATTTTTCAGAACTTTTTCAGAGAAAGTAAATTCCCTGATTTTTTCAGACTGAAAAAAAACCCTGTTGATATTTCATTCTTGCCCTATTGTCACGGGATTTTCAAATATGGAATTATGCACAAGAGTTGTAGATCTATTTGTTCCAGTAAAGTCAATTTTATTTGGAAGGGGGGAGACTGGACTTTGGTGGGAAGATAAATTTTGATATCCCACCTCCCAACAAGTACAGTAAGCAACAAAGACGACAACTATTCTCAAAAATTCCCCAATTACATTAAGGAAAATCCAATACACCTTCTGTGTCAACCACTTACAAAGGTTTCATTGTCATTTCTTTTACAGTCACCATGTTACCGCTGCTCAAGGTCACGCCCCTCACTCTCATAACCCCCAACCACGCCCACCAGTCATTCCTGAAATCTTCCCTTTTGACTGCCTCTCGCAACGTCATGGGTGGATTTAATCTGAGACTCCGACAATCTCAACTAGTGTACAGTACATTCATGTTAAAAAATCAACCAACATTTGATCTCTCTTATCTTTTGTGAATTTTCCAAATCCTCCTCCTTGACTGACTCACCCTATATTTGAGAATTAGAGTATCCCTTTTTCATAAACATTTTTCGAGGAAAAAGCTTTATCACTGAATTTATACGTAATATACAGTATTTCAAATATAGTAATATTTAGGTCTACTTTCAACAAATAATTTATCTAATGTAAGTAGGAAAGAATAAATTTTAATCTCCTTTGTGACTACCGCAAAAAAGAAAGAAAGAAATGGTCTAACTTAGAACAGATAATTTCCAGAAATGAAGGTAATCGAAAACTGAGTATTGACATATAAGACACACCCTGTTTCTCAGATCTGTTTTTAAAGGAAAAATGTGTTTTATACGCCCCCAGATATGGTACATCAGAATACTAAATCACATGTTATCACAAAATTAAGTTTTAACACAAAACTAACAAAAACAAAACTTAAAAATTTTGCATTACATCATGGATAATTAGACCTTGCAAAAGTGTCGCACAGCATGGACGATGAGTTAGTGAACGAACAAAATTCTGGAAAAGTATTGGCCGGTATCAGTACATAAATGTCAACCGATACTTTCTGATACTGATAACTAGGGCTCGGATAATTATACATTTTTCATATTGCATATGCAAATGCATATTTAAGGATTTTTAACTAAAAATGCATATTTCATATGCAGGTGCATATTTTATGAAAATAAGTTGATGTGCATATTTTTGTACCCACAACCAACACAGAGCATATACTGTATTTATTTTTCTTCTCCTCACTTCTCTTGTCTTCTGTTTTCGTTATCTTTTCTCTGTCTTTCTTCTTTCAACAACTTCAAACAAGCATCAAAATTATAGAAGATGTTAAAGAGGCCCTCGCTCAGGTTGAAGATCCTGTGTATGTACAGTGGGTATGCAACAATGGTGAAAGCTTGCAAAATTCTGCATACAAATGGACAACATGTGGATGATCTTAAACTTGATATGTATGACTTTCTTGTCCTAAAATACAGTCCACTTGTATCTTGCGAAGTGGAACGTGTGTTTTCTGAGTATAACACTATTCTAGCTAAAAACAGGAGTAGTTTCAAGTTAAAAAATTTCAGACATCATGTTGTTATCAAATGCAATCGTGATCTTGATCTGTAATGTATTGTGTTTCATTTAACGCAGAACCATATTAATAGAAAATAATCTGTGTAGCGGATGAGCATTCAGATAATGCATATTCATTGCCTGGCATGAAATCTTTCATAGTTTGTAATATACAGAAGTTATAAATTAAACGGGTTTTTAAGTACATATTTAAGTGCATATTTTACCCCTTATTAATGCATAAGTATCCGAGCCCTACTGATAACACTGGTATTGGCTGATACTGATACATTAGCATCATTATTGGCTCAGCCCTAATATAAAGTCATGGAAATAAAACAAACACCACAGCACAAACATTACTTACTGTACACACTGTAGTACACTGTACACTGTAGTTACAGACTCTACCCTACACAAAAGCACTCTCTAGCGCTAAACTAACATTTCTTCTATTTAGAATATATGTACTACATAACCACCTTTCTTTTTCTTCTTTCTGAATTTGTCTTTAATTAAAACACTCTGGTTTGTTAGTTTGCTTTCCCTAGGAAAAGCCTCATCATGGGTTGAAGGAATGGTTCTAGGTTTGCGCTTGCATCGAGGAAAGGAACATTTTCTAGTCTCCCCTGGATGGATCCATGGATCAAGAAAGTGTGGGGCGATACCCCCACACCCCCTATACGCCTTCATGGCGTGGTGCTATGCACAGGGGAGCACTTTACTTTTTTTTTACCTTTGGTGCAAAAGCTAATTATACGACACAGACTGTAATAGTACCAGATTTTAAGTATTATCCTAAAACCAAATTGAATACAGTACAATGGCTTATTAGCAATTCTATTTACTATATAAAATATTAAGTACGCATGTAATTTTAAAGATTTCTTACAACAAGAATTAATGCAAAACACTATTGTTTATAACAGAAAGAATTATGCAAATTTCCTAAAGGTTGTATATGAATAAAAAAAGAAGGTATCTTATTTTTATCATGTTCATATAAAATGTAATTTGTAATAATAGTAATAAAAAAAGTCTGTAACTCGTCTGACTACCATGCTAAGGTCCCAGGTTCGATCCCCGGCCGGTTCAAATCCGGGAACTATTCTAATGTTGGAAGCGGCCCCGGCGCCCACCCAGCGTCGAATAACATGGGTACCTGGGGGAAACCCTGGGGGGTATATGCGGTCAGGGGCGTGATGCTGATCACATCACCCCACTAACGACTGGATCAAGAAAGGATGGGGCGTTACCCCCACACCCCTATACGCCTTCATGGCGTGGTGCTAAGCACAGGGGAGCACTTTACCTTTTTTTACCGTTTCCTCTATTTATTTCATGGAGCCTCTGGTAAATTCGTGCGTCAAATTCAAACTTTATTGCCAGTGCTGGCACAAAGTGACAATATTATAACAACGTATTTTCTGACTCGTAAATTAAATTTATAATAGTCGGTACGCATACTAGAAATTATTTACATTAAATACTGTTTTGAAATTTCATGTAAGTTACATATTTTGTGCTACTGGTAGTATTTTAATACATTTTCTTCCGTTACGATTTACAACAGCTTTCTTATAATATTTCTCTTGTATTGTGTATTTAGAGAACGATGACTCTATATCCAGAGAGATTGCCCTCATTCATTAACTGGAAATTAAGGGAATTCCCATTTGTAGAAGCTCTGTCCGAAGCACAATTGTTTTATATTCAAGGAGAGTATAAAACAGTATGCTTCAAATGTGGTGGAGGGAACACTCCTAATTAACCTTTGAATAACAAATATATATGTGATAGGACACATTTAACAAGTAAGTGTCATGTACGACACCTACCCTATTTCTGGTGTTTAGACCCATAACCACTTCCAGTTTTGTAAATATAGTTAGAATACCTTTGGAAAGAATATCTCATGCCAAAAAGTCCAAAGAAAATACGTCAATAAAATCATAAGGGATAAACACAGGAAATATGTCGTGTTTTTTCCTAAGCTCTTCCTAAGGGCCCAGGTAGGTGGGTCACTGGATTCCTGCTTCTGCTTGGAAACCTAGATATTCCGCTACTCAACGGTCTGTCTGCCCAGACACTTTCCAAATGTCTACCCAAAGTGAATTGTATATCATCTTCAACTTCATGCCGATTACATAATTCACACCTGAGTCATCAAATGTTGGTACCTCTGCACCACCAGTGAGATCATCTTCGTAGCGTTCATCTGATAACAGACACTCCTCTGTTTCACTACCTGAGCCACCTGAACTACCACCATCACCACGGCTTGCTTCTACGTACCTTATCAATTCAATTTATATATCTTCCTCGGTAATATATTGCGAAATCATAGTCATGGCTACAGTAACAGTTGGAACACAAACAACAACGCAGTGTCAAAGAAGACACCTATGTGCGCACGCTCTCAAACAATATGAAACTACCAGCAGACCCGTTAGGTGGGGATATAGTGGACTAGCTCCAAGTCTACTTTCATACTTGCTAGGAAGGTATACCACATGTGAGAAACCTCTAACTAGTTTTCGTACGCATGCGTGCAAAACAAGAGCGGAGGTGTTACACATCACACAGCCTTGTTATTCAAAGGTTAAATAAATACATATATGCATATTTGTTATCCAAATTCGTCATCTGATGTAACTTTCCAACATGTATATCTATTGGGTTGGCAAGTAAGTTCCCGCCGTTTTTTTTTAATTGGAAAAATCTCTATGACATTAAATACGTTTGGCACGAAGGTGTACATCATGCGAAAGAGAATATATTGTTCTACCTAAATTTATGTTTCTTTGTTACTAAGACACATTTTCTTGTTATTTACAGATCATGAAAATGGAATGCCAAGTTGAGAAGAATGAGCATTTTCGACACCTCCTCCTTTTTGCCTTTAATCAAGGTTCTAAGGCCGCAGAAGCTGCTCGCAACATTTGTGCTGTGTATGGAGTGGGTGCTATAGCTGAAAGAACCGCCCGTGATTGGTATGCGAAGTTCAAAAAAGGAAATTTTGACCTCAAAGACGCATCTCGTTCTGGCCGTCCACTTGAGTTCGATGAAGAGCGATTGAACCACCTGTTGCATGAAAATCCGCGTCAAACAACAAGGGAACTTACAGAGACAATGGGTTGCTCCCACACTACTGCAGAGAAGCATCTTCACTCGATGGGAAAGGTTCAGAAGTGTGGAGCATGGGTGCCTCACACTTTAAGTGTCACCAACAAAAATCAACGAGCCACAATCTCCGCTGGTTTGCTTGCTCGGCACCGTGCAACCCATGGACACAAGGAACGATTTCTTCACCGAATCGTTACTGGCGATGAAAAATTGTGCCTTTACATGAATATGAAGCGGCGTAAGGAATGGCCGAGCCCCGGGAAACAAGCGACCCCACGCGCGAAACAGGAACTTCATCCGCGTAAAACGATGTTGTGCGTATGGTGGGACTGGGAAGGGATTCTCCATTTCGAATTGCTTGAAAGGAACCAAACGATCAACGCGGAACTCTATGTGCAACAAATGGAATGACTCAACACGGCTATTCAAGAGAAAAGACCGAATCGGCAGCATGGTGATCTTTTGCTGCACGACAACGCCCGCCCTCATATCGCCAATATGACCAAGGACGCCATTCAAGCTCATGGTTGGGAAGTGCTGCCACACCCACCATACTCTCCTGATTTTTCATCAACGGATTTTCACCTCTTTCGATCTCTTTCAAATGCTATGCGGGGAGTTTCGTTCAATACTGATGCAGAATTGAGAGCTTGGTTGGATGACTTTTTCGAGTCTAAACCACGTGATTTCTACCGACGAGGTATTGAAAACCTTTTGAACGTTGGCAAAACGTTGTAAACAACACAGGAGAATACATTATTGATTAACTACTTGTATCTGTTTATTGAAAACTAACCTTTCAACACCTTCCTTAAAAAACGGAAGGAACTTAGTTGCCAACCCAATATTATAATTTTCATTTCTTAAAGTATTCTCATAGATAAAATATTTCCTCAAGATGAAAACCCTTAGTACGCCACGCGGTCTGACGAAAGTAAGCCCAGTGTCGCCGAGGCTTTGAGCGCGAAATTTGAATTCGTATACATAATGGAGAAAGATAGTAATAACTCTTGCACTATGGGACCAATCTACTTCGGATAACTTTTGTTTTGCAGGCAATACATCGGTGCATACAACCATGTAAAATTTGGATGCCCCAACCGCGGGGGGCTTACGGGCGGGGGCTGCATCCCCCGAATTTCAATGAAAAAAGCATGAAAATGTGGAGTTTGCTCCCTCTTCTCCAGCTACTTTGGGGAGAAAACCGGAACTTTTGCTTTTTCTCGTTCGCACTTGCATCTTGTGTAGCTACTGTGAATCTATTTCTTCCCTGTTGACTCGGCTCTTTGTGGAAATATGTCCGGAAGGAAACTATTGAGCGTTAGGGAAATCGATGAGCTGTTATATGATACGAAGTGTTTATGGTGAGGCCTTTCCTAACAGAGGAGGAAAGGGAGCCTTTTCAATCGTTTGTTTTGTCTATACTTCTGGATAGACGCACGCTTTAGACTCATGCTTCTGGCCTCTGGCTATCGTCAAGCTTCATTGCATTTCTAACATAGAGGCGACAGAAAGCTGACACCGCCAAACCTAATCCAATCTCCTCTCTCCTTGCCCTACCCCCACCCCCGCCACTACTTCAGCTGGATCACCAAATCTAAACACAAAGAAGAATGTGTGCCTTATCAGTACTAAATCACAGCGTTGGAAGCTTGGAGGAAAACAGCATCGTAAATACCAAGCATTTATTGTGTCTGTCAACTGGCGAACACGTGTCTGGGTGAGCCCAAACACGTAACATATTCCTAGAAAGGAGGGGGGGATTTGGAAAACACGATTGCAAAACATGTTCCCGAACGAACTGTCAGTGTTTCAACCTCAATGTACAAATATAAGTGTGGCAAACCCTCGATAATTGTATCTAAAGCTGTTTGTAACATATATGTTACAGCGGCTACAAGGGACATACTTTTTTTGTAACATATCTGTTACGGCAGCGAACTAAGGGACTCCTCCTCGACCTCTTTGTCCTGCAAGTGTTTACTTTGCTACGTGCGCATCCGTCAGAAGAACACGCCCAGGTATTTCTTCAAATCCACACGTGCATGCTGCGACATGTAGCATCTCGCAGTTCATGGGATCCTCTACTTCGACGTTGCTGAAAAAATCAAGATTTCAGACCTAGTACAATAATTTCAAACAGGTTCTTCAGAAAGAGAGCGATCTGACGAGCAGAAACCAGTAACCATTCTTACACGTCTACTTTTTCAATGCTTCGAAATCAAAGGTTATTTCAATGTGACTGTCCTCTCATTTGGATTTCCAACCTGTGGTCAGGTTACGCAGAAGCGGAGCAGCTGGTGATGAACTGAACTTGAAGGAAAGGCACGCTCTTCATGAATCGTTTTTAGTAGTCGATGAATACATAGCTATTCCAGATGAGCAGACTCGTGTTTCCTATTCAGCAAGTGAGCAACATGAATTGATGTTAACCACAATGTTCAACCGCCGTCAGATTATAATAAGGGAAAAGAACAGCTTACCGTCCCTGGAGATAGTGTTATCAAAGAAAGCTCGTGGCGGAAATTTATGAACATGTTCACATGCATCGAGCATGCGATGGTTATGTGTGAAACTGTGACGCCATATCTGAAATCTTATTTTGGAAAGTATGTGGAATCTTGCATTCTCGACCTTCGCGAACAGTGTTTCGGATGCACGGATATTTCCCCTGTCCTTGCATGTAACAAGGAGAAGTTTGTGCTTTTCCCACCTACATGAAGGTACAAAACCTGTGCCTTTGTCTATACAAAACATCAACGGGGAAATACATTCCAAAGACATATTAGTTATTTTGCGAGAACATTATTGTGAAAAAAATAGTAGAACATTTAAATTCCGTGGTTGCAACAGACAGTGGCTATGACGGATACACAATTCCTTATGCGAGTGAGTGAACGAATATGAAAACATAGAACTTGCTAGAACTGGTGGCAAAAATAAACATGTTATTTATGGGTGGTTCTTTTGAATTTAATAAACAGGGGTAATATATAAATGTTTGCTTCTTCTTTGAGTTATCAACACTTCAAAAAATCCATATGGTTTATGTTGTTACTGGTCATAATCAGTCTTAATAAGTTTGCAAGCAACTCATTACAACATAAATTATTAACTATATAATGCACAAAAAACGTGTGTATGGCTGACGTGTCAGAGGTAAAGCATTAAGACTTTTCTCCACACCGTTGGACATGCAAAGACATATATCTTTATTTGCATTATATTACAAATAGCTATTCTCTAATTTTCTTATCACTGAATAAAAAAACAATCATAGAAATTAATTCAATTTTCTTTTAAGACATCTGTCGCCAAGCTTGCTTGTTGTCTTTTGTTTAATTTCCATTTATGCAATGAGGCTAATCGAAATAAAACTTTAGAATTGTATATGGAGTTGGAAACATAGAATGTTGCGTCCATTGGGGAATCAAACCTGCACCCCATCTTGCTTGTTTTCCGCCTCTTTATGCATTAAGGTTAATCTGTACTGGCCTATGTAACGCTATTCCTCGCTCACAAAGGAACATAAGTCAGATTGTGTGCAATTCGATATTCATTTGTTTCCCTTGTTCCAAGAAGTAATACGTCACCAATCATGTGACTATGGAAAGGGAGGGCTCTCGCGTGGCTTGCGGAGCTCTCTCTCTCTCTCTCTCTCTCTCTCTCTCTCTCTCTCTCTCTCTCTCTTAATCTGGCAGCGGTTGGGTTTACATGTCGTAGCTCTACCTTGGACTGGTAGAATCGGTTAGCTGAAGTTATCATCTGTGTACTGGTAGTATAATTATAATGGATTTAAGTTTAATTTAAGAATTATATTATTTCATTTAGTTAATTAGTTTCATTTGTGCACTATTTAGTTATTCGATGTTTAATACTACCATTACGCAGATGGTCATTTCAGATTTGGCCGATACTTACTAGTCTTCTTTATTTTGTATCCAATTAGATTGACAATTTCCCCATCCAAAATTGCTGACTAATATATTATATACGGAACAATAATATCGAATATTGAACACAATCTAAGTCCGGTACATCTATTTGGCCTTGTATGAAATGGGTTGGTTGTATTTGTAATTTAAATTAATGTAAATCGGACATGTGTATATTATACTAAATTTGTTATTGGAAGATTTCTATTGTTGACGTTACTGCTGTTACATATGACCAATTTCTAGTAATTATTTCATCAATAAATTGTTAAATTTACCTTTTAATTTTTGTACTTCCCACAAAGGCCTCTGAGTCGGGTGAATCGTTCAATAAGCAAGGTAGTCAAATTGTCAGCCATTAGTATATATAATTGTAGAGGACTAATTACATAATTCCAAATCTAATGTAGAGATATGGAGATTACGAATAGGAGAGAACCTCGTCAAGAGAATATTTACGCTTGTTTATTTCCTGGAATTGTCCGACCAGCGGGCGATCCCAAGAATGCGCTAACTTTGTAACTTCCCTGAAAACAATGACTGAAAGGCAAACGCGTGGATCTAAACAAGATCTAGCGTGTTCGAAAGGTTTAACAACCTTTCGAAGCCTAAGATTATAAAAGGGAGCTCACTCCCCGAACTGGCTCTCATTTGGATTATAACGCTCATTTGACTCTCATTGGATATTGACTCTCATTCGACGCTTAATTTGAACATGAGTCTCTGATTACACTTTACTTTACAACACATTACAACTACAGAACTACTACGACGGAACACGAAGTTACGGCTGCCTAGCATGCAGCGAGTCGCGCGGGATCGCTCGGATTTGTGAGCCAAGGGTCGCAGGATCGAACCATGGCATAAGTCACCATTCGGTCTGCAAGAAGCATCTGGACAAGAACATCACTCACCTACCAGGTATGAACAAGCGTGAATAACCTTTAAATTCAACTTTCCATATATCTTCCCTCTTAATCGGAGCAGGTTCAGCTAACAGATACAATTAAGCTCTACCTAAAATGTATAATTGAAACATCCCTGTGACCTCAGATCCCAGGTAAGACGGGATTACAACACTAAATTATATGTCAAATACTAGGGTGGTGACAGAGAAGAGCATGGTTTTGTTCAATGTGGGAAGTACGTAACATTTTGCAAAGTAAATTTTAGGGGAAAAGGATGAACTTAAATGAATCAAATTCTCTATTGCAAACATTAGATCAAACTGGTTATTTAGATCCGTCTAGTGCATTAGGAATACAGCCAATTTCTTCCACGATGTATTGTGAAGGTCAGGAACAGGTGGCGATGAGTTCGTCACGGCCAGGTGTGCCTCGGCCGGAAGTGAAACTTGAGGTTAAAATATCCTATGATCGAATGCCTTGTAGGCATAAGTGGGTAAATAAACGTCCTTCTAAGAATTTAATTGACTTTTCTGATTCCAGTGATGATGAGATACATAATGGGGGGTATAATTCTCCAATTTTTGCTGGTAGTTGTATTAAGAAAATAACAAGTAATGTCGCTAGTCAAACTCTCTTAAGTTTGATTAACAATGTCCCCTCAGTAATGGATGAAAATCCTCTTAATCTGTTTGACTTTATATGGCATATAAACAGCATAATTGAAAAAGATAATTTTCCAGCAATGGAAATAGTTCTCTCTGCTTTACATAAGTTACCAGGTAAAATAAGTGACGTAATATGGAAACTCCTAGGTAGTGATCTATCTTGGTCTGCAATTGTTCAAAAAATAATGGATAAATTTGTAACAACGTTAGGAAAAGAACTCATTGTTAATAACTTCATATTTCGTGTCCAAGACAAAAATGAAGATGTAGTGGAATATTTTGAAAATCGATGGAGGGCTGCAGTTTTAGTAGATTTGGGGTAGCCTGAAGAAGAGCTTATCCAGTGCTTAATTGAAAGAATGCTCCCTAATTATTCTGAACACTTTATTTTGAATGGTGACCCTTCGTGTGTGTGTGATCTAAAAGCTAGATTACAATTATTGCAGAAACATCAGAGAATCGTTAAAGATTTCAGATCAATTACTTCTAGTGACAAATTACGTAACCCAGTGGAAAGTAAACCAATTATTTGCAGACAATGTTATAAGGCAGGACATGTAATGAAAAGTTTCCCCTATAGACAGAATAGAACCTTCATGCCAGCATTTGCAAATTCTCCGAAAGAAAGTGATACCGTGGTTGTAGTGTTTGTCCCTATTGTTCTAGAAAATCAAACATTAAATGCTTGCATAGACACTGGCTGTACAGATTCAATTATCAGGGGAGATGTGATTCATAAACTAAATCTTAAGAGACAATTGAAGATTAATGAGTGCAATGATAAATTAAAAGTGGGAAACGGAGCATACATATATTTTCACCAAAAAGTAACATTAAATGTGAAGTGCGATTATTTATCGTGGCCACAAACCTTTTATGTAAGTGACAATTTGCCTGTTGACTATATACTGGGTGTGAAATTTCAAATAAAATCGAAAATGGCCATAAATATGCCGAAACAAGAAGTTAGTTTCAACAACGGCGGAGTAGTTTTGCCAATTAAATGGAACTGTTCAAGTTTTAATATTCAAAATGTATTTTTCCAGGAGAACTCTATTAATGCACCTGTGTCTTTACCACCTGTTAACAATGGTAATCTACAACAAAGAAGATACAACCAGCAGCAGCCAAGAACAAGTGGATTTTCAAGGAATGCTTCTCAATTCAATCAGGCAAGACGTGGTCAACATCGTGCTCCACAACAAATAAGAAGTGGACAAGTTCCAGGAAAAGGAAACCAATTCAGGAAACGCTTTACGTCAACTTCCAGTACTTCTGTTCCGGATGGATTTTGTGGAGTTATGAACGAGCTTTCACAGGATTTTGAAGAAAAACTAGATGAGCTTAAAAATCAATTTTCTGACGTTATTAGTGATTCTATTGGACATATAAAAGGTTTCGAATACCGTATTCAATTAACAGACAATATTCCAGTGAGAATGATGCCATATAATTTGGGTCCAAAGAAAGAAAAGGAAATGGAAGAAATTATTGATAATTTGTTAAAGCAAGGTGTTATTGAACCTACTAATGGAGCATATGCATCTCCAGCATTTATTGTGTATGGAAAAAATGGATCTAAAAGAATGGTCATTGATTATAATAAGGTAAATGATCATATTTTATGGGATGGTTTTCCTCCAAATAACTTAGAAGACACCTTAAGTTTTTTGAGCAAGGGAAAAATTTATTCCGTTGTTGATATTAAATCTAGTTATCACCATATCTTACTTGCAGAAGAATCTCGAGACGTAACTAGTTTTGTAACAAAAACAGGCCATTTTAGGTATAAATTCCTGCCATTTGGTTTACGTGTAGGAAGTGCATGTCTAGCAAGAGCTATGGACATGGTTTTAGGAGATTTAAGAGGCACATTTCTTTCTTATTATTGTGATGATATTTTAATTGTATCAGGTGATGAAGAATCTCATATAAATCATCTGAAGATATTGTTTAAAGATTCAGAAATTATGGAATAACAATATCACCTAAAAAAATGCAATTGGGCCAGACAAAAATAAAATTCTTAGGGTTTGAAGTGGGTAATGGAAATGTATGTATGGATCCTTCGCGGATCGATGCAATTAGAAATTTGCCAGCTCCCAAATCCTTGAGAGAATTAAATAAATTTTTTGGGTTTGTAAATTATTTTTAAAGATTTATTCCTGACTTTCCTAAAATAATTTCACCATTAAATGATGTAAAATCTATGAAACAAAAATTTTATTGGGGTTCTTTACAGCAAAATGCACTCGATACAATTAAGTTAGCATTTGAAGAAAATGTAATATTGAAATTGCCAGATATGGAAAAAACATTTATAGTTCAGGCAGATGGGTCTTTATCAGGCTATGGTTTGTGACCGATTACTTTGGGTCACGTAAAATAACGCACACGTAGGACGAAAGGGTGATTTGAAGGAACAGGAATAGTGCTTAGGAAGAGTGTTGGATTACAGTGAACGTGTTTTGCATAGTGGCGCAATAGAAGCTGTCGCTAGGCAGTTAAGAGCTTGAATGCTATTGGCATAACATTGCATAGTGTGATTATGCAAAGACCAATCACAGACTTAGAGTTGCAATGGGGTGAGTGGTGCAAAATGAACGAGAACAGTGCGGTTGGTAACAGAAAAGGAGTAACATTAACTTTCTCGGCGCGGAAAGATTTCCTCGGTTAGGAGTAGTGCCGTCGGACTTCGCGTTGCGAGTTTCCCGCGATTGCTAAAACTTTATACGAGCGTCGCGTTATAATCACACATCACATTCTCTGGCACAAGTACAGCATTAGAAAAAAAGTTGATATCACGGTTTTGTAAAATGTAGTGACTATTGGATTTTAATGTGTGTTTTTTCCAATACAAGGTAAAATTAGATATCAGTGGTTTATTTCTTGTTTCACAAATTAGCTAACTTAAGACTTACGAGTGACTGGTCGGTCTGGTACCATAAACCCAGAGCTCGCAAGCCGAAGCAGGGTACTATATTCAAAGCAGAAGTAAAATCAGAAAACAAGTAAGTAACAAAGAAAAAAGAAAACGGTTGAAATTGGTGCCGAAACCCGGGACCGTTAGTTTTAATCTCACTAAATTTCTAAATTCTAAATTATCCTAAATTTACTTCTAAATTTTCTAAATTCTTCGGGGAAGAGCCTTACATTTCCTAGTGAGTTGGATAAACTGTCAGTGTTTGAGAAGAGGTAAATAGTTTTGATTGTTTATATCTGTGTTGACCTTGTTGTGCTCGAGCACAGCTGGAGGAAAAGTGACGTTGTGCATCGACTAGCCAGGAGAGCGGTATGTTTTTTTTGTCCTGCGTGTTGTGGTGCTGTGTTTCAATTAAAAAGAAATGGCTAGAAGAAAGTCTGTTGCCCATAAATTAAGAGACGACGCCCCTGAAGTTAACTGGGACATTACTTTAGAGTGCTGTGGCAAGATGCTGAGCGAAGATGGAAGCATAGAATGTAGCGAGTGTAAATTTTGGAAGCATAAATCATGTGAAAGTATGACTGATGTTGAGTTCGAGTCTTTTTTGAATGAGAAGGGAAAAGATTTTAGATGTGCAAAGTGCAGTGGCGCGGAGAAAAATGAATCCGTGGGGGAGGATGTAGTGTCGGAAGATCAGAAAAGGGATGATATGACTAATGCAAATGTGATGGAAATGCTCCGACGGTTGTTAGTGAACTCCGAGAAAATGGATGCGAAATTTGAAAAACAAAACGAGAAGTTGGAATGTATGGTGAAACAAAGTGAAGAAGATAAGAGTGAAATGATCGAGCGTTTTCAAGTATTAGAAAGTAAAATAGTTAGTGTGGAAAGTGTTAGGAAAGAGTTGCGGTTGCATCGTGAATGGTGTAACGAGGCGCATGAAGAGATGAAGAAAGAAATGGGAATTGCAGTGGCACAGTCAGAAGGAAAATTAGAGATACAAGTGGAAGAATTGAGTAATGTTAAGAATAAGTGTAAAATATATCGAGGTGACCTTGAATTGAAATGTGATAATCTGCGAAGTGAAAATGAATTGTTGAAAGTGCAACAAAGAGAGATAGAGAATGAGGTTCAGGTTATTTCAAGAAGAATACTTTTGTTAGAAAGGAATAACGAAGAAAGTGTTGAAGTGTTTGAAAAGAAATTGAAAGAAAGTGAGAGAGAAATACATAACAGAATCGATGCTCTTAAGGAAGAAGTGAAGCGTTTTAAAAGGTTAGTTAGAAATGACGGGTGAAAGTGTAGAGAAAGGTTTGAAATTTGCCGGTGAAAGTAGGGGTCGTAGAGATAGACGTAGTGTAGAAAAGTTTAGGGGAAGTGTTGTTAAACTACCAGTACGAAGGGTGATTAAGAAAGAAAGAGTGAGTCATAGTGACGGAGAAAGCGAGTCGTCTCCTAGTGATGAAAGTGATGAAGAGAGTTTGAAGAAAGGTGCTAGGAGTAAGATACGTATTTCCACGAGTGCCAGCTCAGAGGACTCCGATTCCTATAATAAGACGTCTCGAAGGAAGAAACAAAGAAATAGAAGAAAGGAAAAGAGAAAGCAAGAGAAAGTAAAAGAAAGCCCTATCAAATATAGTGATATAACAAAGTTGAAAAAGTTCTCGGGTGAAATGGACGACTTGCTACCGTCTGAATTCTTGCAAGATCTCGAAGAAAGTTTAACTTTAATGGGAGTAAAGGAATATCAGTATTTACATGTACTTCCTTTTGTGTTAACTAAGACAGCAAAGTTATGGTTCTTAGAAACTAAGTCTAAGTACAGTGATTATGAGCACTTCAAAAAGAAGTTCTTAAGGAAGTTTGAATCTGAAGATGTGAAATCTACAAAATTGACAGAGATATTAACGCAGAAATTTATACCTGGACGCGGAAAAGCGATGGAAGAATTCTACTGGGATAATGTGAGACAGTTGAAATTGCTACAATCTTCACTTTCAGAAGACAAGTGTGTTAGTTTGGTCGCTAATCAGTTACCTTTTAGACTAAGAGAAATGTTGCTGGCAGCAAAATGCAAAACTTTGAATTCGGCTGCAGACATTATAAGAAGGCATGAAATTTTGTGGGCTGGACAGAAAAACTCAGGACAAAGAATGACAGAAGAAAGAAGAGGTGAAGTGAGAGGAGCCAGGCAGAATGAAGGGAGATATGCTGTGAGGAATGTAGAAGTCAAAAGAAACGCTAGATTTTTTTATGGGCAAAATAGAATAACTCCACTGGGAAATAATGCAAGTGTAACTTCTAACGTTGGAACAGCGCCATTTCCTTACCAAGGGCGATTTCCACAGCAAGCTCGTTTCTCGCCGACACCTCGAAGAAATGAATACTTTGAGAGAAGACAGGAAGATCAAACTAGAAATAGTTTAGCAAATAGGGAAGGAAAGGAAATTTCTAGAAATGTACCGGTTAATGGCCAAGGTTTTAATAACTCTACCGCAAACCGTACTAGTTCAAAAAACTAGTAATGGAAGAGTCACGTGATTTTTCTCGGATAGTGACTGATAAAATAAGAACCGAAAATAGAACTGATAACGGACAGACGATAGTAAATCGAAAGTGTCTTTACAGTGATGTAGTGAAAAATAGTAAAAATAACCCCGAGAAAGAAATGAATAACATATTAGTTGTGAAAGCTGAAGTTCATGAGCCTCCATTGAGGGAGAAGTTAGTAACTAAAGTAGGCGAGTTGAAAACATTTTTGGAGGAAGTTAACAATAAGGAATTGTCTCCTAGTGATTTGTGTAGTGAATGTATTCCTAATTTTGAGAAAGTCGGGAATAGTCTTCGTATTTTACTAAATAAACTGGAAAATGGAAGTAGAAGAAAAAGTTGCACCTCACCAACTATAGTTGACTTCGAATCAAAGAAATCAGTGGTAGATGAAACACTGAATAAGTTTAAGAAAGAAGATAATAAAGTGAGTTTTAGTGCTAATCAGTGCAAGAATAGTATACAAAGAACAGCAGTAGAGAAAGTTGAGAAAAAATGTGTACTTGAAGATTATGAATTGATGGGAGACAGTCAGTTAGTGCGATTTGCGAACGTTGTGTTAAACAGATCAGTGAAATTTAACGGAGAAGGAAGAAGATATGTCGGTTTGTGTGAGAGTGGGTGTAAAGTCGATGACTTGTTACAAAAATTAAGGAAAATAGAGCACAGCATGAAGTTCGATAAAGTGTTAGTTTTAATAGGTACAAATGATGTCTTAAAAAGAGGAAAAATGGAAGATTTTAAGAAATCCTACGTAGAGTTAGTAGACTTATTGGAGAATAAGAGTGAAGAGATTGTTTTGTGTACGGTTCCTCCTGTGCCTGCCATCGCGAATGATAGCAGTTATGATCATTGGAAAAAACTTACATTCTTTAACAGAGTGATTAAAGAGTTGGGAAAAAGAGAAAAAGTTCAAGTGCTCAGCCTAGAGAGTTTGTTTTTGAAAGATAACGGAGAAATTAACTTAGATAAATATGAGAAGACGATGGGAAATGGTTATAATTATCGACAAGACTTTGTGCATTGGAATGAACTAGCAATGAGAGAATTTGTAATGCTTTTTGAAAAGAGTTTATTACAAGTGTGTGAAATTGACGTGAGGTGGTATGAAGATTTAGTGGATGAAGATAGTGCATTTAATGAAGAAATTTTGAATAGTTCGGCTAACAGAAGAAAGATTAAACATTCAGTCTGCGTGAAAGCTAAGGTCAATAAACTTCAAGTGACATGCTTAGTAGACACCGGAAGTATGATTTCCATAATGTCCGAGAAGACATGGAAAAAGGTCACATCTGAAGTGACTAGACCTTCATTAACAAAAGTAGATAATTTAATTTTGATTGACTACACAGGAAAAAATAAATCTAGGGTGCTAGGAAAAACAGTGACTACAATTAACCTAGAAGGAGCTGAATTATTGATGGAGTTTGTAGTGGTTAAAGATCTAAATCTACCAGTGATATTAGGAAGCGATTTTTTGTTTACAATAGAAGGGGTGTTAGACTTTCAAGAAAAGAAGATGTTTTTTAATACAGAAGTTGGAAGAAACGTTATTAAGTTTTTACCCACACAGTATGAAGAGGAAGAATGTGAAAAGGAAGCCAATGTGAGTCGCGTACAAGTGGAGACAGATGATTGTTTGAAATATACTGAGAGAGCTGAAGTGTTGCTAACTACGAAAGTTAAAGACCAAAGAGATGCTACAGTGAATGATTTGCGTGAACGAATACAATTTTCTGAAGAATTAACTAGTAAACAAAAGATGAAGTTATTGGATGCGTTGTCTCCTCTAATAGATGTTTTTTCTGATAGACCGGGCACTTGTAATAAGTTTACATATGACATCAAGTTAATAGACGATGAACCAGTTGTGGGAAAATTCTATACTGTACCTTTTGCATTGAAAAATGAAGTGAGAGGACAAATTGAGCAGTGGCAGAAAGATGATATTGTAGAATTGGGTCACTCACCATATTTAAATCCACTTTTGGTAGTACCTAAGCCTCGAAGTGATGAAAAAAGAGTTGTGGTAGATTTTCGTGCAACCAATCAAAAGATAAGACTAGAACAAAACAGAGTAGTTAAATTAGATGAGATTTTGTTAAATTTCAATGGAAAGACGTATTTTACCTCTCTTGATCTGTCGGCAGGTTATTTTCAAATACCACTTACAGAAAATAGTAAGGCATGCACAGCATTTATTTTTGAGGGGAAAATGTACCAATTTAGGAAATTACCTTTTGGAATTACGACAGGCGTTTCTGCCTTTACTAGTGCTTTGAACCATGTTTTGGGAAATGTGTCAGAATTTTGTATAATATATGTTGACGATTTATTAATTTTTGATAGTACTTTTGAAGATCATGTAAAACATTTGCAAATTGTATTGAAAAAATTGCACGAAGCTGGAATGACAGTTAAGTTAAGAAAAACAGAATTTTGTAAGAAGGAAGTTATGTTCTTAGGACACCTTATATCTGGTTCTGGTGTGAGGGCCAATCCTGAAAAAGTAAAAAGCATTTTAGAATTGCAAGAACCTAGAAACAAAAAGGAGATACAGAAGTTACTGGGAAGTTTCACATGGTTGAAGAGATTTGTACCTAATTTTTCCAATATTATAGCTCCTATAGCTGATTTGTTGCATAAAAATAAGAAATGGCAATGGGGAGCCATAGAACAAGCAAGTTTCGATAAAATGAAAGAGGTAATTGCTAATGAAACCATGTTATGTCACCCCAACTTTAACAAAAAATTCTATATTAGTTGTGATGCATCTTCAGTCGCTATTGGCGGTTATTTGTTTCAAATGGAGGGTGAATGTAAGAAGGTGATACACTATGTAAGTAGAAAATTGACTAAAGCTGAACAAAATTACAGCATTACTGAATTAGAATGTCTAGCAGTGTTATTTTGCATAAAGAAATTTGAAATGTATATATCAGGTCTGGAGTTTGAGGTTTTAACTGATCACAAAGCACTACAATGGCTGAATTCCGCTAAACACTGGAATCTGCGATTGTGTAGATGGTCGTTAGAATTAGGAAAACACAAATTTAAAGTAACTTATGTTAGCGGAGTGGAAAATAATTTATCTGATTTATTGTCAAGAAACCACCCGGAATTTGAAATAGAGAAAGTGTTTGTTAACACAATTGGTAACTTGAAACTTGAAAATTTACCTTTTTCTAAGGAACAATTAAAACAGGCGCAACGAGAAGATGAGAGATTGAGTGAAATCATTAGTATTTTGGAAAATGTAGAGGGAAATGTTATGAGATCAAGAATAATAAATGTAAACAAATTTTATAAACTAGTGGAGGGTGTTCTGTTGACTAGAAATTACCATTTTCTGGAAAATTGGAGATTGTGTTTGCCAAAAATTTTTGTAGCGGATGTGATTAAGGTTTATCATGATCAATGTGGACATTTTGGTGTTGATAAAGTAGTAAATAGACTGATAAAATCATTTGTTTGGAGAGGGATGAGAAAGGATGTGAGAAATTGGATAAATGACTGTGTTATTTGTGCTAAAACTAAACCAGATAAACACCCTGTTAAAGCCAAATTGGGTATGCATGTCATTAATACCGTAAGGGAGCAAGTATTTGTAGATTTGCAAGGCCAGTTGCCTACTGGGCCTCGTAGAGAGAAATTTTTGTTAACAGTGTTGGATGGGTTTTCTAGGTATTTAGTTGCTTACGCTATACCAAACGCTACTACAGAAAAAGTTCTGGATAAGCTGGTTAATTGTTACTTTGTTCATTTGGGTATACCGAAAAGATTGATTTGCGATAGAGGGTCTTGTTTTATTAGTAAACAGTTCAAACAGAAAATGAAAGAGTTTGGTGTTGAGATATATTACTGTAGCAGTTATCATCCTAAAACCAATTTAGTAGAACGTGCTCACCAGGAGATTAACCGACTCATGAGAATATATTGTGAAGACATGCATAAAGATTGGCCGTTGTATGTTAGTAAAATTGTTAACTTGTTGAATTATTCCATAAATGAAACTTTAGGAGAAGCTCCTGTCTCAGTACATTTAAATGAACAGGTTGATGGAAATTTGAAAGCTACATTTGGAATCGAAAATGAAATTAATGTCAACTGGAGTAATAAACTAAAAATGGTGAAAGTCAAAACTTGTGAAAAAAGACAGAAATTTGTAGATAAACATGCTGAAAAAGAAGTAGGTAGAACTGAAATTGTAGAAGGTGATTTAGTATTTTTGAAGACTCATAAGCATAGTTCATTAATTAATAAAAAGATTGCTAAATATTTTGACTTGTTTAGAGGGCCTTATTATTGTATGAAACAAACTAGAAATGGAGTTTTTGATCTATTGGATTGTGATACTGAGGAGTTGGTAAGTGACCAACATGTCGAAAACCTTAAGTTATGGAGATGTTCAAGGGAAAAGAAAATTGAGTACTGTAAAAAATTGAATGTTACAATGTAATAGGCTAGGTTTTGAAAACCGAAAAAATACTTTTAATTTGGATTTAGAAGGTACTAAGTTTTAGAGCTTTCAATGAGAATTCGAAGAATATTTAGTAATTAGTTGATTAGAAAAGAAAAGTGTAGTGTAGTTGCTTGTATAAATGTTAATATGTTTAAAGTTTAATTTTTAGGATAAGAATGTTAGGTTTTTTTTTAAGTGTAATGAAAGGAAGGGTGTTGTAGAGTTATTGTATGTAAAAAAAAAAAAGATAATTTTATATTTTAGATAAAAATTGGAATATAGGTTCCTATGTATTTGTTATATTATTGGTGTATTTAGAGAAAAGTGTTTCATAAGAACTTGATATATTATTATGTATTAATTCTTATTAGGTAAACAATGTACTACTTCAAAGGATAAAGGATGGTGGAAAATAAGGGATTTACCTAATATTGTATAATCTCTTGTACTTTTATATTAACTCTTGTACTTTTATATTTTGTGCTGTATAAAATAAATGTCAAATTCAAATATAAATTTTGCCAACACAATGTGGTGATAGGGAATGATGATGCGTGTGTAGTGATTATACGAGGAGTGTTCAAAAAGTGAATAACCAACCGAGGAAGTCAAGTGACCAAAGTAAATAGAACTGATCATTTAGGACCAACCTCCAGAAATAAAAATTCCTCATTTGACTCGAAATTTTTATTTTTGCCCAGGGAGGGGCAGATTGTGACCGATTACTTTGGGTCACGTAAAATAACGCACACGTAGGACGAAAGGGTGATTTGAAGGAACAGGAATAGTGCTTAGGAAGAGTGTTGGATTACAGTGAACGTGTTTTGCATAGTGGCGCAATAGAAGCTGTCGCTAGGCAGTTAAGAGCTTGAATGCTATTGGCATAACATTGCATAGTGTGATTATGCAAAGACCAATCACAGACTTAGAGTTGCAATGGGGTGAGTGGTGCAAAATGAACGAGAACAGTGCGGTTGGTAACAGAAAAGGAGTAACATTAACTTTCTCGGCGCGGAAAGATTTCCTCGGTTAGGAGTAGTGCCGTCGGACTTCGCGTTGCGAGTTTCCCGCGATTGCTAAAACTTTATACGAGCGTCGCGTTATAATCACACATCACATTCTCTGGCACAAGTACAGCATTAGAAAAAAAGTTGATATCACGGTTTTGTAAAATGTAGTGACTATTGGATTTTAATGTGTGTTTTTTCCAATACAAGGTAAAATTAGATATCAGTGGTTTATTTCTTGTTTCACAAATTAGCTAACTTAAGACTTACGAGTGACTGGTCGGTCTGGTACCATAAACCCAGAGCTCGCAAGCCGAAGCAGGGTACTATATTCAAAGCAGAAGTAAAATCAGAAAACAAGTAAGTAACAAAGAAAAAAGAAAACGGTTGAAGGTTCAATTTTATTGCAGGAAGATGAGAATAGGAATTTAAGACCTGTCTTCTTCTATTCTAAACGAATGAAAGAAGCTGATAAAATTAAAACCATATATCAGGTAGAATTGGAGTATTTAATGTTAGCTTTAGATAGATTTGATCCTTATTTGAGATGCCAACCATTTCTATTGCAAATAGATAATATGAGTGTTGCATGGATGATAAAAAGAGCATCCAAATACCCAAAATATGCTAGATATTTAGAAAAGCTATCCATGTATAAGTTTCAAATAGAGCATATACCGACCACAAGTAATAAGTTAGCAGATACCTTATCTAGAATGTTTGATGGTAAGGAGTTTAATACTGAAGAACTAGATGCAACTGAATTAGATGGTATTAACTTGAGCATGTGGGCTCATCCCTTATTGTCAGTATCCATATCTGATGAACAACTAAAATATAAAAAGCTAAAAGAAATCATTGATAAATTGAAAGCGAATGAAATAGTACAGCATTACAAATTAGTAAAGAATGTCTTGTTCTATAGAACTAAATCAAATACTATGCCATATAGAATTGTTGTTCGTGAACATTTGCGTAGATCTGTAATTACTTACTTTCATAGTAATGTCATACAAGGTGCTCACATGGGTTGGTTGTAGACACTATAGAAAATACAAAAATCTAACTTGGGTAAGGATGGCTAAAGATGTTAAAGATATGGTACAAGCCTGTGATGTTTGTCAACAAAGTAGAAGTAGAAATGTTGCAGTGGTAAATACATTGTCATCTGAAATTATTTCTGCTACATGCCAAAAATATCATATTGATTGTGTCGGTCCAATGGTGCCATCAAAAGGATTTAAATTTATATTAGTTGTAGTCTGTGCATTTTCAAAATTTGTTATCTATGAACCATTAAAGATGTTGTCATCAAAGGTCATTGTACAGAAACTTTATAATATATTCTTGACGCATGGATTTCCGAGGGAGATCACTTCTGATAATGCCTCATATTTTGTTTCGCATTTCTTTGAATCATTCTTGTTTAATTTGGGCATTAAACATACAACGATAAGTGCTTACAATAGTCAGGCAAATATGGCTGAAAAATATATATCAAACTTAAAGTATAGCTTGAGAGCCTTGTTTGCTAAAGATCAAACCAAATGGGTAAATGCATTAAAAGAAATACAATATTCACATAATTCATGTATCAGTTATGCCAAAAAATTTACACCTGCCCAGCTTTTTCTTGGTAGAGATTTAAGCGATATGTTATGCATTAGATGGCAATTAAAAGATGAAAATGAAGATATTTCTGATGATGAACAAAAAGAGAGGTTGTACCAGGCATTTCAAAACTTAAAGAAAGCTTGGAAAAAGAGGGAGGAACTTTATAAGAGGAAATTTAGTCCTGGAAATTTTGCTGTAGTTGACAAAGTAATGGTGCAAAACCAAGTTATATCAAAAAAAGTTGAGAATATAACACGTAAATTATATTATAAATATACAGGGCCATATGAAATTGTGAAATTTTTAACTAATGTGTCCGTCTTAGTAAAACATTGCTCAGAACAAAATAAGTTTAAGAGAGTGCATGTCTCGAAGATAAAGAAGTTTTACGAAATGCCTGTTACTCTTCCATCCAGTAATAATATCAATAGCAATTCATTACCAGAGTAAGAGACCTAGAAAAATCAATTTGATTTTTTTTTGTTTGTTTTCATGTCTGTTACAATGTCTGTTGTTTTTGTTACGTATATCAAAAAAAATATATTCTAATGTTGTTGAAATGGGAATTTTAAATGTTATGTACATACGTATGAAGGTATTGTTTCTTGGTATTTTTGTATATTACAGGTTTCGTTTGGAATGAAAAAGATCGATCAAATGTCAACTATTAATTAATAAATGAACCTGAGGACCGAAAGTACCAGGACACAAATGATTTGTGGATTTGAATGTATGGTGTTTTGTAAGTACCATATGTTTCTTTGCGGGCGATGAAATGCTTCTTATGTGTATTTAAAGGGGGAGAGGGAATTTTGTAACGCTATTCCTCGCTCGCAAAGGAACATAAGTCAGATTGTGTGCAATTCGATATTCATTTGTTTCCCTTGTTCGAAGAAGTAATACGTCACCAATCATGTGACTATGGAAAGGGAGGGCTCTCGTGTGGCTTGCGGAGCTCTCTCTCTCTCTCTCTCTCTCTCTTACTCTTACTCTGGCAGCGGTTGGGGTTACATGTCGTAGCTCTACCTTGGACTGGTAGAATCGGTTAGCTGAAGTTATCATCTGTGTACTGGTAGTATAATTATAATAGATTTAAGTTTAATTTAAGAATTATATTATTTCATTTAGTTAATTAGTTTCATTTGTGCACTATTTAGTTATTCGATGTTTAATACTACCATTACGCAGATGGTCATTTCAGATTTGGCCGATACTTACTAGTCTTCTTTATTTTGTATCCAATTAGATTGACCATTTCCCCATCCAAAAATGCTGACTAATATATTATATACGGAACAATAATATCGAATATTGAACACAATCTAAGTCCGGTACATCTATTTGGCCTTGTATGAAATGGGTTGGTTGTATTTGTAATTTAAATTAATGTAAATCGGACATGTGTATATTATACTAAATTTGTTATTGGAAGATTTCTATTGTTGACATTACTGCTGTTACATATGACCAATTTCTAGTAATTATTTCATCAATAAATTGTTAAATTTACCTTTTAATTTTTGAACTTCCCACAAAGGCCTCTGAGTCGGGTGAATCGTTCAATAAGCAAGGTAGTCAAATTGTCAGCCATTAGTATATATAATTGTAGAGGACTAATGACATAATTCCAAATCTAAATTATATGTGAAAATACTAGGGTGGTGACACCTACACAGTAAGACAAGAGAAGCAACTTTATCATTATTAATTACATGGCCTCTCCGACGTAGTAGTGGCAAAGCCTTTGCATTGGGATCAAAGGGGTTCCGGATTCGATACCCCCTTAAGGCATACAGTTGTTCGGATTCCTCTAAAATCTGTAGAACCAGTCCGAATTAGCCTATTTGCACTTAAAGTGGACTTTAAAACAACAACGCAAACTTTATACATTACGGTAAATCTGTACTGCGTTAAGAACGACAACAATAACCTCAGTGGGAATCGAACCTTCAACACCCTGGTTACAAAGCACCAAAGTCAGCCATCCTTTTTTGGATTTAAGGTTTCTAGTTGTGCTTCAAGGCTAATCGGAATGGTAACGCACTTTTCAAACAAATCAATTTTAATGTGCAATTTGCCAAAAATAGGAATCGAACCCGTAACCTCTTGAATACAAAACACCAGTGTCAGCCATCTTGATATGCTTTTCGAATATCTGTTCGTGCATAGAGACTAATCGGGACTGGTAGTACACATTTATAAAAAAATCGATATTATTAAGCAATTTGCCAACATTTGGAATCTAACCTGAGATCTTGATTACAGCATTAACACCAATTTCGAATTTAGTTGTGCTTCTTAATTTCCTCTTTGTGAATAAAATATAATCAGGACTTCATTCAAAAGAATATTTTAATATCCAATTCTTGCCGACATTGGAATCAATACCGGAACCGCTTGATTAAAACACCAGCTTTACCCAATTTTTTTTTTAAAAAAAAAAATTTATTTGCGCACCGTTCACAACCGTAACCTTTCATCCGCACGCGACACGCAGCAGTCATAATACGGTTTAGGAACAGATGGTCTAATCGGGACCTACAAGTGGGGACAAAAAGAATTACCCCATTTGACTACGTACGGAATAGAACCGGAATCTCTACTATAAGGCAACAACATTAACCACCAACCCAAATCGATTTTCGAACAGGTTTTGTCATGTCCTTGTATGTTTCACGTTGGATGCGTACGCATATCCTCCACGCACACACACACAGAAACACACGCGCACACGCATACGCATACACACACACAAGCAACGTTTTGTATAGCATACACCAAGAAACAAGATCACGGGCCAATTAACTCCTCCTATTCCACATAATCACGGGTCTCTTCGCCGGTCATCTTCAAGGTCAACAGGCACGTCACATTTCTGCTGAGTCATCGTTATATCCGCTCATCCACGGATGTCGTCAAGGTCAGAGGATGTAACATAACAACGGATGTGTCAGATTTCTGCTGCATCAGGGGGATATATTCAGGCACTCCTACTAAGTTTAAATGAATTTAAGGTTGTTAAGGCAGTGATATGGATTCTGCCAAAGATATATAGGAAGATGACATATCTTTCACCCTGTGTCTAAAACGTTCGTTGAATGGTCCGATATATCAACGGCAACATGAGCCATGTGTGCGCGCATGCACATGATGGCTATTCAGAGACATGTGAAGAAGCGCCACCTAACGTACATTGACCGTGGTCGTCAGGGTAAACCCGCTGCGGTCAGTCGAACGTAGTCAGTATCACCACAAATAAGGGTATCTGTGGTATCGCAGTGCAATGGAGCAACGAGTGAACATCAAGTTTTGCTTCAAATTAGGAGAAACTGCGACGGAGACGAGACGCATAAAAATGTTGTTGAAAGTGAACGGGACGGAAGCCTTGAAGAAAAAATGTGTTTACGACTAGTTCAAACCCTTTCAAGACGGGAAGGAAACTACTGAGGATGAGCCACCTTCGGGTCAGCCGTCGACATGAAGAACCCCAGAAACGAACGAGCGAGTGTGACACATGATAGCACGATATCGGCGAATGACTCTATGATTGATGGCGGAGGAATTGGGTATTATCAAGGACACGGACTTGGTGGCAATCCAAGAACGTGTGACAGTGGGTCTGTGATCGATTCCTAAAGAGCCCTCTCCTGACAGTTTCCAGAATCTTTATAAACATTGCCAAAGGTTGTGGCAGATAGAGATTATTTTGAAGTCCAATTAAGTTAATCTGTTTGTGTATTTGTTTCATTTGCTTTCTGAAACCATTCACCGATTTTTTAGACACAGAGTGCATACAGCAATAATGAATATGGATAATGCATAGTAAAGGGTGATTCAAATAGCACGCCGGTTTTAATATATCAGAATACGAACTTTATTTTGGAAAAATACATGTACACTTCTATTAAAATAAAGTGGCACACATTTCCACTGCTCAACCGTATAAAATGTTCCACTTTATGTGAACAGGAGTGTACCAAGAACAGTGTAGGGAGTTGCGTTGATTCTCTGAAGAAAACACAATCACAATTGCACACGCTGATTCTTTTAAGATATCTATATTCTACCTGTAAAGCACTAACTACATTGAAGAATAACTGAAAAGCAATTCTGATCACATCAGACGACAATTGTTCTTGGTAATGTCCAGCTGCATGTCACTGCGATTCGCGCCATGTTGCTTCTCTCTCACTCACCGTTCTCTCTGCTTGGCGCCCACGCCAACAGCTGATACATGGACTACATACGCCATCTCTTGACAACAAAAGTAATTTAACCCACATCATCAAAACCAAATAATGAAAACAAGAATAAATGAAACACATTCCTATACATATTCCCCCCTCTTGATTGGATAAATTCCAATCAACAGATTTGCTAATTCAATTGTCATTAGGTAAGGGAACCAATTTGTTCACTGGTCTTTTAATAAAACCAGTTTTTGATCTAATATTTGCCACACGCACTGCACCGTCTTTACCAAGAAACGTCTCTTCCACTACTGCTATCTTCCATGTAATTGGAGGTGCGTTGTCTTCTTTGACCAGAACCACCATGCCTGGTTGAAGATTTTCTGTTGAAGCCGTCCATTTACGACGCTGTTGCAGTTCGTGGAGATAATCCTTCGACCATGTCTTCCAAAAATGTTGTTGTAATTGCTGAATGTGTTGCCATCTAGAAAGACTGTTTTGGGGCAAGTTAGTTAAATCAGGCTCAGGTATGGACATGGGAGGTGACCCTATAAGAAAGTGACCAGGTGTTAAGTAAAAGGTGTCACTGGGATTATCAGATATTGAGGTCAGGGGTCGGGAATTGAGGCATGCTTCAATTTGCGTTAACAATGTTGTAAGCTCTTCGTATGTCAAAGTAGCATTTCCCACTATCCTCTTAAAGTGATATTTCATAGACTTTATAGCGGCTTCGCACAATCCTGCAAAGTGGGGCGCGTTAGCTGGAATGAAGTGCCAGTTGATTCCATCTTTTATTGCAAAATCTTCAAGTCCACCTTTCAGCTGTTCTGCTTTGAAGAGTTGACTGAGCTCTCTCAGTTCTCTATTAGCTCCAACAAAATTAGTCCCGTTGTCACTGTATATGTTTTGACATTCTCCTCTTCTAGAAACAAATCTGCGTAGAGCAGCGATAAATGCCTCTGATGTTAAGGAAATAACTGCTTCAATATGCACTGCTTTTGTAGCCATGCACACAAATATAGCTACATATCCCTTGGTAGTGATTCTGCTTCTTCTGTTTGTTCTTATGATGCAAGGACCAGCATAATCTACTGCTGTATTTAAAAATGGACGTGATGGTGTGACTCTTGGGCTTGGTAATTGTCCCATGAGTTGATGTGACGCCTTGGCTTGCAACTTAAAACATAGTAAGCATTTATGCAAGACAGATCTTACTGTTTGTCTGATATGTGGAATCCAGTATTCCTGTCTTAAAGAGCTTATCAGCAATTGAGGCCCTGCATGTAAGAAACGACGATGTTCTGATTCAATTATGAGTTGCGTCAGATGATGTTTGGTAGGCAAAATTAATTGATATTTGCTCTCATATGGCAATTCTGAATTTTCGAGTCTCCCACCAACTCGTAACAGGTAACAGCTGTCTGTCATCAATAAATGGATGAAGATCCTTGATAGGACTATTTTTTGATACTTGTTTTCCTTCTTCTAAGTCATGAATTTCTTGTGGAAATGAAATGCGTTGCACAATTAAGATACATTTCATCAGTACTGCACGTAATTCAACATAATTTTGAATTTGAATTTGAATTTAAAATTTTGGGAGCGTCAGCACTTAGGCTATTTTTCTCCCGTCACATTATACGGGGACCAGCCCCTTATCGTTACAAATAGCAACTCTATCGTTGCAGAACTAAAATCATAAAATATTAAAATGTTCTGACTTTCGTTAAAAGCTGAGGCTGTAAAGGGGCACTCAGCACACATAAGGACAAAATAACAGGACAATACAAACAAAATTATACTGGCCATGGGGCCAGTCGCCAGAGCCTCGTTAGTCATTAGTCCAGGGTGCACTACGTGGAAGTGAGGTTGACTTTTGGGCGCCTACGTGGAAGGTACCCCTTACACCCCGTAATTCAACATAAGAAAATCTTCCTGTTCTCTTCGAAGTAGGATTCTTAACATTGTAAATGAATCTGTAGCATGTTGCTACTACACGAAGCAATCTCTGTAATGTGGAAAATCTCAGCATGAAATCTGATTCTGTTCCATGTATCTTGCTAAACATTGATGTAACAATCTTCCTTTGTTCTGTTATGCATTCTTCAAGTTCGCTATTTTCCATAACATGTAATGGCCAAGTATCTTCTTTTAACCATGTAGGTCCATTCCACCAAATTTCCGAATCCTTGAGGGCTCTTGGATCTACTCCCCTTGTTATCAAATCTGCTGGATTGCACTTAGATGTGACATGATGCCATTGGTTAATCACAGAAAGTTCCTGGATCTGTGCAACACGGTTACCTACGAAGGTTTTCCATCGAGTGGGGGACGCTGTTAGCCACCCAAGTACTATTTTAGAATCTGTCCAAAAATATGTACTGTCAATTGGAATTCTCAAAATTGGTGTTGTTTTCTTAATTAGTTTAGCTAATAGAAGAGCACCGCACAATTCTAGTCATGGCAAAGTAACATTTTTTATTGGCGCTACTCTTGACTTTGCGCACAGTAATTTAACATTGATTCTTCCTGACTCATCTCTTGATCTGATATAAATGCAACAACCATAAGCTCCTTCTGCTGCGTCGCAGAATCCATGTATCTGAATGTCATTTGTCTTTTCTGTTGTCAGTACAAATCTCTCTATTTGGATGTGAATTATATCTGGTAGTTGTTGATACAAATTTGTCCATTGGTTTCTTAAATCTGAATCTAATTGTTCATCCCACTCCAAACTCCAGAGTTTCTGCAAAAACATCTTGTATAAAATGACAGTTGGAGCTAACAATTGACACAACTTGTCGTTTGGTTATGTTCGTTAATGGTGAACAAAAGTCTCCACCTCTCGCTACTTTGCACGAAATTAAAAATTTGTCTGTAGATGGTTGCCAGATAAGACCTAATGTGTTTATTTCTGCTTCATTATTGAACTGAAATGGTAAATGAACTTCTCTGTGTTCTTCTGGTACTGCTTGCACCAATTCCTCATAATTGGAGCACCATTTGCGTAAAATGAATCCACCTCGTTTCAAGAGTTCATTCAGTTCAGACTGTAATTTGAGCATAGTTTCAATGTCATCACCTCCTGATGCTACGTTGTCGCAATAAAAATCCCTTAATATGCTGGATGCATTGGGAAAGTTTTCGTTTTCCTGTCTTGCAAGCATATCTAATGCTGCAACAGCTTGGTACGGCGATGAGGTTAAGCCATAAGTTACAGTTAATAATTCATAAGTTTGTATTTCTTCGTTTGGTGTTTTTCTCCACAATATTCTTTGATATTTAGTGTCCTCAAGATGGACTCTAATGTTGCGAAACATCTGTGCTATATCTGCTGTAAAAACTATCTTGTGCGTTCTGAACCTCAGTACAATAGAGTATAGATCTTCTTGGATTGTAGGCCCTGTCATTAGAACATCATTAATGGATAGTCCACTGTCTGTTTTCGATGATCCATCAAATACAACTCTCACAGGTGTTGTAGTACTTTCTCTAATAATAGCATGATGCGGTAGGTAATATGACTCCTTGTTTTCTTCATCAGTAGTTTTAATTTGCTTCATGTGGCCTAATGATTCATAATTGTCCATGAATTCAAAATAGTTCTGCCTGAGTGTTGGCTGTGCTGTTAATCTTCTTTCCAACTGATGAAATCTTTTGCCTGCTTGTTGAAACGAATTCCCTAATTCAGTATTTTTTGGTTTGAATGGTAGCCTAACCATAAATCTACCATCCTTCTGCCTGATGGTTGTTTCTTGAAATTGCATTTCACAATCCATTTCTTCTTTGCTCTTGGTCTTTGTGAATACTTCCTCTAACTCAAAAAACCTCTGTAATTTTAATTGAAGGCTATCTTCAGTACGAACAAAACATGAAGTAACTGTTGTAGGTTCTTCACATTGTTGAGGCATAGCTCCTGCTAAAATGTATCCTAACTCTGTATCTTGAAGTACAGGATAATTTCCTATTCCTGTTCTTCTATCTGAACGTAGTAGCAAGAAAAATAGTTCAGATCCAATCAACAAATCTATGCTGCCTAGCTGATGAAATGAAGGATCAGAAAGCTGAATATTCTTTGGAAGATTCCAAGTCCTGCAATCGATTGCCTGTGTGGGCAAATCGCCTGTGATTTTTGGTAACACAAGACACTTCACTGTTGTTGTATAATTAGATGTTCTAGACTGGATTACAACATCTACACAATGTTTAGTTTCAAGAGACGAATTGTTTATTCCCTGGACTGGAACAACATAGTTTTATTTCTTCAGTCGTAGTTTTTGCACTAATGACGTGGTTACAAAATTTGTCTGACTTCCACTATCTAAGAGAACTCTGCAATAATGAAATTGTCCATTGTTGCCCTTTACCTTCACTAAGGCAGTTGACAATAAAACTTGGGAAGTGTGTCTTTCTTTGACTGTACAATATGAAGATTGAGGTGCTTCATCTCTTGCCACATTGTTGCTTTCTTGAGAAGACACCCTGGAATTCAATTGTTGTCTATTGCTTGTATTGTTACTGACACTCGACAATCTTGGTCTTTCAGATGTGTCCCTATGCAGGAGAGTATTATGTTTCAAATTACCAATTTTGCAATTTCCAAATTTACAAAATGTCACTGAATGTTTTGAAGATAAACAATTAAAACAAAGACCTTTCTTCTTCACAAATTCTTGCTTCTGTTTATAACTTGCCTGTAAGAAAGTCTCACATTGGTACAAAGTATGATTTGCGGAAAAGTACATGCACTGAATGTTAGTGGATGTTGCTAAATACGTGCTGCTTTGTTTCATTAATTTACCTTGTTTATCATGTGATTGAAACTGCTTAGCATTGGTGTCACTATGTGTCGGTTTCATGTTTTCTGAAGCTTGACACCTGCGCTCTACAAATAAAATAATTCTGACAAGGTAGGAAAGTAATCATGCTCTTGTGATAATTCAAATTCCTTACGAGTATTGTGATCCAAATGAGATGTAAAATGTTGTGATAAAATGACTTCATCCAAAGGCACCTCAAGTTTAAGAGCCTTTAAAGTATTCATATTTGAGGTTGCTGTATTTACAAACTGTCTCAATTCATTTGCATCTTCTTTACGCACTGACTTTATGTGTAATAGTTCACTAACATAATGTGATGCAATAAGCCTGGTATTATCATATCTTTCAGTGAGCAAGTTCCATGCTACTGTATAATTTGCATCACTGACTTGCAAGTTTGAAATTAGCTTACTGGCTCATTTAAAGAGGATCGCAAATAATGAAATTTTTGTATTGCTGGTACTGTATTGTTATCATGGACCAACACTTTAAAATTGTCCTTGAATGGAAGCCAGTTTTCATAATTTCCACCAAATGATGGTATGGAAATCTTTGGAAGTCTAAGTTGAGACTGAACTGACGTAACAGAATTAGTACAAAATTGGGCTGATTCATTTGATCATGCCGCATCACTATTCTCTCCATTTGAGACCTAATGCTGTAGTACCTTTCTTCAAATTCTATTCTGTGAACTTCCTCTTCGGTTGCTTCCGATTGAAGTTCTAAACTGGTTTGAACGTCATTGAATTTGTCCCACATCTCAGTCAAGTGACTTAATCTCAGTTTAATTTCCTGAACACTCTGTATATTAATGTCAAATGCATCGACGAATGCTTTCATACGGGTCAATTGCCCCTTGTAGCTTCCTCGCACAACTTTTAAACGTTTAATCTCTGCCTCTGTCATGGTGAAAGGATAACTGATAAGGTTTCACAACAATGCAATTAATGAACGTAATCTAATGTAAAGGAAGGAAAAGGAAATGGTACTAAATGAGCCTGATTACCTGCAAACTTCAGCGCTGCCAATGTTGGACACACAATCGTCTCGCCGGTTGGAAACACAGCTGCACTGCTCGCACGAAGAATCAGCTGATTTCCTTCCCCGCCTTCTGCATATGCTTGCTGCGCAATAAATGTAGTGTCGAGATTCCGGAATGTCCTTTCTGCTACCCGTACGTAATGTTCAGTTTTTCACGTTATATGTACGCTAAGCATTACTGTACATATACACACTTCACGACACTATCCTTGAAGCAACACAAAACTAATGCTATAGCTTATTGTTGTCCCACCGACAATCAAAATGAACGTTATACTTCTCGCGTTTGCATGCACGCACGAATCACTGCCATATTTTGTCTGCTGCAAAATAGCACGAGCTGTCCGTTACTCCAGTGTTGGTTTCGAGATACGAATATACACAACTGGACCACGTAATGTCAATGTAAAACGAGAACACACCGTTGCACGTTTTCTTCACCACACAGTTCACTGTTCACAAAAACAGGTCGAGATAAGACATCCTAGGCTTGGAGGACCATTAAAATGTAGGGAGTTGCGTTGATTCTCTGAAGAAAACACAATCACAAATGCACACGCTGATTCTTTTAAGATATCTATATTCTACCTGTAAAGCACTAACTACATTGAAGAATAACTGAAAAGCAATTCTGATCACATCAGACGATAATTGTTCTTGGTAATGTCCAGCTGCATATCACTGCGATTCGCGCCATGTTGCTTCTCTCTCACTCACCGTTCTCTCTGCTTGGCGCCCACGCCAACAGCTGATACATGGACTACATACGCCATCTCTTGACAACAAAAGTAATTTAACCCACATCATCAAAACCAAATAATGAAAACAAGAATAAATGAAACACATTCCTATACATAAAATAGCACGCCGGTTTTAATATATCAAAATACGAACTTTATTTTGGAAAAATACATGTACACTTCTGTTAAAATAAAGTGGCACACATTTCCACTGCTCAACCGTATAAAATGTTCCACTTTATGTGAACAGGAGTGTACCAAGGACAGAAACATGTTAATCAAAACTTCTCATTTTAGGTATAGAAAATGATATCGTTCATATGCCCCCCTCTACTTTTCTGACACGACAAAAGTCTCTTCGTGAAATTGTTCATCACAGCCTCACAAACTTGCATGTCGATCTCACCGATAACTCGTCGAATTTCATCCTTCAACTCGCCGATGTTTTGGGGTTTATTGACATACACCAAAGACTTAACATAACCCCAAAGGACAAAATCGCAAGGGGTTAAATCACATGACCTTGGGGGTCATTGCTGGTCACCACCAAGCGAGACGTTCCGATCCGGGAACTTCTCATGAAGCAATGCAATTCTTTCGCCGGACGTGTGGACGTGTGTCCTGAAACCATAAATGTTCAATGTCCATTGCATCGAAATGAGGCCACAAAAAATCTCTGATCATTGTACGGTATCGATCTCTATTAATTGTCACTGCTTGCCCTGCTTCATCTTCAAAAAAATAAGGGCCGATGACACCACCCGTAAAAAGCCACACAAAACCGTTGCTCGCTGTGGAGGCATTTCCCTTTCATAAACTGTGTACGGGTTTTCTGATCCCAGGTACAACAATTTTGCTTGTTGGCAAAACCGTTTAAGTGAAAGTCTGATTCGTCGCTGAAGAAAATTTTCCTCGCAAAGCCGTCGTCCTCCTGTTGTCTTCTCAGAAACCAGCCAACAAAATCTCGCCTCTTCTGGTGATCGGGCACTTTCAGTTCTTGGGTTAACTGAATTTTATATAGGTTGTAATGGAGATCATGGACAAGAATTCGCCGCAGTGAAGAATATCCTATGCCCAATTGTTGGGAACGGCAACGAACCGATTTATTTTTGCTAACAATCACACTGTCACGAACCAACGCAAGGTTTTCAACAGACCGGCCGGAACGCGGACGACCGGATGTTTTCAAGTTAACTGTTGAACCTGTTTCATTGAACTTTGTTATATGTCTGCGCAATGTTGATTCATTCGGTGCTTCATCACACCCGAAATTAGCAGGAAGTCGTCGGACAGTTGCAGCACAACTTTCTCCGTTTTGATAAAACGTTTTCACAATTAGCACATTTTGCTCTGTTGTGAAGCGTCCCATGTTCACACATAGACGGAATTCTGATGTTGCACAGTTGACAACAATATGGCGAGCGATTCTCAACCAACGTTTTTTTTTTTTAATCGGAAGGTTCGCAGAATACAACGTACTACACACCATTGTTGCCAACCACGTAACAACAACATGCCGAGCGATTTCAAACCGGCGTGCTTTTTGAATCACCCTTTATTAGCCGTTATTTTTACCATATTGTTCTTTGAAATTCGGTTTCTGTCGAGTTTCTGTGCTACAAGAAATACAAACCGCCATTGAAAGATCTTTTTACTGAAGAAGTTGATTATTAGAATGCTAGTTCATGGAAGAGAAAATTAAATAGGGAACTGAATGGGATGAACAAAAAATACTCTTCTCAATAAACATATGTAAAGTGGCAATATTTTTCACAATCATAAACTTGACATGTAACATTAAAAATGGTCTTCATCATATTTACAATTGCTGTGCCCTTGTTAATATATATCTAATTATAAGTACGTACTTTAGATGTTATTAACATTATCAGATAATGTGTTGCCTTTTTAACACTGCAGTCGTAACGTGGAAAATCTCTCTTTATTGATCGCGTGGATCACTATTCTGATCTATGTGATCCATAGAATATTATCATTATTACAAAATTATTTGTCAAATTTCTCTGGTTTTATAGCGAGAATATCCTTATTTAAGTATTCTGGTTCACTTAACAAGACACCATAAGTTATTTTATTTAACACATTTTAGTAAAGAGGAAATTCTAAATCTAGTGCATTGCATTTGGATGTGATGAAACTAAACAGAAGTAGATATCTTAGAATCTTACTCTTGTTATTTCCTTTCACAAAATTATCAAAAGTAGCTTTTTGGTGATCTGGACACACCCACTTCATATATTAATAACATATTTTGGAAACAGGTACTAGGTATACAAAAACACCTCCGTTAATGGTCGAGAGGATCACTATTGTGCTCCAGTGAAATATGAGCTCTTATAGAAAGTGAGCAATTGATATATTTTAAATAACGGCAGTAGATATATAGGTATGTTTGTGGACATTCTTTTGTATTTATTCATTTTACCTCGATTTCAGATAATTTTCCAAGGGGGGAAATATCCAAAATATCCAAATTTTACCACTTTTATAGCATAAAAAATATTTATTTTTTATCAAAGCTCAACTCATAGGGGAAAATATTCAAAAAATCTAAATTTTACAATTTTTATAGTATAAAAAATAATTGTGTGTTTTCAAATCAAATTTAACTACTCATTTTTATAGGGTAAAATTTACTTTTTGAGCCTAAATCAGTATATTTGCAATTATCCAGATTTTAAGAGAAATTGAAGTGTAGATACTGGTTTTAAGTTATCAGTACTGCAGTACTGTGTAGTGTATATAATTATTTTTCAAATGTGTGTATTTCTGACTTAAATTTACGTTTGAAATGTGTAGATATTGGTTTTAAGTTATTAGCCCTGCAGTACTGTGTAGTGCATATAATTATTTCTCAAATGTGTGTATTTCTGATTAATTTTTACATCTGAAAATGTACATACTGTTATAAGTTATTAGTAGTACTGTGTAGTGCATATAATTATTTCTCAAATGCGTATATTCTGATTAATTTTACGTCTGAAAATGTAGATGTGCATTTTTAGAAAGAAAAAGGCTATATATAAAAATATATATGTACCTCGGATGTAAAGCATTCAAAATTGCGTGTAGTAATGAAAGTTAATTTTTATAAATATATATATGTATTTAATAATAAGCAAATTGCGAAGCAATTAGTGTTAGTGCATCAATTTTTTTCTTTATAAATATGAAATGTAAGTGACAGTATTATATCAAATGTACTTTAAAGAGGTTTTAAAACATTGAAAGATTAAGAAAATCTTGTAGAATCTTGAAATTATAAAAGTTAAAGCTAGTAATATAATATTTTCAATCACACAAACAAACTACCTAGGTAGTATTAAAAAGAGAAAATTTTACAAGTCAAAAAAGTTTAACTTTCAGCTTCATGTTGACAAAAGCATTAAATGCAAATTCATTTGCCTCTAAAGGAGACTCAACTTGCTCTGAGGGAGCAAGTGCTTAAAGCCCCGAACTGTGTCTATCATATATATATTTTTAACATGTATTTTCTAGTTATAACAAGCATATCTGCTCACTAGTGCGCACTAAACGAAATAACCCGAGTGGTTGCTTATAATCACCTTTATACTTTACAAACGGAATAAAAAAACGGGTTTTTCCTCGTTTATAAAAGCCTACATATTGGCTAGTGATGTCATCATTTAGAAAGGTCAAAAACATACATGTTTATTGCACTATGTTGAGCAAGCTTCTGACGCAAGTTTGTGCAATGAATAGTTAACGAGGTGAACATTCTTTAACGAGGAAATTGAACTCTATATTTCGCGCCAATAAGTCTGGGAAATAACCTGCAGGAAACACCGCATTCTAATTGTAACCTGATGGTTGCGTGCGTAACAAAGTAGTCAAGATTTGGAAGGAAAGCGTAAAGGTCCGTGGAAATTCAATTACTCGCACGATAAACAAGAAAACAAACCAATCAGTTACAATAGTCAGGGATATTGTTGAGGCTAATGACAGTATTTTGGACTGTCACCTCAGTCTCTACAGAGAACCAACTTGACAAAAGTAAACGTGACCGGAACGATACACGTAAAAAGGCTGAAGTCGAATTAACTCTTTTCTCAATCAATGAATGTAACCTCCTGTCCTTCTGAGCATGATTTCTCGTCTCGTATTGTCAAAATTAAACTAACACTCTAGTTTTGTGTTATAAGGGATAATTACGTACACTTAGTTTAATTTTGCGACTCTAGTCGAAATTTATTACGCCAAAACCTCGCAACGGAGAACGGCCGGCGTTTCCAAGAGCAACATGTACATGATATTATTCGTAACAAATTATTTCCTTCAACATATAACTATAAGTGACTTGAAGGAGGATCAACAATTCTTTGTTACCGGCAAATAACAAGATAATAAAACTAGAACACATCCGGCAACTACAAATGACATAATATATGCAATTAATTAAAATACGTTAAGGTCAATCTACAGTTGCATTTTACCACAACTCATTCATTAATCCTCGCTACCCAAAAACCACCCATTTGACATATTAATTTATTTTGGTGCTCCTGCTAAACCCATCCGATACGTCTCACAAAAGTTATCTCAGCTCACAGCCTAGTTTGCGGTATGTTAATCGTATTCCCAGCTTGTGTTCACGTGATTCTAATTGATTGATTTGTCTTTTTTCTCTTTTTATGCAAAAAAGGGGGGAGGGGGGCGTGATCAACCGTCGCTTTCTTTCTCCACTATATCGATCGCAACGTTACAATGTCCAACCTTCCAAAACTGAATATGTGGTTGTTTTACGACAATTCTTTCTTTTGTACGTCGTGCGTTACTTTCTTGATTCAATTATCACGTAATCACAAAAGAGAAAGAAAAAAACTGGGGAGAGTGACATTCTTGTCCAAAAAAAACACCCATTCACAGTTCACTTATAAAAAGGGAGCCGTAGAGTACATACCTCAGTTCGTTAGATAACTGTTCACCTCAGTTAACTTGGGCAAATCCTCGGCATCTAGAGAAACGGGGGAACGTCATCCAAATTGGTCGCTTTCAAGCACGTTGAACGGTATTGTCCTCTTTTCACTCGTGCCCTTCCTTCTCACCAACTGGTCAATCCATCCTTCATATTTCGAGTTCCGCCAGGTGAACCAAGGAAAGTTATGTACGGTCAAAAAGGTCAATGGTCAACTAAGTTCCAAATTACCATCCTTGTATTTTGTAGTTTGTTTTCCAAAGGATTCCAACACCTCTCAGACGTACTAGCACTATACGTGATAAATGCAACGTTTCCTCGTAATGTTCGAAGAACTTAGTTTGTGCCGTACTGCAAATTGCGATCGACGAGAGAGAGAAGGACTGAGTTCCACGAGCCGCTACTTCTCTCGTAGTCCATGACGTCACACCAAGAAATCCCTCGCGACTCGCGAGCTGAAACGGAACTGCCGTTTTCGTCGATCGAGTTCGTGAAGCAGTGACCTCTATCGGTCAGTCAATTAAGTAGAATTTGAAAACACTGACGCGAAGCGTACCGGAATGTATGAGGAGAGATGTGAGGATATTCGACGCGGAATTTAACATTATACTTGAAAATCATGTTCGCGTAGAAAATCGTCACATAATCAATTGTTATCACACGAAACAGTGCATTGTGAGACATAAAAATAGATTGATGACTTGGAACATGGTAGTGTGTGACATGCAAACAAGTTGAACTCGGAATATGGGAGGATATGTAAACATGCAAAGATAATTATCTCCTCTTTGCATGCTATGAAAAGAAACATTATGCCTTTTATCTTTATTTTTAATCTTATAAATTATTAAAATGCTTATAACTTGAGAACCAAGCAACGTAGAAAGGTGTTTTTTTTTGCATTGGTTTTGTTTTGATGTTGTCTTTAATATGATACCAAACTCGATATTATTATCTTCCCTTTGCATGCTATGACAGATAACTATTATGCGTTAGATATTCTTATCTTTTTTTTTTCAATCTTATAAATTATTAAAATGCTTATAGCTCGAGAACCAAGCAACGTAGAAAGGTGCGTTTTTTGCATTCCTTTTGTTTTGATGTTCTCTTTAATTTGAAACTAAACACGATAATAAAATAAATAATGCCCATGAATGTGTTTGGTTTCAAGAAACACTTTCCAATAGAAAGAATCCCAGTAAACATGGATATCATTAGGGATATTCATCGTAAACTAACAGGCTTGGTTATCATCCATCTAAATAGTATCTGGTATCAAGTGGATGAGGATGCAGGTAAACAATTACATGTATTTAACAATAACCAAGCTTCTTATAAAATTCCTGTCAGTGGAAAAATTCAAATTTCGACCTCTCCATCCAACGCAGCAGTAGTACACATAGGGCGAAATTTGTACAGGATTAAGCACAATGCAATAGATCCCAATACAACATACGAGATAGAAAAAGGTGATATCCTCTATGCTGAAATAATTTGGGAGTATAATAAGTTAATTACTCTCTTCAACGAAATAAGAATAATTTATCCTCTCATGAATATATAAAACATACCAAAAACAAAAATAAAACAAATTAAAAATAAAAACTAATAAATAAAAACAATGGATATATTTGGAAACAGAAGACGACAAGAGATACCAGATAATCCCAGCGACATCGCCAGATTAGACGAACGTCTTAAGAAACTTAAATAAGATTTATTAAGTTTACAAAAATACTTAATTTAAAATTCAAGCTGAGATTACAAATCTCCAAACCGAATCAATTAATCCCATAGTGAAAACTGATGACGAACTTAAATCCCTACTCTAAAAATATACCCACTTAGCCTCAATAGACAATGTTCAAAATTTAGAAGAAAGCATAGCCAAGTTGAAAAATGAACTTAATAAATTTCGAAAACTCCAAACATCCACTTCAGAACAATTGAAACAAAAATTAGACAATCAAGCAGATACTTTTCGTACCGATCTGCTTTCTATTATTCAAAATATCAAAACCCAAAAGCAGTACGAACAGCTTAATGCTAGTATTCTCGAATTACGAGAGCAATTTATATTTTTCGAAATTCCTACACTAGAAAATATTAAAATTGAATTCCAAACTGATGAATTACACAGGACCATAACAGAAGTTCAAGCCAAACTGCAAACGTTGGAAAATTTTATCAATAATTTACCTTCATCTTTCGAATTAAATGCCATCGCACGCAGTGTTGCCAGTATCGAATTACAGTTGGAGACATATGAAGATTTCGGGAAGATACAGGTTACCATAGCTCATATTGAAGATACTTTGACAACTATGAGAAATGAATTGACAAATGTACAGGAAACTCTGGAATTCAAGTTGCCAGCATAACCGAATTTTTAAACATAATTCAAGAACAAATTACGAAGCTGGAAGAACTTAATACCGAATCTGAACTATCGCATTTTATCATCTGATTATGACATACAGAATAAATTACAAATATTACAGCAATCCATGCCTACACAAGATGACATACAAAAACTTAAAAATGCTTTGAGCAATGTTGCAGATACTACAGAGTTAGATACTGTGAAACAAGCTTTGACCACACTTCAAAACACTGTAGCTAACTTACCCACTTCCCAGGAGTTAAGATCTGTAAAAAGAGCAGTAAATACTCAAGTCAGAAGACATCAAGAACATTCAAGCGGAAATTGCTGTAATTCATGGCACCATCACTACTTTGCCTACCAACCAGAGAGTCAACGAACTTCATGCATTGTTTGAAGAAATCAGAAGTCAGGTACACGATCTTGCGAGCCAGAGTACTAAATTGAAACTTGTAGAAAGTTTACAAGATATTATTTCTAAAATTAGCCTATAAATTAGTACCCTTGAAACAAGTCAAGAATGTGCTTTATCAGGTTTTACCTCGCAACTTCATGATCTCAAAGAACAATTTAAACAATTGTATGTCGATGTGAAAATCAAACCCACATACGATGAAGTGATAGTACCATAAACGAATATCAAGAAACAGTATTAAGCAGATTAGACGATCTTGAATTACGTCAATTTTTCATCGTTGAGATAGTTAGACTTGAGAGTGTAGCAAATGTACGAGGGCACTGGACTTATGTTAATGCAGGTAATGTTTACAAATTGTATCCCTACACTCAGTTTCATGAATTTTTCCTTGATGGTAATATTAGGTTTTTAAAATTTGGTTATGTAACGAGGGGAAAACATATAGATGTGCCAACTTTCACTATACAGAGAAATGATGGTATGTATAGAGCACTTCAAATATTCAATATTGCATATTGGGATGAATCTGTAAAGAAATATAAAATACATGAGGATGAACAATTATCTGGTTTTCATGTGGAAGCTGGTGACCAATTATTATTTGAAGTGAAACAATTATACCCTGAAAATAATCCATTTTATGTCATATTATCTTATAGAACCCTTGTCAAGACAAGATATAGTAAGTGAATTACACACACCAGCTCGTCGTAAGTACAAATGATTGAGTGTGGTAATAAAAGGTGTAGATGATTTGTTTCAAGCTGATCTGATAGAAATGAGCACAGGAACTTTAAAAAATTTACATAAGGTAAATCATGGTTACAAATATATGCTCACAGTTATTGATACATTCAGTAAATATGCGTGGGCTATTCCACTAGAATCTAAGACAGGTACTTGTGTTATCGAGGCTTTTAAATTTATTCTTCAGCAAGGTAGGATACCGAATTATTTGCAAACAGACAGAGGAAAAGAAATTTACAATTTCACAAAGTTAATGAATCAACATAATATTAAACATTATTCTACATAGTGATTTGAAAGACAGTATAGTAGAACGATTCAACAGAACATTAAAAAATCGCATGTGGAGGCAATTTACTCTACAGGGTAAATATAAATGGGTACAAATTTTACCCGAGCTAGTTCATAATTATAATAATTCAGTACACAGAACTATTCAAATGAAACCTGCTGAGGTAACCAAGTCTGATGAGTCTAGGTTAATTTCTACTGTTTATTGTCAAAAATATAAGTACACTACCAAGAAACCAAAATACGAAATAGGAGAGCAGGTAAGAGTCAGTAAACTTAAACATTTATTTGAGAAGGGATTCACCAAAAATTGGAGCACAGAGTTATTCACTGTGTTCAAGTATTACCAGGGGAGATTCTATGAAGAGGAACTCAATAAAACAAAATATCGAGATACATGTTTAATTGAGAAAATATTACGTAAGAAATATAATAAATTGTATGTTAAATGGCTAGGACTGCCAGAAAGAAGTTGGGTAGAAGCAAAGCAGGTGATTCTCTGACACCAACATGGAATGTGGTACAGCGTTTACCAGATTTAGTGGAAACTAGTAAAAAAATGGGGAATTGATAATTGCTAATATAAGATGCCTCACTGCAGGTCCCCCCCCCTGTGGGTTGTGAAAAAACCACACTGCTGGTAGATAATTTCCTGCTAGCTCCTAATTGGCTAGATTGGGAAAATAGACACCTGTATTTATTCTCTAAAAGATTAGAACAACCGAAGTACCAACAACTCATGAAGTTGTACGAGGGACTTAACATAGCTACATTTGCATCAAAAGTAAAACCTCTCAATTTTTGTTTGAAAAAATCTGTTGTGGTTTTTGATGACGTGATTCTGGAAAATCAAAACGAAATCCGAAATTTCTTTACACAGGGTCGTCATAAAGGAACAGATTGCTTTTATTTAGCTCAAACATATTCCAAGATTCCTAAACAATTACTATGAGATAATACAAACCTAATTTGTTTGTTTCGTCAAGATCATACTAATTTGAAACATGTATACGATGATTACCGGGGGGTGACTTAAATTATAACCAATATTCAAAATCCTGTTCATCTTGTTGGAATAGTGATGATTTTGGATTTGTTACAATCGACATGACTAGAAAACCTAACAATGGAAAATTTAGAAATAAAATTAACGACTTTTTGAACGTTGAAACGATACAAAATAACCTCTAATCAAGAAATAAATATGTCAAAACATAAAATTGAAGATAATTTGAAATTACGTGATTACCTGTCCAAACGCATCAAAGGTTGGAAATCTGAGAATCGAGGATTCTACGAACAACACAAAAGTCAAGATCAACCAATTATCGATGCAATCAGTGGTCTCGGTAAAGAAAGGGTGTCACAGAACAAAAAAAAATCTTATAAATGAATTGGTGCCTCTTACTGCTCTTATGCAGCTTTTCCAACCATGCCTTTATCCAGTATCCATACTCCTCTGACCCTCCAAGAACCACCTACTAAAGCTATAAGTGAACCAGAAAAAATCGAGTTGGGTCCCTTGGCAAGGGATTACCTGAGTACAGGCAAATTTGAAAAAGATGAAGTGTTTGGATTGTATCCGACAATGGAAACAAACGAGGGTGTGGTTTGGAAAATTGGGAAATCTAGAGAAACATTCGAAGGGGAGAACATAGAAATCTATTTCGGTGGGGAAAATAGCTGGTCTAGATATCCTGGCACTCCTGGATTATGGGAGCTCATCACCAAGAAACAACCAAAGAATTTTACAGAAGAAGATTATCAGAGTTACTCAGATATTTTGACACTATCTGATGCCTCATATAAAAATAACGATGCTAGTCAGAATAAAGTTAAATCGAGCAGTGGGGACAAATACAAGAATCTTATTAAACCTATCTGGAACCAACTCAAAACTGGTAGTGGTATCAAACAATACAATAATTTACCTAAAGAATTTGTGTGGGTAGATGATGTGAGAAAACTCATAGATAGATTGCTGGTTATAGCAGGGGAAGAAAATGCTGGGAACAACAATTTTTACAACGAGAAAATGGGTATTGTAGACATGATTAGCAATAAACTAGCTCATTTCATTGTAAATGATCCCAAATGTATAGGATACTTAATTAAAATTATTAAGACTCTTCCCCCTAAATTCTGGACGGTATCAGAAGGTCGATGTTTGGTAAATGATATTATTAATAAGCTCCCATTCGAGTTACATGTACCTGGTTACCAATACTGTGGTCCTGGGACAAAACTTGAGAAACGATTAAAAAGAGGGAACAGGGGGATCAATCCTCTCGATGCAGCTTGTAAAGAACATGACATTGCATACAACACACAAGCAGATCTGGATGCTCGTCATGTGGCTGATCAAAATTAGAAGAGACTGCATTTGGAAGATTAACCAGCAGAGATGCTTCTTTGGGTGAACGAATCACACCATTGGGTACAACCATTGCTATGAATACAAAACAAAAATTAGGGTGGCGTCTGTAATATAAATATATAAATATAAATAACCCTAAAAAAATATTAATAATAAAAATAATAAAAAACAACATGAAACCAAAAGGAATTGTTTACAAAATTCCATATCATGATCTTAAAAATTTAAAAATTAATCCAATTTTAACTAAAAACAACAGAAAAAGAAGAAAAATGTATAGCCAAAGGAAATGGGATGAAATTATTACTCAGTACACCACAATTAAAACGTTTGCAAAATACAAGGAAAAAAAATACTGGTGGATTCATATTCAGCATTCCAGCTATCCTGGTGGCTTTAGGGGCAGTGGAGAGCTTAGCTGGAGGTAGTGCTGCTATAGCCAAAACTGTAATTGATTCAAAAAGAATAAGGCAGAATTAGAAGAGCAGAAGCGTCATAATATTGCCATGGAGAAAAAATTATTCAGTGGTGTGAAGTCCAGTGCTCTTACAAAATTAAGAAAAAGAAGAAGCGCTCACAAACCAAGACATTGAATCTTTAGTTAAAATATTTAAAATTCGACATTTCAGGGGTGTTTTCATGTCTGATTCTCTCCCTAAAGATAGTCCCCCTTTCTCACGAGAATGTGGCCTGGTGAATGTGGACATGTCGAAAAACATTGGTAGCCACTGGATATGCTATTATAAACAAAATAACAATGCTTTTATTTTCGATTCTTTCGGAGGGGTACCGCCTACAGAATTAATTCATTATTTAAAACATGTTAAGATTTCTTATTACGACGAACGTATTCAAGGTTTCGATCAAATTATATGTGGTTATATTTGCATTACGATGCTCAGAATATTAAATAAAATACATAACATCAAATTACAAGATTTTCAAAAAGCAGTGTGGAATATTAAATATAGGAATTTTTCATCTCTCCACCGAGACTTCGGTCTTGAAACTACATCTCCACTATGATATTATCTTTCCAAAATGCATAGCTCTGAGAGCCTTCTACAGCATGTATCTGATTCCAAATGTAGCTACCTACAACAATCCTATATTTGCAGTTGATGAAAAAATTATTATTTCTCCTGGACAATATGATTTATCTACGTCACAATCTGAACTTCCTAACACTGTATTGCTATCTCAAAATTCTGTACCACACAGAGTGGAGATCGTATCCACCAAAGAAACAGTAGACCTATCTACCATGGGCGAACTTCTAGCTTTCCCCAACAATAGCAAATTAGAAGCAGGTATTAGGCACATAGGTACATTTATAACAAAATTCTTAGCTATAGAAACATTGAATATTCACTGCAACATTGCTAAAGGAATGATGATTAAAGCTGAAGAAAATTCAGTTGGTAGCCACAAGGAAACAGGTACCATTGCTACATTTAAGCCAAATTCAGAATTTATGAAACCTATCATCTATTCCCCAATCCCACAAGTCTATTTCCCTGTTTCTCTTGATAAAGTTAATTACATAGAGATAACAATTACAGATGAGAAAAATTAGATCATCGATTTTGCCAGTGCTAATACCACTGCAAAAATATAAATTAATATATAAATAAAAACCAATGGAAAATATCGAGAGTTATGAGTTGCAGTCATTCCCTCCAACAGGAGGACATTTGCTAACCTCACTGAACTGAATAAAGATATTCAATTTGACATTACAATAGGGGACGGTTTTATTCATCCACATAGATCGGACTTGTATATAAAATTTGACATCGTCAAGAAAATGGTAAAGAATATCCCCTCCCCGGTTCTAACGTAAAACTTATAGATAATTTTGTTCATTTCTTATTCTCACAAATTGAAGTCAGAAAGCATGGTACAGTCATTGACAGAATTGATTATCCTGGAATTACATCCACTACAGTAGGGACATTAAAATTATCCAAATCAGAGAGTGTATATTATAAAGTTGGTGGGTTTGAAGCTGGAACAAAAATTCAAGCAAGAAGTCACACAGTACTGTTTCCCATGAGATTGCTATTTGGCTTTTTCTCTGATTATAAAGAAATTATGTGGAAAAGTGGTTTAAGTATCATATTTTGGAGATCACCCAATGATCATAGCCCTATGAGCCCAGTGAGGCTAGTTTACCCGAAGCTGCAAAATGTGTGATTCAGTCAACGGAGTTACGCATGTCTATAGTTGAATATGAATCGTATTATGCTCTCAAATACAAAGTCAACATTTTGAAAAATCCTCAAATTCCTATACAATTTTATACATATCAATGCATACAGAAGCCAGTGGAGGGTAAATTCTTTGAATTCGATATTACTAATCAGTTTCAATCTCTACATTACGATATGCCAGAGTTTGTAGCTGTATTGTTTCAGACAGGGAGAGATAGCAATCAGGAGAAAGATAGCAGCCACTTTGATAATTGCAAAATTAAAAATGTGTATTTAAAGAATGGTCGGAATCAGGTATTCCCACGTGAAAATTACAATTTAAACATTGCAAATCAAGATTATTTGAAGTTATATGAAGCATTTAGTGCATTTAAGAGGGTAACTGAAGGAAATATCGATATGTATTATAATCCTGACGAGTTTATAATTCACAGACCAATGTTTTTAATAAATGCATCAGAAAGAACATTTGTAGTTATTATTGATCGAACAAATATTAAGTTAATATGAGAGTTTCATGAAACTTTACCTAAAAATACCATATGCAATGCAATTTTAATTGTAGAGAAATCATACATATGTGATGTAAAGAATGAGAGAGTGATAGAACAATTTTAATTTTTATAGTATTTAACACTAATATATATAATGCAATATAATACAATATATTTTTATTTATTTTTGTTTTAGAGCAAAAATTTAGCCTTAGGCTACTCTACCAACACCTAACTCAAATAGAGATTACAATAAATAAGAAAAATATTTTTTAAAAAAATCATAAACATTTGTTACAATGTTTACTTGTATTATAGTGTCCATATTCTCTAGTGTGAACATTGCAATCTAATATTTGCAATTTATTATCATTGCCATCAACAGCTTTCTTATTTTTTTCTGTTGTACAGACACCATCCAATTTGCTAGTAAGATGATATGAAGACATGTTTTTTGTTTTCTTTTCAAATAAACATTCTTTAAAATCTTCCACTGTAAGTTCCTTTGAACATGGTCGACTTACACCCTTAGCTCTTTTAATTTATTTTTCTCCTGAATATTTATATAATACTTTTTTGGTCTTAGACCAGCAAATTCTGTTATTATAGACTCTGCTGCTTTATCTTTCATTTTCCCAGGGATCATGTGGTTTTCGAGATTATATAATGGATTATTTTTTGGATAATTACTAAAATCAAAATATTCTTTCATAGCAAACAAATCACTGTACAAATCAGGTGTTTCTATCATATACACAAAACTGTCAGTATCCATGTATGTTATTTCAATTTTATCTTTGTATCTAGCTTTCATAATATCATGAAATTTATACATTTCTAATTTAGCTAATTCTAGAACTGCAACACCCACAGCTATCGGTGCAATGCACATTACACTGTTATTGGATCTTTCGATAAGAGTCAGATCATCAGTAATTCTTGTAAAACCTTTGTATGAGAGATCGGCAATAGGTTTCTTGAGATTTTTGGATCAAACACCAAATTACACCTTACCCAATTTCTTTTGTTCTCTATACATTTTCCAACTATAGAGTTAATCATTAATTTATAAAGATTTTTTTAAACTTTAGAATTTGTTTGTATTCGATTGTTTGTATTTTTCATATTTGAGCTAACCATTTTTGTTGGTCAAATTTTAACCCTTGATGGACTTTGGTAAGTTTCATACCTTACTCCAAGTAATATTGCAACAGTCGATAGTGAAGCACATACTTCTTTTTTGTTTTCAAAAGATAACACCAATTTTGTTTCCTCTGTACCTGGAACCTTCTGAGAAACTGGTGCCATAGCTAATCCATGATGTTTGTCATGGAGATCAGAAGGATATTCTAAATCAACTTCCAGTAGACAACCTTTTGGATGATCTTCAGACCAATTTAGGAAACCCTGTCTTCAAGTTCTTTCTTGCTCATCAATTCGTAATCATCGATTGGCAATGATTGAGTCATCGCAAGACCATATAAATTGTTCATATCAACATAAAATATGTATTTAGATGGTTTGCTAGGATCATAGTTAGGTAAATATTTATTGTTTGCTTTAGCATATATTAAAGGACACTGCACTATACCACCACGTTTAGCAGATTCACCCAAACATGAACTGGTCGACATCGTTGATGAGACCAATTTCAACTTTAGTATTTAAAAGCACAGCGTGCCAGGATAAACCGGGTGTTGTGTACATGAATACAGGATCTACTTCATATAATTTAAAACAACGTTCTCGAAAAGTTTTGAACACATCAGCCAACTGGAGAGTATCTAAAATCAAGTACTTGTCATGATAATCCCCCATTGTTTTGCAACCTAGTGTTGTCCAGACTCTGTGTGCATATTGATAATCTTCCTTGCTACTTTCTTCATCCTGAAGTTTCTTATAAAATTTATCTCTCGATGGTAACTTTGTCTCATTAAATTTTTCAAAATCATCCATGTGATCATATGGGAAGACCCCTTTTCTTTTCAGCAATTCTATCTTATCCTCACCAAAATGTTATTTTGTGTGAACAAAATCCTCGTTGGTTAAATGACTCACCAGAGTAGCTAAACTGCTGGAAAAAACTGATATCAATCCAGGAATCTAAGAACAACTTTTTTCCATTTTCTAATTTGATAGTTTTCTCTACGGCAATATACTTATCTTTACTGCGTGGTATAATATTGATAATCCCTGCATCATATCCCAATTCTTTGATAAATAAATGTGCATCAAAATTTGCAAATTGTGAATAAATACTTGAATAAAGCAAATTACATGAATTACAAATTGTATGATTATATTCTCCATTAAAATGGTTGTGGTGCATCCTTTTTTCACTATTATAATTAAAATTATATTTACAGTATTTACATCGTATGGCATTATCATATTCCTGTTGTTGTTCTGGTGTAAGAGGCTTCATCGGTATTTCATTACATAAGATTGGACCATATTTTTCACCCCACTCTCGAAGTTTTTGAATAATTTTATTGGCTACATCTTCACCTCGAAAAAAATATTCTTCTTCTTGAGTATTTTGTTTATATGTTTTTATCAATTTTGGTGCAAAGCCACATGCTTTATGTTTAGCTATATTTGTTGGACTTGTTGTATTCGAATCTGGGATGCATGTTGCTATTGGTTCTTGTTTTGTTTCAAAATCTGCATCAATTACAAATGGATTTTTTACCAATGATTTATAATTACTAAATTTTATACTATTGGATGAAAAATTATAAGTCGCAGGAGGGTAGAGAGAACAATTTTTAATATGTGCCCTTAATTTCTCTTCACGTGTTTTCCCATATCTTTCATCAAATTTTGACAAGCATGGATCACATATTGTTATTTTACCACAATGTAGTTTTTTTGACCATTTCCTGCTGGATAGTGACGCAGTACACAAAGTTCACATTTTTCATCAATACCATAAGCTTGCACAGCTATTGGTTGATTGTAGTGTTCTTTATATTGTCTTTCAAATTGACTAATATCTGAGATATCTACTGGATATTTTATGAATGACATAAGTAGATGTAATTGACCGGTTCTGAAACATTCACTGAGCCACAGTGTTGCCAAATCACCCCAAGAAAATTTCACCATATGATATTTTACGGGCGAAGCTAACCTACAAATAGGAGTTGGCAACACTGACTAGTTGCTTCACAAACCATTTGATTTTAATTTTGTTATATGATATTTCACAGGCGAGGCTAACCTACAAATAGGAGTTGACGGCGTAATATTTTGTAGCCTTCTAAGATGATAAGTATGCAGTAAGATGAAGAAGAGTTGGAGACGCTAACTGGCAATAGTGGTGGTGGTGCAGTGTTAATATTCCCCCTTCTCCTCTATTTTTTCTAGCATACTGATCTATTGCAAGTAGTACAGTTCAACCGGTTCTAAGCCATTAAGTGGGTCTCAGTGTTGCCAACCCACCCCAAGAAAATTTCACGATATGATATTTTACGGGCGAAGCTAACCTACCATAGGAGTTGGCAACACTGACTAGTTGCTTCACAAAGTCTTGGAAAACGTCTTAAGACAAATATCTTAATCTTTAAGAAAGTCGACTTCCGGTATCTCAAGAAGTTACTTCCGGTCTGTCAAGAAAATTTTCTTAAGACAAACGTCTTAAGACGTTTTTCCAAGATATTGATTTTCTTGGCTCCTAATTGAGCTAGGATGATGATTTTAGGTTTGTTGGATAGGATTCGACGAGAACTATTCGACTGGCAAATAAAATCGATTCTACCCCCACCCCCTATTTTTTTCTAGCATACTGATCTATTGCATACTAACCAAACCTCTTGGGAGGCAGGGGGCTCTTGTAACGCCACGGGTCCTCCACATGTATGTATGTATGTATGTAATGCGATTTGTGGGGGGTAGAGGGGGACGAGGGGGCCACAATTTTGAACGTACAGCTAGAAATGTTTCTATTAAATAACCATGCCTATGAACCTGTTTGGCTTCAGGAAGCAAGCTATGGAAGTGCCCGTCCAGCCTACGTCGTCGTCGAGCTTCAACGAACTCCTGCCTTCCATGCTATTTAAACTTAACGGTCTGTTAATTATACACTTGAATAGCATCCTGACCCAGTACGACGAGGATGTGGGCAAGACTTTCTATGTATTCATTGCCAGTTCCCCATCTCCGGCAAACTTAAGTTCAACATGAATCCCGAAAACAAAGGGGAGGCCAAGGTTTCCTCAGGCAAGAACATCTATCGCATCAAGCATGATATGATGGATGCGACTACAACGTACGATGTCTCTGCTGGCGATCGCCTGTACGGGGAGCTCTTGGACGACTACGATAAACTCATCCCTCTTTTCATAGAAATGAAAATCACCTACCCTATAATAAATAAACATAGCAACAATGCCTAACGATATTTTTGGTCCCACGAAACGCGATGACCACGGCGACGAGCTACTCATGCTCGACGTCAGGGTCAAGAAGTTGCGAAGCGAACTGCAGGCCCTTCAATCCACGCTCAACTCCAGCCTCCAGTCAGAGATAGCCAGCCTGCAGTCTCAGTGCCTGGACCCTGTACTCAAAATTGACGCCGAACTTAAATCGCTGCTGCAAAAGTACACCGACCTCGCTTCAATAGACAACTTCGACAACTTGGCACTGAGCGTAGGCAAGCTCCAAAACGAACTTGTGAAGCTGCAGCAAGCGCAGACCTCCGATGTGGAACAGCTGAAGCGACAATTGCAGGACCAAACGAGCACCATCCAGACTGCACTGCAAAACATTATCCAGAGCATCAAGACTCAAGATGACTACGATCGCGTGAATGCTAGTATTGCCAAATTGCACGAACAGTTTCAATCGTTCGAAATTCCTACGTTGGAAAGCATCAAGGCTGAGCTTCAAACGGACGCTTTGCATGCAGACATCAACGAAGTCAAAACTAAACTCCAAACGCTAGAGGACTTCATCGACAATCTACCTTCGTCCAGCGAGCTGAACGCTATTGCCCGTAGCATGGCCAACATAAAACTCCAACTTGAGACCTACGAGGATTTCGGGAAGCTGCAAGGTACCATAGCCCATATTGAGGATGCTCTTGCTGTCATCAAAAATGATCTGGCAAACGTACACGAAGCACTGGAATCCAAACTGCCTGGCATCACGGATACACTGGCCAGCGTCCAACAGCAGATCACCAAGCTGGAAAATCTAAACACCTAATCAGAGTTGTCGCATTTTCATCACTTGATCGACGACATACAGGCTAAGTTGGAAACTTTGCAACAATCCACCCCCACCCAGGATGACCTAACACAATTACAAGAAGGCATAAGCGCTGCTGCTGCTGCCTCAGAGTTGGACGCGATGAAAAAATCTTTGGAGTCGCTCCAAAACACGTTGGCCACCCTGCCTACCTCGCAGGAACTGAAAAGAGGGCTCTCAACCGAATACTCAAATCCGACGACATCAAAAACATCCAAACCGAAATGGAATTGCTTCGGGAGTCTGTTGCAACCTTACCCACCAACCAGAACATCAGCGAGCTACATGGCTTGTTTGCGGAAATTAGAACCCATGTCCACGACCTCAACCCAGAGCTCCAAGTTGACACTCGTGGAAAGTCTGCAGCAGATTATCGCCAATGTGAAAGAGCAAATTGGCAGCATCGACGCGAGCCAGGAATCGGCCATAACCAATTTCAGTACCCAACTACATGAGTTAAACGAAAAATTCAAGAGGCTAATTGTCGATGTGAAGATCAAGCCCAATTACGACACTGTTGTCCGTGCTATCGAGGAACACCTGTAATCGGTGAACGGTAGATTGGAGGATATGGAGAGCGGGGTTCGAACCAATGTAAACACCCTGAACGCCAGCATCGACAATCTCAAGTCCACCGTTGTCATCGAACTGTACAGCATTCAAAACAGGGAATTATCCACGCTGTTCCATCCGGGTGCCAAACTCTACATGCTGACTTCTGCCAAAGCCTATCACCAGTTTTTCATCGCTGGCACACTTCAGTTCGCCAAGGTTTCATACTGGTCTTTGCCTCACGCAACCCACTACCCAACCATGACCGTAACGAACATCAGTGAAGAACCTAAAATAAGAGGAGTGGATTTGGCCGATTTCACCCACCCCGAAACTCGCGAGACTGCCTATGCCGAAGATGCTACTCAAATTATCGACATAGAAATAGGTGATAAGCTGTACATAGAAAACCCGGCATTGTCTGCAGCCAGAAATCCCATCCAAGCTATATTCTTATTTTCGCGCAATGTCTAGGCAGGGTATTGTGAACGAGCTGCACAAACCTGCACGGCGAAACTACAAACGACTGGCGGTAGTGACCAAAGGCATAGACGACTTGTGGGAAGCTGACCTTGTGGAAATGAGCAGTGGCAATTTAAAAAATTTACATAGAATCAACAAGGGATACAAGTATCTTCTCACCGTTATAGACACATTTTCAAAATTTGCGTGGGCTTTACCCCTCAAGGCAAAAACAGGAACCTGTGTAGTGGGAGCATTCAAAACTATTTTAGATGAAAGTGGCAGGCGACCACGATTTCTTCAAACAGACAACGGAAAAGAATTCTACAACTCTGTCTTTCGACAATTTATTCAAAAACAAAATATTCAACATTACTCCACCTTTAGTCACATCAAAGCCAGCATAGTGGAACGTTTCAACAGAACTCTCAAAACACGGATGTGGAAACAATTCACGTTTCAGGGGAATTAAAAGTGGCTCGACATGCTTCCGGAACTTGTTAACAGCTATAATCACAGTTTGCATCACACGATAAACATGAAACCAGCTGACGTCAACAAATCTGACGAGCGGCGTTTAATTTCTACGGTTTATTGTCCAAAGTACAAATTTACAAGCAAGAAACCCAAATACAAAATTGGAGATCAGGTGAGAATCAGTAAATTTAACCGTGCGTTCGAAAAAGGCTTCACAAAAAATTGGAGTACAGAACTTTTCACCGTAGTTCGAGTCTTACCCGGAAACTGTCACACGTATATAATAGAAGATAATCGCGACGAAATTCTGAAAGGAAGACTTTACGAAGAGAAACTTTGTAAATCAAAATACCCCGACACGTATCTTATTGAAAAAGTATTACGTAGAAAAGGTGACAAACTGTTGGTGAAATGGCTGGGACTCGAGGGAAAAAGTTGGATAGACGCAAACGAGGTGATTGTGTAACGGGTGCTTGGGATGTGGTACGACGACTGCCAGATTTTCCATCGGAACGTCAGGATAGAAAAAATGGCGAGCTTCTACCCGACAACATTCGCTGCCTTATTGTTGGACCTTCTGGATGTGGAAAAACAACGTTACTTATTGATAGTTTTCTTCTTGCACCCAACTGGTTAAACTTGAAGAACAGGCACCTGTATGTTTTCTCCAAAAGTTTGGAGCAATGGAAGTATCGCCAGCTGTCGAAACTGTACGAGGGACTAGGCATAGCTATATTTGCTTCTGAAGTGATACCACTAGACTGCTGTCTCGAAAATTCGGTGGTGGTTTTTGACGATGTGATCCTGGAGAACCAGAACGAAATTCGCAATTTTTTTACTCAGGGTCGGCACAGAGTCATGGACTGCTTCTATCTTGTTCAGACTTTTTCCAAAATCCCCAAGCAGCTACTCCGAGACAATGCTAATTTTATTTGTTTGTTTCGTCAAGACTACACCAATTTAAAACACGCTTACGATGATTATGTAGGTGGGGACATAAACTACAATCAGTTTTCCAAATTTTGCTCTTCATGCTGGAACCAAGATGATTTCGGATTTTTCACAATAGACATGACGAGGAAACCCAATAACGGAAAATACAGAAACAAAATTTATAATTTTCTAAACGTTGCAACGTTCCAAGAAACGTCTTGACCTCTTATAAATAACTAAATTCTGGAATGTGGCCGAGGGTCGAGGTCTCGTGAACTATATTATCAACAAGTTACCCTTCGAAATGCACCTGCCAGGTTACCAGTACTGCGGTCCGGGTACCAAACTCGAACAGCGACTGGAAAGAGGAGACAAGGGTGTGAATCCACTCGACGCAGCATGCAAGGATCACGATATTGCCTACAATACTCACACAGATCTCGACGCACGTCATGATGCCGACAGGAAGTTGGAGCATGCAGCTTTCGGGAGACTCGTCAGCAGAGATGCCTCGCTAGGTGAACGGGTTGCTGCATTGGGTACGACCATCGCCATGAACACAAAACGAAAATTGAGGTGGGGGCTGTAACTAAATAACCCTTGTGAAAAAAGCAACTTGTATAACCAACCCATCATCACTTTATTGCATTAGGAGGGCAGAGCCTTACCTTTTCACGATATATATAAATAACATACTATCACCATGAAGCCCAAAGGTGTTGTTTACCAAATACCCTACGCAAACCTCAAGTCTCTCGGAGCTCTTGATGAATTGCTTACCAAAAAGCAGCGCGAGGAGAAACATTCCTGCTTGGCAAAAGGTCATGGAATGAAATTGCTGCTTAGTATTCCTCAGTTGAGGAGGTTACAAGGTTCGCGAAAGCAGCAGAAGACTGGAGGTTTCATATTCAGCATCCCGGCTATCTTGGCAGCATTGGGTGCTGTAGGCAGCTTGGCAGGAGGCAGTGCCGCCATTGCCAAGACCGTCATCGATGCAAAAAAGAACAAGGCCGAGCTGGAAGAGCAGAAACGCCACAACCTGGCTATGGAGAAGAAGGGGAAAGGTGTGACCAAAAATCGAAAGAACAACCTCGAAGCTTTGAAAAAGTTTAAAAGAAAGAAGAGCCCCTGTCCAACTTCGATATTGAATCTCTGATCGAATAGTTTGGGGTCAAGCACTTCAGGGGCGTTTTCATGTCTGATTCTCTACCTTCTGTTGTGAAGAAAAAAGAGTGTGGCGTGGTTAACCTGGACAGTTACGAAAATCCAGGTACATATTGGATATGCTACCTCAAAGGCGACAACAACAAAGCGTTTGTTTTCGATTCATTCGGAGGCATGCCACCTGCTGGGTTGGTAAAGTATCTCAGTGTTGCCAACCTCTACTACAATGACGAACGCATCCAGGGTTTCAGCAATGTGAACTGTGGCCATCTCTGCGTTTCCATGCTTGTCTTCCTCTCGCAATTAAATAACCCAACAATCGAGGATTTCCAGAAAGCATTGTGGCACCTGAAGCACTATGGGAGTATTCCATCTCACAAGCGAGACTTCGCTTCTGAAACTCACATTGCATGACGATATCATCTATCCTAAATCTATTGCTCTTCGTGCATTCTACAGCATGTACCTGATACCTAATGTGACGGTACACAACAATACCATCAAAATTGGCAGCGAAAAAATCAGCATCACCCCTGGCCAGTACAACCTGTCTACCTTGCAGGCTCAATTGACAAGAAGTGTGCTGCTGTCGCAAAATTCTGTAACTCACAGGGTGGAACTGGTGTCTGCCACGGAAACCGTAGACCTGGGTACCATCGGAGAGCTTTTGGGATTCGAGAACAACACAAAGCTCGAACCTGGCATCAAGCACATTGGTGCTAACATTCCTAAATTTCTACCCATCGAGACTCTGAATATACATTACAATGTGGCAGAAGGTATGATCACCAAATCCTCGGACGGCATCACAGGGAGTCACAAGCAAACAGGTAATATCGCTACGTTCAAACCAAACTCTGAGTTCATGGAGCCAATTATCTACACACCCTCCCCACCGATATACTTTCCTGTATCTCGTAATCGCATAGACAACATAGAATTGGCAATTACCAACGAGAAGGGAGAGGTGGTTGATTTTGCAGGAGCCACGACCACTGTCGTCGTGGAGATTAACATATAATAAATAACCATCATGGAGCAAATCGAAAGTTACGAGTTGCAGTCCTTCCCTCCCAATCGTCACACGTTTGCCAACCTCAATGAAGCGAATCGAGAGATAGAATACAACGTGGACTTTGGGGATGGATTCATTCACCCTCACAGAGCTGATTTGTATATCAACTTTGATGTTGTGAAGAGAGACTACGGCAAAGCATTCCTTGCCAATGCAAATTTAAGTACTTGTGCCGTACTTATTCTCGCAGGTGGAAGTTAGAAAGCATGGCACCGTCATCTATAGGGTTGACTACCCCGGGATTACCTCTACAGCTGTGGGAACACTGAAACTCTCCAAGACCGATGCAGCATACTACCAGGCAGGGGGATTCGAAGCAGGTACAAAAATCAAAACTCAAAGTCACACAGTACTGTTTCCCATGCGCCTGCTTCCTGGCTTATTCTCCGACTACACAGAGATTATGTGGAAGGGTGGTTTGCGCGTCACTTTTCGCAGAAGCGCCAATGACAACAATGCGCTGATGCGTTACAGCACCTTGAGTGCAGACGGTTCAGCACTTCCCAACACACTACCCGATCCTGCCAAGTGCATCATCCAGTCCATGGAGCTGCGCATGCCCGTAGTGAAATACGAAACTAACTACGCTCTCAAGTACAAAGCAGACATTTTGAAGAATCCCCAAGTACCCATCCAATTTTACGGTTACCAGTGCGTGCAGAAACCTGCTTCCGGCAGCCATTTTGAATTTGACGTGACCACACAGTTTAACAGCATCCGGTACGATATGCCAGAGTTTGTGGTCGTGCTCTTCCAGACAGGGGAGTACAACAACGAAGAAAAAGATTCGAGCCAGTTCGACAATTGGAAGATCAAGAACATCTACCTCAAAAATGGCAGGAACGAGATATTCCCGCGTGAGAACTACAACCTGAACATTGCAAACAACGACTAGCTGAAACTGTACGAGGCATACACAGCTTACAAGAGAGTGACCTCCGGCAATGTGGGCGTGTACTACAACCCCAATGAATTCATAGCTCGCAGACCCATGTTCGTCATTAACACATCGAAGAGAAAGCAGGTGGTTGTTAACGATCGCACCAACATCAAGATTGTCTGTGAGTTCCACGATGCCTTGCCCGCCAACACCCTGTGCAGCGTCATCCTTATTGCAGAGAAAACTTTTGTGCATGATGTCAAGAATAAAAGAGTGACCGAACAGTTTTAAGTACAAGAAAAAAAAATCGCATAATTCTATAAAAATTATACTGACCGTAGGTTCAATCATTAGATTTTTTGTTAACCTGCAACGCAGTGTCCAGGATTTACTGCGAAGAGTGGAGGTTGATAATTGAGCATACTTGAATTTGAATTTAAAATTTTGGGAGCGTCAGCACTTAGGCTATTTTGCTCCCGTCACATTATACGGGGACCAGCCCCTTACCATTACAAAATAACAACTCTAACGTTGCATAACTAAAAATCTTAAAATGTTCTGACTTCTGTTAAAAGCTGAGGATGTAAACAGGCACTCAGCACACTCAAGGACAAAAAAAACAAAAATAACAGGACAACACACACAAAATTATACTGGCCATAGTGCCAGTCGCTAGAGCCTCGTTAGTCATTAGTCCAGGTTGCACTACGTGGAAGTGAGGTTGACTTTTGGGCGCCTACGTGGAAGGTACCCCTTACACCCCAATTGAGCATACTTCATGGAACATCTTCTTACATTTGTGGAGAAAATTTTTTGAGAATAATCTGGAAAAAAAAATTGATGCATTTTAGAAATAATCACACTTGAGCGCTCAAAAAAAACTTCCTCTTTTGGCCCTGCGTGTACCCCTTTTTCGCCCCTTAGGACACGGTAGGGAGTTAGTTCCGTAAAAAAAAATCCCAAACCTCCACCTGTTTGCATTTGAAGATAAACACTATTGTTCTAGTATCTTGGCTATATTAAATTGGAACTTCTGTTAAATGTGTTTTTTTTTCATACATACTATCTACTACATTTGAGGCATGTCTTACTAGTTTTTAGACGATGGTGGCCCCACGGGAGCGTGTGAATCCCACATTTCAGAACACACCTCTTGTCGTCGCTTGCGTCCAGGGCAACCTTTCTCACCTTGTTGGTTGTCAACACATGGTCGACACTCTGGATGCGCTGCTCCACTCCTAGAATTGGCGTCCTAGTTTTAAGAGTCTCGACGTAATCCTCGAACATGAGGTGCTCTTGGACGACCTGCCTGCCCACACGCTTAGCTTTTTCTGTGATGGAACCTTCTGCCAGAATAGCATAGGCTTTGGCGCGAAGGCCGGCAAACTCAAGAATTACATCTCCGTCCTTCTCGTCTTTGAGTTTGCCAGGCACCTTCTTGTTGCGAGCCAGGATTTTGTATCGGTTCGGCTGGGAATAGCCTGACGTGCCAAAAAGGTTCACAAAAGTTGGTACCGTGGCTATATTCCTATATGCGTCGTCCGTGCGAACGTGGTACACCAAACTATCTGTGTCCGTGTAGAGTAGGCTGATATTGTCGTTATAGTGCTGGCGTAGTATCCCATAATATATTTGAAACATGTGAAGCTTGCTCAGGTCTAATACTGTGGCACCAACATAGATTGGCTTGTTGAGCATCACCTCGCTCTTCCCCATATGCACCAGAGCAAGCTGCTCATTGTAAATAGAACGTGACTTGAATAACATTCTTGCTACAAGCTTGCGACGTTGTGCTTCTTTTGATATTAGCCTCACATCCACACGATTTCGCACATTCTCCATGGTTTTCCCAAACACTGCGTTGTTCATTAACTTGAAGAAATCGCGATCGAAATGAGAAGTAGCGACTGTGCGGTGTTTGGTGTTGAGCTCGATGTATGGTTTCAACCATAGACAATGCTCGAACATAAGAACTCGATGTACTGTGCGGACGGTAACCCCTTGCTCCATCAACCACCAGAGCTTTTGGTAGTGCAGAACATAACGCTCTTTGGGCTTGAAGTCTATGACGAACTTTCGTTGGTTCGAGCCAGTCGGGCATTTGATTTCCGGGGCTGGGGGAAGGTCGCATAACAAATCCTGCAGCTCCTCGGAGAACTCAAGGTCCACCTCGGCAAAAAACCCGCATTCCACATCGCTGAAACCTTCAACATTAAATTTGGAGGGATCAGCCCACCTGAACCCTCCGGAGGGGAGTGGCAGCATCATGGAGTGTTCGTAGAGGTTGTTGACGTCTGTGTACATGATGTAGCTGGACGGTTGGGAGGGGTCGTAACCGGTGGCCATGTGGTGATTGTTGGCGTGCGAGTGTCGCTGCGACACCTGGACCATTCCACCCCGGACGGCACGTTCTACAAACAGCATCATGTCCACGTCTGAAAGAAGCTCAAGCCTAACTTTTCTAACAAGGAGCATGGCCGACCATGCCAGTCCAGGAAGACTGTAGAAGTATACAGGGTCCAGCTTGTAGATGGTCTTCGCAGTTGCACGAAACGCCTGGATCACATCAGCGAGGAGCGTCACATCGAGTTTTAGGTAGGCATCGTGGTAGTCCCCAAGATTTTGGCAATCCAGCTCGCGCCACATGGACTGAGCATGGTTGTAGTCGTCCTCAGAGATGCCTGAGCCTCGCAGCTTGCTGTAGAACTTCGCTCGAGGAGGCAGCGACTTCTCCGCAAATTTGGTTGACTCGGTGATGTATTCGTAGGGGTAGACCCCCTTACGCCTGAAGAAACCGGCGTCCAAGTTTGGAAAATTGGCAGAGGTGATGAGCATTTGCTCGTCCCTGAGCTTTTTCGCCAGGGCATCGAGGCTGGCCGGGAGGAACCTCAGGGAGTCGAGGAAACGAAGTTCGATGGAAGAGCCTGATTCTGGGATTAGCACCTACTTGCTCAAGTTAATATAACGCTCCTCGTTCTGCGCCAGGACGTTGATTCGCATGTCGTCGTACCCAAGATGTGGCACCAGATGGTGGAAGTCGTACCCCGAGCCATTGTGGAAAAACACAGGGATGAAGCGCGTGTCCCGGGCCAACAAATTACACCGATTGCACCAAGGACCAATGTATCTACCGTTGACGGGATCATGGTGTTGAACTTTACGCTTGTTGGTGCTAAACTCCCAGGTGCACACAGGACAGATAGTAGCCTTCTAAAGTAGCCAGTTTGAGTGACACAACCAAGCGACATGCAATATTTGCAGCTTACCGTGCTGTATCGGTTCAAAACGTTGCATTGGTTACCGAGGCTTTTCGCTTGTCGCCTTACGCTTCGGTCTGGAATCTGCATAAACGGCAGGCGACTAGCGACATGGAGATTTTATACCAAAGCGACAAGCGACATTAGACCATTCAATATAAGGTAAAACATTCACCGCGCATGCGCAAACAAAAGTACGAAGCGACATGATGCACGGTATTAACAAACCTGGCCAATCAGAGCGACACGCAAGCTACAAGCGACACCTGCATCCTGTCGTGTCGCTTCTGTTCGAAAGGTTCAATTCATTACTGCTGGTTCGCTTCCAAGGGACACGTGTTGGTTGTCGCTTTCGTGTGTAATCTCCCTTACAAAGCATAAAAGCTGCAAACGACAGACGATAAGTGAGGCGACAAGCGACACGGAGAATTCACACAGAAGCTGCAAGCGACATGCGACACTAGCACAGTTAGTTTAAATTCAAACATTCACCGCGCATGAGCTAACAAGAGCACGGGGTGACAGGATGCACGGTATTGAGAAAACTGCCTAATCAAAGCGACACGTGCAGCTTATCCTGTCGCTTTGATAAGAAAGGTTGCATTTATTTCTGAATGCTGGTTTGCAAGTGAAGCGTGTCACGTGCAGCTCCTCTCTGAAAGCTACACCAAGCCATTGTTTTATTGAATTCTCCTCAGGAAAGGAAGAGAATGCTTATACAAATACAGTCTCCGTAGATCATTTGCGAAGCCACTCATTATATTTGAAACTCTATTTTCTGTGCACACAGCGTGCACTATAATCTACTGAAGCGGCCCTAACAAATTATTCGCTGGAACTAGGTTCTCACTTTCCTCATCATTGTGAAGGATCACTCGCAATAGAATTGTTACGATTTTATCTCTCCGGTTGAGAACAGAATTTGGAGACTATAGTCGACAAAAATTTACTTCTGTTGGAGTTATTAAATTGGGGGAGGAGGGTGGTGCTTCAGATGGCTGTTCCACGTAGACTGTACATTTGAACAAAAGGAGCAAAGGAAAAGTAACTTATTTAATTTCTTTGTACAATGAATTAAGAGTTAATTTACCAGACGTCCAGTAAAACTATCCAAGCATATAATGGTGTGAGTCTTAATGGACATTTTAATTAAACCTTTCTTCACAAACTGACTCAATATTGAATAGGGCAGTGGTTCCCAAAGTGTGCTCCTTGGCGCCCCGGGGTGCGATAATTTCACTGAAATGCTACTTACTTGTTAGTCTACAGATGGTTTTAGATATGATTGTTCCAAACATTTGCTTATTTAGTCCTTTTTACATAAACAATGTTTCTGAATTTGAAATATGTGCTTATTTTTTAACATAAGGCAAGCAACCTAACAACACTAACTTAGCGTTGCAAGTTTTAGATAGGCCTATGCCTACATTCTGACTTGCGCGCCGCGGAAAAATTTTAAACTTACAAAGTTTGGGATCCCCTGAGATAGGGCATAATTGTAATAATGAATGATTGACGTATAAACTTGATGTGAAGCGTACAGAAATGTTTGTTTCGCGAATGGAGCGAACAATAAAACGTTTTATAAATCTCATTCCTTGCAACCACCCAATCACACTAACTGTTAATCACCTGACCTCTACTTCCACCTCCCCCATGAAGTTTGCTGGTGTATCTTTTGCGTCCTAGCACCTGGACCACAAGCATTTCGTTTTCGCGCCTTTTTTACCGGACGCCCGGTTCTTTCTTATTTCGGAAGTTCTTCTCGTAGTCAAGTAGGAGGGGTACGAGTTCCACCTAAGGCCTCCCCGATGGCATTGTCGACCTCCTTGGCGGAGTGGTTAGCACAGCGCGCTACGACGCCAGGGGTTCCGGGTTCGAGTCCAGTGTAAGGTATGGGAATTTGTGTTTGTCCAAATGAGAAAAACTGAAAATTGAGAATAACCGAGAAATGAAAGTCTTGAGAATATAATGAAAAAATGGGGATACTTCCGGTTAGGTGTATTCTTTAAAAAAAATGGCGTAGTGGTTGCTTCGTCGCCTTGTAATCAAGGGGTCACAGGTTCGATACCTGGTGGAGGCACTTCGTGGTTTGGATTCCACTTTAAACTGTAGGTCCAGTCCCGATTAGCCTTACTGTGCATATAGCGGACTTAAAACACCAACTCAAAGAAACGAGTTCCACCTGCACCAAAAGCAAGCATACAGTCAAGAAGTTTAAATATCGTAAGTCTTCATGTCGTTACCCAGTCTCAAACGCAGGATAAAAAATAACCCTTTTTACCACCTTGCTACCTCCATATCACAAACACGTCACCCTTGCAATACGCAACCACGATTAAGAAAGAGAAAAGAACCAATGTTCTCGAGGCCGAATTGGGAGAAGTATATTATTGGTAAATAATCATATCGTACAGTCACGGACACTTCTGTGTTGTAGCAACACTATTAACTTTCAACGGAATCATTACTACCCAGAAGTGTCCGTGACAGCACAACCCTAAACTGATGTTGCGTTAAATTTTTTTGGAATGTCGACTAAAAAACTCTCATAACATGTCGCAATAAAACACGTTGCTTCACGAACACACCATTATTCTGCACTGTTATCTCAAGAGTCCGATATTAGCAACATAGGGAGACATTTCTTAGTCACAATAAATGCTTTCAATTAATTACCTATAAAAAGTAGACGGTGTCGTCTTGGCAGAACATACTGACTCAACTACAAAAGCACAAGAAGCTAACTGTCTCAATTATATACGGTCTAGTTTTATTATTGTGTGTAGTTTTACCAACTAATCTTGAAAGAGACAGTTTGGATCGACGTACACACGGAACATTTTCAACCAATGGCAGCACAAAACATGTCGCTACTAATACATAGCGACGTAGTGCAACAAGCCTACGAGCATACAATGAACAATCTCTATTTTATGGTGGTATTTTAAGACTTTAGAATTTAATGTCGTTGGTAAGGTATAGAGTTCATAATACAAAAAATAGTAATAAATAATATAACACCATTAAGCCTTGTTTCCATGATTATGAAAAACTAAATATGCTGACCAAGGCAGTAATTTATTTTATTAAAAAACATAAACTAAAACGTAACGTTTCAACCTTCTAGCAAGGTCTTCATCAGACTCTGTATCAAGTACAAAAGTCTAATTTTTGTACTTGATACAGAGTCTGATAAAGACCTTGCTAGAAGGTTGAAACGTTACATTTTAGTTTATGTTTTTTAATAAAATAAATTACTGCCTTTGGCAGCATATTTAGTTTTTCATAAATAATATGAATGTGAAACATGCAAGGGTAAAGTAAAGTTCATTACAGCGTTGCGTAGATGTAGTTGTAAGGAGCCAGATATTATACCTCACTTAATGTCCCATTATTTTGGAACATTTCTTGATTTAGGGCAATTATTTGGAAAATATTGACCTTCGACGAAGCTGCTATGCCTGCAGTCATCTGTAGAAGACACAGAAAATCTCAGTCCGGATACGAGTGCATCAGCTCAATCTATGGCGTAAACTCGTTCTGACTCTTGTAATTGTTATTCGGTCCAGATTCGAAAGCACCACTGATGCAAGGCCTCTTGTTGAGTGAGCGTGTCATCCGTTTCTTTTCCTCCCTCCTAATTTATGATGGCGGGCCTCACGCAAAAAGTGCATAATTTTAAAGAGCTGGAAGTTGCATGAACGTTTACTACACCCTAGCTGAGAAATGATGACTACAATGACAGAAATATATTAATGTTGCAACAAAGTTATCATTGAGAAATTACAACATCTTGTAACTTGGATATCTAGAAAAGTATTACAAGAAAGTTTGAACATTGTATTTTTGACTTCATTAAAACGTAATGAAAAATGTAGGAACATTTTTATTAGATTCTCGTGTTTACAGTCAAAAATACAATTAATATCTGCTATTTAAAATATTCTGGCACGATATGTACTGGGCCTCCCCGATGGTTCAGTGGTAGCGTCGTCGCCCTGTAATCAAGGGGTCCAGGGTTCGATACCCGGTGGAGGCAAAAGTGCCTCGGATCCCACTTTAAACTGTAGGTCCAGTCCCGATTAGCCTGACTGTGCATAAAGTGGACTTAACCAACCACAATATGTACTATTTTGCGAACATGGGAGTTGTTGAAAGGTTCCCAATATAGCTATTTTGTTCTTTGATTATTGGGCTGGTTTAAATATAATTAGTGAAGGCAACGAGAGCAAGTGAAATATTCATTCGAGAATTAGATTGCAAGAATCACTAGCAGAGTTGTCTGTTTCCATTCGAATCGTGCCCGCGCCAAAAGCAAGTTCCGAGCGACCCAGCTGGTCGCTGGTGCCAAAGAGTCTGGAATCGTCTCAAGCAGACCTTCACTGAGCACACAGGCAACGAATTCGGTTTCTAATAAACTGACACTTATATATATACAAGACCAGGGACGTGACAGGGGATAGAGGGTTGGGACAAGATATACTTTGTTGAATTTGGACCAAATTGTCTGTTTTTACCATGTATTTAGTAACAATTGATTTGCTCGCTCTGGATTCTAAACATTTGTTTCTATGGCCCGCAAGTCAAGGTTATGCTTATTACCTTAAAGTTAGCACTCAGTTTTCCAAGAAATATATTTACTAAACATTTCTTGCTCACTGCGAACCGTTCTTAATAGTCACATCCATCTCATTCTCATTTAGAAAGAATTTTACGTATCAATAAAAATTTCCTAAGATGAGATACAAATGACGTCAAATTCTATTCTCGACCCGGCCATATGAAACTATCCAATTATGATTCATGTTTCATTACTGTGTAAGTATTAAAACAAAAAGTAAAGTAATTTTAACGTCAAAAAACGAAATTGTTACGTAATACTAATACTACTAATATTGATGCACTTAACTGAGAAATGTTTATTTTCTATAGTATATGCCTTGCTTTCTCTAGAAATTCGAACAAATAGGCACATATCGTCTGAAAGTGACTTTGGCCCAACGTGGATACATTTCTGAGGACAGCCTTGAACTTGTTTTCAAGTTAGTGTTGTAATGATTCAGGTTTCAGTATTGCAATCAACATTCTACATCTTGCCTTTCAGTTCTTGCGCATACTGTGTGCTAACGGGAACTCAAATTTCAAACAAATCTAATAAGCATGAACAAGATATAGTTTGTGTGGAATCAAGTAACAATGGATTAGGAAAGGCAGAACTGGTCTTCGATTGGCACCGGGTGTAGATGCTATTAAAAAATTGTTAATTTGACTTCACCTAATTGAAGTTTTCAATTTTTCAATGTAACGCAGCTGCTGTGCATAGCCATGGAGAGGTACACTCTATAGTCCAACAGCCTTTTGAAGACCAGAGCCTATATAAATGGGTTCTTCGTTGAGCGCACTGCCTCCCATCGACGCTGTTATCAGACTTCCTCAATAGGAGCCAGATCGTCCATTTAAAAAAGTGAAGGGAAAGTGCTCCCCTGTGCAATGCACCACGCCATGAAGGCGTATAGGGGGTGTAGAGTTAGGGCCTCACACTTTCTTTATCACGGCCGAAGGTGGGGGTGATGTGATCAGCACCACGCCCCTTGCCGCCTTTAACCCCAGAGTTTCCTCCAGGTACCCACTTTATACGACGCTGGGTGGATGCCAGAGCTGCTTGAACAGGTGAAAAATTTTCCGGTTCTCCCCCGCCTGGAGAACCTTATTAAGTCTTTGAATTATATTGATTGTGTTGCGTCATCACCCACATTTTGGAGCTCTCATCTAAGTTCGAACCCGGGACCGCAGATAATACGCGGGAGACCTTTTCATGGTAAGGGTATGATAATTACAATGGAATGAGAACCCAGGAGCTAGATATTCTGGCGCCCTAGTAGGAGGGTGACCATAATATTTTGACCCCAAAACGGGACATCCCAAGGAGATCAGTTTACCTCCTCCCCTCCTGAAAAATCAGTTAGGCCAAATTATAAAATTATTGTTATAATTAAAGTATCGTTATTGTTATTTTATTATTTGAAATATGATCTCCCGTTGTCAAAAGGTATTTATTATAATCTCGGTGTGACTTACACAGTATTTCTGGTTTCTTCTGATCAACCTTTGATGTTAACCCTACGCTGAAGTTGAGGAGTGCCAGAAGTATGTATCAGAACAATCAATCTTCTCGAGAGCGGCTTCATTTTTCACCAACCGTTTGTAAATCTCCTCGAAAACCTTACCCCACACATCTGTTGCGAGATTTGCCATTTGAGTTTGTGGTTTGTGTCTTGTCCCAAGTCCATATTGAAACTGCATATACGCTTCTTAGGCATGCGTATGCACTGCTCTACAAATAACGGAACACACGCAATACAATACAACTTTTTTTATCATGAAATGTCTCAACTTTATACATGGTTTTCAAGCTAACACCTAGGCTTTTCTAAAACGGTACAAATAGTGTTTTTAAATAATATCGAAGGGACAACCGGGACACGCCTCTCAAACGGGACTGTCCCAGTACGGTTACTCTATATAATATACAACATAACTAAGGACCTAAAAAGTGAACTGTTGAAAAGAAGAGCGTGTCAAACAGCACGCTGCATTAAAATCGAGAGGTTAGGTTACGATGAAATGTTGCACGCAGAATGAAGCAACAACTGTCTACAATTTATCACAACCGAAACTTAAATCTTGATGGTTATTTATATCTCGAGGGTAGCAGCTTCGATGAAGTCAGTGTTCATTTAATGACGAGTAGATAAACGGAGATCAATGGCTACTACGAAGTCAACGGTTGTGAACTCGATTTACTTGTCGCCTGGCGTCCAAATTTCCGAAATGTGAACTGGGCATGGGTGTGAGTGTCACTTCATCAACTTCATCCTCATCGTCGCGATTAGTCAAAAGTGGCCGAAAAGTGAAGTAAAATAATAAAAAATGAATAAAAAGTTGAGTCAGGTATAACGACTTGAGCGTTTCTGTGTGTGTTGAATCCATGCATCATTGAACTCCCCCTTTAAGAGGCAGAACTACAAAGTAATCAATTAGGATATTTCAAAAGTTCAATACCTGTTCAGGATAAGAAGACCGTTCTAAATCATACTTTGTATGGAAAGCCACAGCAGTAACAATCCTTCTCATAGGCGTGCGCACGGAGTGCAAGGGAGACATTACAATATGTGTGTATTGCCCATCATGAGAAAAAATCACTTAGGTACAAGAAGACCAATACAATTCACTAAAAAAAAATGAAAAAAAAAGACAACAATTCCGCGGTTGGTCGACACGTGAGCGTCACGTTAACATAGACAATGTGTTTACAGGATAACGACACAGCTCCTAATGACGAAAGGAAATGCTCCACCCCAGTGTCGGCGATTGGGTTCCAAAACCGGGGGGCAAAGACAGTATTTCCCTTTGAAGGTAAAGTTTAACAGAGTGCAAGGGCAAAAGTGACGAAAAAGATGGGGCATGTACCCCCCACGCCCCTCTAATCGCCACCACTACTCCACCATATTATAACCTCCCTCCGGCCCGTGACAAAACAAAAGACTTTCGTATTTTACAACATATATATAAGCACATAAATTTCAATGTTAGAGCAACGCTAACAAATAGACCAACGCCGGGTTGACAAACATGAAGCAATTGTTAATATTTTAGTTGCTCCTTCACTCGACCCTTGCATACGCGGACTATGCATTCGGTGATATATTTACATACGAAATGTAATATTTTAAAACTTGTTTCATTCTTGATAAGTCGGCCCCCGTGGCGGAGTGGTTAGAACATCGCGCTCCGGGTTCAATCCCGGTCTGGGCATGGATGTTTGTGAGTGTCCATTCATCAATTTCATCTAATCATCACTCATCCCTATCTTCACAAATTAGCAAAAGGTGGCACAAGAAGAGAAGCAAAATAAAGCAAATTAATCAATCAATCGTTCCTGATAATTCGACAGTGATTTCAGCAATATCAATTTCCAACGATGTAGTTTGTCCTGCAATTATCAGGCAAGTTATAATCACGAAATCTATTGTTTTTAGATGTTACAGTCACCTAATGCTTCCAAATTAGTTTGTGTGAGATAATTTCTCTCCCAATTTCTGTTATTAAAGCTTTTACATTCCTGTGATTTGGCATAAGCAAGTGGACAAACTTGAACAAAAAATACTACAAGAAGTCACATTTTAAAATTAATATACGATAGGTAAAATTGCTTCTTCTAGCCTCGTTACAACACAGAATGGCATAACCAAATAATTTTGATTGGGAACTCTAATAATGTCTTCAGCAATGTATGAACTTTGTTCGGAAGCACATAGCGAATTGTTTTTAGCAAGGTTTTTTAGTAAGGCCGTATAAACAGCATTTGGATAAATTTTCAGAAAAATGATAAAGGCATCTGACTGCACTATATGTCATTCGGTTTTCTCTAAATTTGCTCTTAAAGACCTCCAGGACTTCACCTGCACCCTGGCGCTGACTCTAACTGACAGTCATCTTGAAACGAGCAAAGGCGCAATGTGTTTTCAAGCCGTTTATATTGATAGTGCACTGGTAATGATGTTACCTTGTTAATCCCGACCTGGGAATTGGAGTTCTTTGTGAAAGTCCTTTCTTCAATTTCATCACTCATTCTTATCTTCGCGATTAGCCAGAAGTAGCAGAAAAGCGAAGTAAAATAAACTCAATCAATCAGTGAATCAAACTTTTCAAGGGCCTCTAATCAGGTAGTTCTCAACCTTTTTTCAGTCCGGGGCCCACCTTGAAGAATATTTCACTTCTTCGAGCCCACAAGTATGATATCCGGCATAATTACTTGTAGAGGTGTGCACCCAGTTTATAATAGTACGTATTTTTGCTAACATTGAGTAATTTACTAAGCTTTTACGCTTGCTTAAACAGATTTCACATACTTCATTCTAGAAAAGTACCATACATATATAATTGAAAAGGCTGAAAATGAGAGATGCCGGTAAAAAGCAATGGTAGGGTGCGCATAACAGAAATGTAGAGCTTAGACTACGGGCAACACGGGTTGAATTTAAAATATTGAAACAATATATACTAGTATTTTAAATGTAATAGTTTTGTAAGACAGTAAGTACATTCTCAAACCCGACTTCGGGACCCAGGTGTGGGTCGCGCCCCATAGGTTGAGATACGATGCAATCCAATGCCTTATTCCCCCTAGCATTTGACAGAAACAAATTTGGGAACAATGCTTCTGCAATCTGTGTCAGTGCTTTGTGCCTCGAAGTCTGGAGAAAGGTCGGCGAAGGGTAGGAATGAAGGAAGGAAAAAGATAACGTTTACTTCCACAAATTGAACTTGCAATAGGGTAATTTTACTTGCATTCTCTTATTTTAAGCAGCAGCTGAAGCAGCAGGCAAGTTGTCCATCACTATGTTTATAACTATGCCATATGCAATACAAAATTTGAGGGTTGAAAGAAAATCGCTAGGGAGACCGAGGACAACGGTAGAATATAAAATAACACCGCGTACTTCGCGACAACATAAAGGGGATAAGGTGTATACAACCTCTCGCCTCCCAGAAAGCAAGTTCAAGAGAAGTGCAATCTATAAACGATCTTTCAAACCCATATATCGTATCTTCGTATGGTTTTTATGGGTATGTCCAATGATATTTTGTCCCCAAAATACACACCCTTCTGTCTCCCTATTTTTCCTGGTGTATTTTCTGGTACAATGGAAATATTCCGGGACGGTTTCCTTAACTTCATATTTACCATGGACCCTGCATTACGTGCTCAAGACACTCAATCTTTGCGATTAACTGAAAGTAAGCGAATTAAATATATCTAATCAAACCTATCATTAAAAGCAATTTTATTGGCATGCGTACATTCACTGAAGTTCCAACCAGCCACGTTTATACCATTACAAAACTTCACTTGCAACCTTCCACGGTTAAGTGGTGAGGTTAACAGACTGCAGAGCCAAAGGTAAGCGGGTTCAACGCTGGTTAGGCATAGACGATTCATTGTGTTTGTAACCAAAATGGGACACAGAGATCGAAGGAACTCTCTCCATTAAGCGTAAAATAGTCTATGCAATGTAAATTTAGTCATGGGCGGATTAACTGGGAAATGTGATACTTTGGTTCGAAACGTCTCAAAATGATATTATATATTTGGTGTCCGAGTGACATTAAGAAAGTATCAGCCCTTGTACAGTCACGGACACTGCCGGCTTGTAATGAATACATTTACTTTCATAGAGGTCGGTGATCCTCTATGACTAGGGAACAACATTCTTCTTTATAGTTCACTCTTGTTCACAGATAGGTTGATCGAGACTGGATCACGAGTAGAGGGGGGTGCTGCCAGGCCTACAATCTCTTGTTATCAAATTTTTAACTGTAAATATTTGCATAAAAAATGAAAATAAATTTCACTGTTCTCTAGGGATGTTCCCTACCAATGGTTCTAAATTTCTTTTGTTCATAAACTGATCTGATGTAACGTGCATGGAAGGAAAATTTACGTAGTAGGCCTAGCATTAGCGTACAGTTCTTGCAGTAATAATAAAATATTACTAATTGCCAGAGCTTAACCGTGATTGATTGCGTCGCCATCGATGTGGCGACAGATGGGGACGAGTAATACAATTCGACAAGACGTGAACTTTGACGTGAACCAAGTTTCAGCACCGTTCAACTTGAAAGCTTCATGGGTTATATTTAATGAACACTGTTTCAAAGTACGCGACCTATATTTCCGCATTTCTATTCATAATGTCACTGATTGGGAATGACATTCTAAGAATGTGGATTTTCATGAATTATTAGGTGAGTGAGTGTGTGAAGAAAGGCGTCTCCTCTGACTAAAAGCGCAAAGTTAGAGTACAGTCCCGTGGTAGCAGCGTGCCAAAGATTTATTGGCGATAGGAGGGGAGGGTTACACGTAATTTTCCATTTATCCCATAGGAAACTTCAAGTCCGTGCTGGAAACAATACGATATCCCCGCCCTTGCCCTTGTAGGAATAATGCGGCGAATTCAGCAGTCCTTGAAAAGCCGCCCCTTCGCCCTCTGTGATGTCTCAAACTGAAAATACTAATATATAGGTATCCGTATACTACCTTTAAAAAAGTAGTTCTCAATCTTTTTCAGTTCGGGACCCACCTTGAAGGATATTACATTTCACGGGACACACAAGCATGGGCGCCGGGAAAATTACTTGAAGGGATGTGCACCCAGTTTATAATCATATTTTTGCTAACATCGAGTACTTTAAGAAGCCCTCTTTTACGTTTTCGTAATCAAATTACGTATACTTCTTTAAAGAAAAGTAAATATGTAATTTGAAATACTAATTTACTCTAGTCTAACTAAACACGCATGATGAAATTCAGAGATGCCGGCAAAAAGCGATGGTAGAGCGCAAATAATAGACATGAAGAGCTTAGACTACGTACAACACGGGTTGAGTTTAAATTGTTAAACAATGTATCTTAGTAATTAAAATGTAATAAATGTTTGAGACACAATAAATAAATTTTCGAGCCGGACTTCGCGACTCACCAAACGACCTCTCGGGACTGGGTTACGCTCCAGATGTTGAGAAGCGACGCGTTTAAATACATTATTAGCCATTGGTATGAAGATATAAAACATTTTGCCAAGAGTTTTTAGTTGAGCTTAACTACAAAGATTTAAATTTCCATACTTGTCATTGCGACAGTCAGTTAACAAAAAACACCCTTAATCCACCATAATGCAATTAGCATTTCTTTTATTTTAACGGTTATCCCAACGTTAGCGTTTTTCACATGTCCTTGCGCATTAACACTATGTTTAACACGCATATATCTAAGTTGGACGACAGAAACAGAATGAACGGTAGTATGTAAGTAATACTATTCACCCTGAAAACACAAAATCATGTTGAAGTATTGATACTGATATGGTTGAATGCTCTGCGCAGACTTGAAGACGCCAATGCAAAAATCTCTATTTATCTTCCCAGTTGTATCGTGTAAGTGTCGGGAATGACTCGCCCAATTACAAAGTATTTCAGTTCGGCTCTGTGTCTGAATGGTTAGCGTGACGTGCATAAAACTCGGTGTCCTAGGTTCTCATCCTGGATAGAACCTGGACATGAAGCTGTGTTTGTTACAACAAACTGTTTCATTATTCATCCTAACCTTCATAATATATGCGAGACTTTCCACAGGAATCCTCAATTTAAGAAAGGCACAGCCATTTGCTGCTATGTTCTTCTGATTGATTTGATTTGTTTTATTTCTCCCTTCTGTCCCTTTTGGCCAATCGCTAAGGTTAGGATGAAATTGATGCGCGGGCAATAACAAATAAGCATGGGCAGTGCGGAACACACAGTCTGATTGTGAGTCTACATAGAAGCCCCGTTTGTCGCCAGGCAGAGCGGGATTGATAAAATTTGGGCTCGTTGACTATTCCTTGTTTTGGGCAGTATCGACATTATTATTTTTATTATTATTATTATTATTATTATTATTATTATTATTATTATTATTAACAGTTTTGTTATCATGATACTTCACTTCCACTATCTGTATTAATAACACTTGTAATCTTTAAGATAAATACATCTGATTAAAAATTATTCTGCAAATTTCGTTTTTGTGAAAACAAAATTAGCCACTTGCAAAATGCATTTCACCATACCACACAAATACCACACACGCACTAAAGGGAAATAAATTAAAACTACATTATGGTATAGCCATACTGGACGCGAACCAAGAAAAAAGGATGTTTATTTCAACCGTCAATATTCCTCCACTTGACTTTGAATTGTTGGCATTCAAAATTTTTACATTCGTTTTTAAGAGGAGCAATTCTTTATATCGAGCAATAATATTGTACATATTGTTTCTATTACGCGATCTTTGAAAATAGCGTCATGATGATAGAACTTATTGAAACGCTAGAAACTCCTTCCTTTTACCTTCATTCATGAAATAAACAAGTGAAAGGATCTATCATGATCTAATTTGCTATTCTCACAACATCAATAAAATATAATAGTCGATGGTCTTTTTCACTTCTGTCCCTTCAGGGTCTCATTTTTCTGCGGCTTTAGGATATACCCTAAGATAGCTTGGAGGAAACCCCCTTCTCTGAGTCCAGCAGCGGCAGGACTCCTGGCATTTTCCTGGCAGGCTGTGCACTCCTTGCCTTCACCCTGGACATACATGATAATATTTATTAAGTCTTATACTCCAAGAAAGTGGTCGTACAGTGTAAACATTCAGATACACGTTGCAGTCTTATTAAGCTATGTAGTGAAATAAAAAATGAAATTATCCTTGTTTTTAAAAATTGTTACAATTTTTGAACCTTTTCAATGTAACCAATGGAGGTACCAAATACATAGTACATTCCGTCTGCCATTTCAGGACAAAACGCGAAGTGCACAGCAACTTCGTCTTCAAGAACCCCCTCGCACCCCTCTGGAGTCCACGGTGCAATACGTGGAATGGGGGTTGGTATACAGGAAAGTCATCCCTTACACTCCGGGCCTGTCATCGTCAAATAAGGAACCCTTCCCACTTGTGGGCTGCATTCAACATCCCTTCAGTGGCGTGTATAATTGTAGTAAAGGGATATGAGCGTAAGGGAGTTTTGAGTTATTTTTACCACTCCTAAATCCTGCCATATTTTCCTATATTTGACGTGTTTTGAAAGAAAAGTTGAATTACGCCGGTCTAAAACTCCTTCTAGATACGCCACTGTAACATAACTTCGCTGCTGGCACATCATAATCACCCATTAACAGAAATCGACCATGTTTATCGAAACGCAATAGAAGCTGATGTAGTGGTTAGGATAACAGCCTCTTTTGCTAATATTTTCCCACCATTTTATCTCTTAATCATATCCATAACAGTTACGATGAATAAACTCCGGGGCAAAACGTAATATCTGTATGGAAGAGAGACAGGATAAAATAAATAAAGGAAGATAGAAGACATACAACTGGATTTTAGTCACATCAAGATTTATACTCCCCCCAACCCTCTCCATGTGTTTAGTGCTTCAGTGTGTTTAGGGTTCAGTAAATTTACTAAGCAAGTCGAGAAAGTTAACGCCTGGAGTGATGAAATTAAAAATATATAGTAACATTAAAATAATAACTAAATAAAGACATTGTAGGTAGTTTCTTGCCAAGTGTAGTAGACAACCTTGGTTACAACAAGATAAAATGAATTTGTGTACGGTACAAAGAGTTATTGAAAATAAATGTTATAGTATCTCAACAAATCTGTTCTGGAAGCTGAGATAATACATTAAACTTAAAAAATCTTGTTAATAATAAGTTGAGATAGGATTATTTGTGTGTAAAATATTTGTGTTTCACATAAGAAAGTGGAAAAAACTGTACTTTTCCGTTGCAGCTGTAAGGGATTAAGGGATTAGAGAGCTAGCGATAAGTAGGTCAGTGGTACAAACATGTTCGAACGTCGATCTCTCCTTCTCAGGACGAAACAGCCGAAATAGGCTGGAATAAAATACTTGAATGCTGCGGCAATGAACTTTGTTATGAGGGGACAATAGAATGTAGTTTTTGTAAAAAGTTGTACCATAAATCTTGCGCGAGAATGAGCGAAGAAGAATTTACGAAATTTGAGTTGCATAGAAGGATTTTTTTCTTCTAAGATATGCTGCGCACTGTCAGGAAAGGAAAAGTAAAAGTAAAAGGAAAGGAAAGGAAAAGTAAAAGTGCACAGGGTGCTTAAACCTCAAGACTTTACCAACCTTGGTCACTTGAACACCGTGATGCATCAGGAACTGGAGGTTTTTGTAGTATATGACATACCCCTGTTTTGGTTTTAGAGTCATCATTAGCTTCTTCTCTTTAGAGCCAGGTGAATACTCGACCTCAGGAATTGGAGGCAGATCAGAAAACTGGTTGTGTAAATCATCAGGAATTGTCAGATCAGCCTCTAAGAATAGACCATAGTCAATGTCATCAAAGTCCTGAAGATCCCCAATGCTGAAACCTTCAACCCACTCAAGCCCTGCATATTGCAGTTTATCCATCATAGCATAACCATACAGGCTTTTGGCATCCACATAAAGTATATAGTTTGATGGTCGCGCAGAATCATAATCAGGAATAAACTTGTTGGCTATGGCATATCTCTGAGAGCATTGCTCCATGCCTCCTCGTATACATTGTTCCATAAACAGATACATGTCCTGATCCTGGATCAGATCCAATTGCATTTTAGTGTTCAAAAACATGGCAGACCATGCTATGCCCGGAGCACTGTAGAAATAGATTGGATCCAGCTTATAATTTTCCATTGATGATTTTGTAAATGCCTGAAGTATATCGGCTAAGAGAGTCACATCAAGTTTCAAGTATGCCTTATGATAATCACCAAGTGTCTGTCATTTTAAGTTGGTCCACATCAACTGGGCATGGTGATAATCATCATCAGTGATTCCGGATGCCCTGAGTTTGCTGTAGAACTCTTGTGGTGGTGGCAGAGCACACTCATGAAATTTATAAAAATCTGTAACATAGTCATATGGGTATACACCCTTCCGCCTAATTAATTTCAGGTCCTGATTTGGAAACATAGCACATGTGATTTTGAATTGATCATCAGATAATTGACTGGCCAGAGTAGCTAGGCTAGCCAACAGAATTCTGTATGAATCAAGAAATCTTAGGTAAATAGTCCTGCCATTAACACTGATTATCTTGCTAATAGCAATATATTTCTCATCATTTTCTACTAAAATATTTACATTCTGCTTGTCAAACCCCTTGTACCTGATCAGATGATGAAAATCATAATTGGATGCCCCGTGACAAAATATCGGGACAAATTTTTGTCTCTGGATCTTAATATTACAGCTATACACAGGGCCATTTTGAATTTGCCATCTGTATGAGAATGGTGATGCTGCTTAATATTTGTGTCTGAAAATTCAGAATCACATACCGGGCATTTTTCTGCATTGTTGAAATCTTCAATCTGATCCTCTGTTAAAGCAACATAGGTTTTGATTTTAATAATACATTAGATGCTATGTCATGGCACTCATTTTCTATTCTATGTGCAAATTCTTTGATGGCATCTGCTCCCATGTATAAATATTCTTTACTAACAACACCATCCTGTACAACCACATAATAAAAACTAGAAGGTTCATGTAGCTGGTATGATGTACTTGAAGATTCATCAGGATCTGGGCTGCATAATGCAAGAGGTTTGAGGTTTGATTCAAAATCACAGACTATATATGCTGGGTGCCATAACAAGGCTTCAAATTTTTTGAATTTGGCATTTTCATTTGGCTTAGGCATAACCATATGAACAGGTTTATGGTTGCCACAGTATTTCAGATGCTCAATTAACTTGTTTTTAGCAATTTCTGTATTCTGTTCACGAACACCATTTATTATTTTTTGACCATCAAATACAGTCAAACATCTTCTACACAACTTGTATATTGTATTAGATTTGTCTAGTTGTTTTCTGACTAAAGCTTCAAGACTGCGTATCAGAGTGTAATGGTATATGCCATCCCCTTCAATTAAGAGCAGATCAATCGGGACAGCAGAATCAACATCAAGTGTACTGATTCTGAGAGGCTCTATCAGGCAATTGACACGACCAGTAGAACAAATAAATACATTGATAGATAATGTCCTACCATTGATATCTCTGGCCTTTTTTTCAAATTTATCAATATTCTGAACAGACATTGGAAACTCTTAGCTCTCCATAGCATCATCAAAATCATGTTCATGCTGTTTATAATAACTTACTCGCTCTGGATGCCTTAAAACTGGAAACAAAGCAGCTAAAATACACCACAGAAAGCATTTCTGATCATTATTTTCTAGGTTGACCAGGGCTTTTTTGTTTTTGATATTGGCAGATAATGGCAGATATGTAGAACCTTGTATTTATTTATTTATTTATTGAGAAAATTCCAGATACAGCACGTAGCCATTTTACACTGAAATCAGTAACAATGAAAATAACAAAAAAGAACAAAAATAAAAATAGCACAATAAGACAAAATATTAATATAAATAAGTCAAGATAGCACAATTAAATATTATTTGGTAACATACCTTCTGATGGTTGACCGAAAGGCATATTCTGTGGAAAATACATCCGCACTTGATGGGAGGTCGTTATATTGAGTGGGAAGTCTGTGGAAGAGCGATCTTTTTTGAATTTCCAGTCTAGGCTTTTTTGTGTAAAATAGATTTGTGTTGCGTGTTGAGCGCATAGGCACTCGAAAGTGGAATTCCTGGAGGAGTGTGTTGCAACGGATTTTGCCATTGACAATTTTGTAAAGATACCTAAAATCGTTCAGTAAACGGCGCTGATAGGGAGTCTGTAGGTTTAGAAAGGCCAGGAGATGTGGTGTTGGAAAGTTGCGTAATGAGGGAACCCTGTAACGAACTATAGCCAGGAAAAAGTTAAGAACAGAATCAATTCTGGAGAGCTGAGTGGGACATGCCATGGACCAGACGGGAGAGCAGTATTCTATTATTGGGGAGATGAATGATTTGAAGTACAAGGTGAGGGCTGAGATGTCACTAATTTCGATGAAACGATACAGTAAACCTAAGAGACGCATAGCCTTTTTTGTCGTGCCTGTAATATGTTCTTCAAATGTGAGTTTTTGGTCGAAAACAATGCCTAGGTCTTTATGAGAGGATACTGCTTTGATGTTATTGCCAAAGATGGAGTAAGATGACTTTAACAGGTTCTTTTTGAGAGAGATGGTGAGAGTAGTACATTTTTCAGGATTTAAAGTAAGTTTCCATGTCAGGCACCATGAAAAAAACGTTGTTATGTCATTCTGGAGAAGATGAGCATCGTTGGAAGTGGAGATTTCTCTGAAAATCTTACAGTCATCTGCGAAAAGAAGGTAATTACTAGAGGCGGCTGTGAGATGGTCGGTAAGGTCATCGACGAATAATATGAACAAGAGGGGTCCTAGAACACTGCCCTGTGGTACTCCAGAAAGGACGGGAATAAAGTTAGATAGAGTTCCTGGAAGGACTACACGTTGTTGGCGATCGCTAAGGTAATCTGTGAGCAAGTTAAGAAAGTTACCATGAATGTTGAATCTATTGCATAATTTATGAATCAAAAGACGATGACTGACAGTATCGAAAGCTTTGGCTAGATCAAAATATATAACGTCCAGTTGTGAATTGTTTGAAATACATTTCATAGCATGTGATAGAAAAACGGACAGGTTCGTAAGACAGGAACTACCAGAAAGAAAACCATGTTGATTTGAGCTAAGGTACGGAGAAACAAATTTATATAGCCTGTCTTTGATGATTTTTTCACAAATGATGGACAGAGGAGAGAGTAACGAGATTGGCCTATAGGAAGAAGCAAGGTTTTTGTTGCAATTTTTGTGAATGGGAGTGATGTTAGCTTGCTTCCAAGCGTGAGGAAAGACGCCCTCCGAGAAACATCTATTCAGAAGAATGCAGAGGGGATAAGAAAGGGATTCCCCAGTTTTCTTCAGGAACATGGTGGTAATATTGTCCGACGCTAGGGCACGGTGAGCTGGGAGAGACGACAATAGACTTTTTATTTCATCGGTTGTAGTGGCAAGCTTTGTTAGAGAGGAAGAACAGACTGATCTTACGTTTGGCAACGTTGCAAGGGGGGCAGGCGGACAGAAGTTACCGTGGAAATAAGCATTTAAGAGTTCAGCCCTTCGGTTACCTTTCGCACTTTCACTATTGTGTGTAATTTCAAGAGGAATTCTGCTGTTGTTTCTTCTCGAGTTTATTAGACTGAAGAAGTTCTTTGGATTTTCCTGGATTGTTGCATTGATACTGTTTATGTATTCTTTGTATTTGTTGAGTGGGCTGAATTCAGAAATATTAATATAAAACTTGTGTGGAGATCCACATAGGATCAAACCCGATTCCTTAGCAGCAAACTCAGAGTGTTTGATAAGCAATTGCTCTATCACCCTGCTTAGTATTTTGTCTGAGTTTGTATTTGAGTATACAGGTACAGTTTATGTTATGTGGGGCTGTGTAAATTTTGTGCCATTTGATTAATTATATTGTGTAAACAATTTGAGGGACAGCTTATAAGAGCCATTTTGTTTATTTAGAATATCATGCACATCAGAATTTATACTGTTCAAAAAAGTCTTAATATCACATCTTGGCTCTGATACAAAACGGTAATCCCTTAGTTGGCCATTAAAACTGCTATGGATGGGTGCATTGCGGGGCTGCTTTGCTGGTCTAGCATTATCGGATGTTTCAAGCTTCCTTTTTAGACCAGATGAAGATGTAGATGGCTGTGAGGGCAATGTTGATGACTGTACAGAACAAGTACCCATATGTGTATATGTGAAGTATTCCATGCTAAATTTTCTATGGCATTTTGGGCATATTTTTGTGGGTGTTCTGCATTTTTCTGGATCACAATTCCTTTGGTGCTTAGCCCAATTAGGGCTGGATATATTCTTATTGCATTGATTACAATATTTCTGATTTGGCATTTTTGTTGTTGGTTTATTATATAAGATTTCTTGGGGTTCAAATCAAAACTCTATACTTAATACAAAATATCAGTTGGGTTCAGCAGTGTGCTTTGTATACTTAATGTGTATACTAAGTGTCTTAATATTTTTGGCTTTGTTCTTGGTTTATTATATAAGATTTCTTGGGGTTCAAATCAAAACTCTATACTTAATAAAACTATGACAGGTTGTAAAGCTAATAGCCTACATGCACAAAGATAGAATAAGTATTGATCTACAGAAGCACTGACCTACAGAAGCACTGACCTACCACACCATGTCGTGATGTGCATAGAAAGGCAATGACCTAATACCGTGTGTCATGTATTGATCTTGTATAACAAACTGGGACAGATATAAATTGGTGTATCTGCCTGACTCTAAATATGAGTGGATTACAACAAACAAGCTGGATGTGTCAAATATCAGACTCCTTTATACAAAATATAAGCCTTTTGTTCAGTATACCAGAAATATGTTTAATATGAATAATAAGAAATTTTATATTAAACCAAACAGACCTGTATGAGGAGCACTGCAACAACATGTCCATACTCTTCAACCACTCTCACAATACTAACTGATATGTAATGCAAAAACTCTTTAAGTAGCCTAAGCGCGGACCGCGTTGAAAACATCTGAAACAGTAAGCCAATCAGAAGACACCACATCATCACATTACATCATAACCAACCAATAAGAAAACAACATGAAGCAATAGAAGTAGACCGGAAGTGGACCGGAAGTAGACCGGAAGTAAACTTGTGTGTGTGTGTGTATGTAGCTAATAAGATTACACTTTACAGAGTATTACACTAAAAGCAATAAGCTCATATGAGCATCTTGGCTTAGTTTTAAGTGTAGCAAAAACAATATCAAGAGGGGCATATTTTTAACAAGCTTATGGTCAACAATCTGGCAGATGCAGCTTTTGTAAGTGTAGCCAAATCAATCTGAGGGGGTCATACTTTCACGGGAAATTCCCGAGGGCTTTTTTACAAAAGTCTTGGGTTAGACAGAGTAGCACACTTGAGCAATAAGCTCATATGGACATCTTGACCTAGTTTTAAGTGTAGCCAAATCAGCCTGAGGGGGCTCATACTTTCTCGTCCTAGTAATATAGTATTTTATACTACTTATTTGACATGTTTTGAAAGGAAAGTTGAATTACGCCGGTCTAAAACTCCTTCTAGATACGCCACTGTAACATAACTTCGCTGCTGGCACATCATAATCACCCATTAACAGAAATCGACCATGTTTATCGAAACACAATAGAAGCTGATGTAGTGGTTAGGATAACAGCCTCTTTTGCTAATATTTTCCCACCATTTTATCTCTTAATCATATCCATAACAGTTACGATGAATAAACTCCGGGGCAAAACGTAATATCTGTATGGAAGAGAGACAGGATAAAATAAATAAAGGAAGATAGAAGACATACAACTGGATTTTAGTCACATCAAGATTTATACTCCCCCCAACCCTCTCCATGTGTTTAGTGCTTCAGTGTGTTTAGGGTTCAGTAAATTTACTAAGCAAGTCGAGAAAGTTAACGCCTGGAGTGATGAAATTAAAAATATATAGTAACATTAAAATAATAACTAAATAAAGACATTGTAGGTAGTTTCTTGCCAAGTGTAGTAGACAACCTTGGTTACAACAAGATAAAATGAATTTGTGTACGGTACAAAGAGTTATTGAAAAAAAATGTTATAGTATCTCAACAAGTCTATTCTGGAAGCTGAGATAATACATTAAACTTAAAAAATCTTGTTAATAATAAGTTGAGATAGGATTATTTGTGTGTAAAATATTTGTGTTTCACATAAGAAAGTGAAAAAAAACTGTACTTTTCCGTTGCAGCTGTAAGGGATTAAGGGATTAGAGAGCTAGCGATAAGTAGGTCAGTGGTACAAACATGTTCGAACGTCGATCTCTCCTTCTCAGGACGAAGCAGCCGAAATAGGCTCGAATAAAATACTAGAATGCTGCGGCAATGAACTTTGTTATGAGGGGACAATAGAATGTAGTTTTTGTAAAAAGTGGTACCATAAATCTTGCGCGGGAATGAGCGAAGAAGAATTTACGAAATTTGAGTTGCATAGAAGAATTTTTTTCTTCCAAGATATGCTGCGCACTCTCAGACAAAGTAAAAGTGCACAGGGTGTTCAAAAATTAACTGACCAGAATAAAGAGAGCGTTAGCCTCACGACACTCTTATTATTTATGAAGCAGAATAGAGAAGAGGATAGGCAAGAGCAGCTTAAATTTAGAGAAGGGGATAGCTTTGGCTGCAAGTCGTCTCAGTCTTCTGGCTTTCACTTTAGAAAGATCCGACCATTAAAATTAAAATTTCGAGACAGCAGCGGAGACATTGTTTTCATTATTATTATTATTATAATGGTTGATTCTACATTCTTAATTTTTTGTGGACGCATTTGGAGGTGTTCATGCACCACTGGCAACCCCCGTGCTCACTCCTATGCCCTCACATATCAATTTTAATTTGCTTCATACGTACAAGATGTTGTTTGAAAGTGTGTTAATATCGGGTGTATAATAGAGCAAAGAAAATACATTTTACACTGTTACTCTTCTTTGTACTCATAATATATATATATATATTGGTTACTGGTACTCCCTTTTGGCGTAGTGGTAACGTCTTCGCCTTGTAATCAAGGGGTCCCGGGGGGTTCGATAACCAGTTGAGTCATAAAACGGTTCGGATTCCAGTTTAAACTGTAGGTATAGTCCCGATTAACTATTCTGTATGTAAAGTGGACTTAAAACACGAACTCGATTAATCTATCAATTAGTTTATTGAAAGGTTCTATTCGGAAACGAACAAAGCGTTTTCGTTACTTACGAAAAATTATCCAACTTTAACCAACAGAATTATAATCGAGACGTTGTTTTATATATCTCGGTTAAGACTGCCTGGAAAAGTTAAAGTACGTTAAATGTCGGTCGACTCATTTTCTTAGCAAAATAAATTCGGCTTCCAATTGCTATGTCGATTTCATCTGTCCTATGTGGCAAATAAGTAATTAATTAGAACCAGATATATATATATATATATATATATATATATATATATATATATATATATACAGGGTGACTGGTAATTAGATGTATTCCCTGAAAGGGGTTAAAGTAGAGACAATTTGCAATAAATTTGACCATATGATACCCCGTCGGAAAATTAATAGTTTTCGAGATAATCGAGTTTCAATTGTTTTTGAAAAAATGACAATTTTCCACATAAAAAGTTGAATTGAGAAAAACTGCTCATTGTATGGAACTTATTTCAGCGTTTGCTGATAGCTAACAAATAAGTGGTTAGTTGAAAAAAAAGTTTTTCCCAAATAACAATCACATGTAAGTAACGGGTGGGTCTAAACTTACAAGTGATGATAAAAAATTGCACTCTAAGTTTACTTGGCAACGTATTAATAAAAAAAATGGTATGACACGAAGCGTACAAATTACGTAAATTACTTCCTTGATTCATCAGCTATCCAACAAGGTACAAATGTTGCTGACATTCACATTTGTGTACAAGAAATAACACTTGATTCATCTTCATGTGAATGAAATCAATGAACAATACAATTAAAGAACATTACACGTCTTGCTCAAAGTGGGCACCTCCGTTACGAATGCAGGTACGCAGGTTTTTACGGGTCATTTGGTCTCGTAACTCGTGACGTGATGGTGTCCTTGACGTGTTGACCAGCTGTTAAGATCCTCTCCCTCAGCTCTTCTTGCGAGTTTACCGGTGCCTTGTCATGTGGCTCCAAATGTAAAAGTCGCAAGGCGTCAAATTGTTCGGGGGATGGAGCTGGGCAGTCATCATGCTGGTAAATCATGTCACGTCTTGTAGCTAGAGGCACATCCTCCAACAACATTGCCATCCCGTTCCGCAAAAAAATGTTCATAAGTGATGCCATTTAAGATTTGGGGCAGGAAAAATGGCTCGATGAAATGATTGTTCATTACGCCCATCCATACTTCTGCCTGGGCGTGCGACAGTGGCTGGATGAAAATTACCCAAAGAAATGGATTGGCCGAGGCGGACCGATTCCCTGGCCGGCTCGATCCCCCGATTTGACGCCTGCGACTTTTACATTTGGAGCCACATGACAAGGCACCGGTAAACTCGCAAGAAGAGCTCAGGGAGAGGATCTTAACAGCTGGTCAACACGTCAAGGCCACCATCACATCACGAGTTAAGAGACCAAATGACCCGTAAAAACCTCCGTGCCTGCATTCGTAACGGAGGTGCCCACTTTGAGCAAGACGTGTAATGTTCTATAATTGTATTGTTCATTGATTCCATTCACATGAAGATGAATCAAGTGTTATTTCTTGTACACAAATGTGAATGTCAGCAACATTTGTACCTTGTTGGATAGCTGATGAATCAAGGAAGTAATTTACGTAATTTGTACGCTTCGTGTCGTAACATTCTTTTTTATTAATACGTTGCCAAGTAAACTAAGAGTGCAATTTTTTATCATCACTTGTAAGTTTAGACCCACCCGTTACTTACATGTGATCGTTATTTGGGAAAAACTTTTTTTTAAACGAACCACTTATTTGTTAGCTATCAGAAAACGCTGAAATAAGTTCCATACAATGAGCAGTTTTTTCTCAATTCATTTTTTTATGTGGAAAATTGTCATTTTTTAAAAAAAAATTGAAATTCGATTATCTCGAAAACTACTAATTTTCGGACGGGGTATCATATGGTCAAGTATATTGCAAATTGCCTCTACTTTAACCCCTTTCAGGGAATACATCTAATTACCAGTCACCCTGTATATATTGTATATATAAAGAGACAATAAACATATCGTTTTGGGGCAGGCGGAAGCTACTGACTGCATTTACGCACAGTATCGGCAGTATTAAAAAACAAAGATTGGTAATTGCTTTGGTAATATATCAAAATGTTGATTTCTGGTTAAATATTTCTTTACTATTTCGTTGTTGTTAATTTTATCGGAAGAGAAAATTCTTACACTCCGCAGAAGAGAAATCATGTAATAATTTCCGAATCATAATCACCATTTTATATCATATGCATATCATTAACATTCTTCTGTTAAGCCTTGCATGTATCCTGCAGCGAACGAGGGAAACCTGTCAAAATACTTCATCGCAACCAAAGCAGTGGGACAAAGGCCACGATTGTAGAAATGAAGGTTCCACCGAACGTCTGTTTCAGGCGCCAAAGAGACTGGAGTTGTCTCGCTGAGAGCTCGAGTTTCGGTTTCGCTTGTAAGTGAGTGAACACTTATATACACAAGCAACAGTGGCGTGTGCATGGGGGCAATTAGTTGGGAATACAGTACTCCCAATATGGTTCAAGTTCGCTGTAAAATTAACTTCAACTGCAAATAAAGATGGCGAAATAGTGTAAATGTTGTCTGCTATCGTCATTGTCCCCAATGACGTAGTGGTAACGGTATCACATATAATGATGTAGTCCGGCTTTCGATCACCATTACAGCCTCAGCGGCTGTTTCCATTGTATGACATTTAGCCAATAACATCCCCCACAAATATTTACGCGAAATCACACCCTTTGCAATGATTCCGACAAACGTTTCGGAGCGTGTTGTAAACACACTTGAAGGTGCAAATATAACGATTATATTATAAATGTAGTCATGCATTTTGTTTAGTCTCTTAACAGTGGGGCGTTACCCCCACACCCCCTATACGCCTTCATGGCGTAGTGCTAAGCACTGGGGAGCACTTTACCTTTCTTTTACCTCTTAACAATGACCATACTATCTATCAGACTAGATAAAACGATCGCGGCTAATTTGGAGGTGATGGTGATGTGATCTGAACAAGAAAAAGCATTGATTCAATATTAACATATTATTTTGAGGTTTAGAGAATGATAAAATACGTGTAAAACTCGTGCAATTGGTTCTCTTTTTTTCAATCATGATAATTTTGCAATTATTATAATTATTACATAACTGCACCTAATATAAACTACAAAGGAAGAAATTATTCATTAGAAAATAGTTTCTTGAATTTTAATGTTAAAAAATATCAATATCTATTCATGTCACTGATTAGCAATGACCTACTAAGAGCACAGACTTTCATGAATGACTAGCATGTTTTCAACATGTGAAAACACCGTTACGAGTAGAACCCAGTATACAGAGCCCCCTGGTAGCAGCAGATTTTTCATTTATACTTTAGGAAAGTTAAAGTTGCTGCTTCTCATGTACTAGTACATGCATGCTAAATATTGAGGACAGAGTGATGAAAACAATTCTCCCCTCTTTTTTTGTTGCTACTAGCGTTTTAGGTGAGAATATTTACGTTTTGAACGCAGAGTTTCCCCCACCCCTTGTATGAATAATGCGGCAAATTCAGCAGTCTTTCAACAACCACCCCTCCACCCTCTGTGATGTCTCAAACTTACACTATATATAACCCTCAAGTACATTAACTTGACATTTGTGTGAAAATGTAAAACATTTTACCAATATATTTTAGGTAGCCTTACTGTGCATAAAGTGAACTTAAAACACCAAATCAACCAACAACCAATAGATTTTAGGGGAACTTAACTACAAATATTTAATTTTCTATAGTTATAACTGAGAAAGTCAGCTAAAGCAACACATTTAATCCACCATCATGCAAATATCATTTATTTTATTTTAACGGTTATCCCAACGTTAGCATTTTTCACATGTCCCTTTGTAAGCAAGGGGTTCTGTGTTCGATGGAGGCATAGAGTGTTATGATTCAACTTTAAACTGTAGGTGTCCACCATGACTAACCTATTTGTACATAAAGTAGATTTAAAATAAAACCTCAAGTTAATTACCTGATTCTTCTAAGTTTTTAGGACCAAAACATTACTCGGAACGAATTATTCGGAAATCCTCGTAACTCCTTATCGTTCTTAAATTTTACAGTGATTTTATAATTGTCTTTTACAATCCTGTAATATTGTATATTTCCCAGTGTTGAAATCTTTCTATACATATATAAATGGTGGACTAAGAACGATGACACTTTCTAATCAAGGTTTTTATTAAGGGCAAGGTCTGTGAAGACTTTCTCCTACCCCCCTTGAAGAGGTCTGTCCATAACAGCCCCTTTTCCGCGAGGGGTGGGGGTCGTAAACTTGTGACGTCACCTCGGAAGGAAGCTTCTCCTCTGCCTTGACAAATTCATTTGAAACAACGACGAGGTGTCAATATTTTCCAATAGTTACAAAAAAATATTTAACTGATTATATATTTTATTTTATTTCTGGGGTATGACATGGACGCAGACACTTATCTAGAAATATATTCCGGGAAGGGTTCATGAACGTTGGTCAATTGTATCACATATAATAGTATAATATGTATCACACAAAAATGTCTTGGTATTACAATATCTGCTAATAATACTATGTTAAAAGACAAAGAATAGCCGGATCTATGGCCGAGTGCGTAAAGGGTTGACTTTCATAAAATAGGAATAATAATTATTAACATAACCCCACAGCGCTACAGCCCATGGCGGGCCTTGGCTCACCTACGGACTGCTGGTCTCCCTCCCACACTGTTCCGCCGTCACCTGTTATAGGGTGGAGATCTTAGACCAGTATTGGGATGACGGGTGATCAGCCCGACGAACCCCCAGCCGTTGTTGTAGGTCTTCTTGACCGGGTTACGCTCACTCACTCGGAGCTTCCCAATTTCCTCACGATGGTGGGTTGCCACCGGCCTTATACGTAGGCCGAATAAATTCCGACCAGAGCCGGATTCGAACCTACGCCGTCCCGCCGCGAACGATCTCAAGACGAGTGAACGCCTTAACCCGCTCGGCTACGGAGGAGGACAATAATTATTTTTTTTTACTTTAATCATTATGGATGATTTGTGAATAGAGGCAGGGAGCTGCGGTGATTAAGTCGGTAGGGCGTCTGACTGCTACGAGACCCGAGATTATTACTTTCATTGATTTATTGATATTGATTGAAATGCTTTATTTTACTTCGCATTTTGGTCCATTTTTGGCTAACTTGCGATAATAATAATATATAATTATTATTATTATATTATTGCATCCAAAGTAAATATATAAACACAACATCTATCACGTCTGTCATTTCAGGAAATTATGTACTCAATTACAACTTAAACTTATAGCACTGACCGAAATGTATTTTTTTTTTCTAAATTTTCGTACCAACCACCGACAAGAGTAAAATTTAGTTCGAGATCTTTCTCCTTCCTCCTTACCTATGGTCTTTCGTGTATTATGTCGCAGCAGGAGCTGAGTTCCTTCAACAAACAGAGTTCCGGAGTGTTCCCGCTCACTGGTCATACTGTAATCAAGTATTTTGCTTTTTAAATTTAAGTAGCTACTTCGAAAATTTTCCGGGGGAGCTTGCCCCAGAACCCACCCTCTAAATACGACGTTGCATAGAAATATTCCAAGAACAATTTCATACATATAGGTCTGTATACTAATTGAAAACATTCGTGCCTCCAATGCGCTTCCATGTAAAAAGACTGGCGAAGGAAGGCAAGTGCTTCCGCGATGACGTCACAGAATTCTCGACCGCGGGGGTTGTTAAAAAAACAGTTATGACGGGAACTTCTCAGACGGGGAGGAAGAATGATTCTACGGACCTTGATTAAGGGCTCCCGGATTCGATGTCCGGAGGAGGCACATATTGTTTCGGATCCCATTCAGTCCCGATTAGTCGATCTGTTCACAAAGTAGACTCGCAACAACCCATTATCTCCTTACCTTAATATCCAGGAACAGTAACTTGTCGATCTGAACTAAGTCACTAATTCTACACATGTTTACATAGTTTATTTATTTGTATTAACATCGTTAGAATTAAATGTAAAATTTACTTCAGTTTTCCTCCAAAACGCTTTCAATTCCAAGCTTTATTCTTGCATAGCATTTGAACTTCATAGAAAAACAAGCTTTGGAAAAACGCTGCGAGCTGTTTCCATTCCATGGCGCCTCGAAGTCTGGACAGGAGTCCGCGAAGAGTAGGGATCACCAAGCGAAAATAACAACTATACCAATACAAAATTAGATTGTAGCAGCATACAATGACTTGCATTTTGTTACTTCCAGTTTGTAAATGCAGCAGTAGTCAAGTTGTCATTGTGAATATTCTGCACATTGTTGGATTGAAAGCAAAGCTAAAAGAAACCGAGGACAATGTCAGAATGTGAAAGAACACGGCACACAGTAGTGGCTAGAGAGGGGAGAAGGTAATGTAATGCGACGTGCACACGTCGCGAAATTTGTTTGCTATTGCTAAGACCCTTAAATCTGTGATTGTCCCTTCATTCATTTCTGGCATTCATTTGCATCCTCGCATTTAGCCAGAAGTGGTAGAAATTCGACGTTAAAGCCCTGGACGAGATTAGAAGGCGAGGCCCGCATCCAGTGGCGGAAATTAAGGGGAAGGGGGGCGAGCAGTCGCTTCCCACTTTTTTTCCACCTTTGCGCCAGCACTATGCTAAACCTTATCTACCAAGGGAAAGTAAACTGTCCTTGTAATTTTTGTTTTATAATCATTGATGCATGTTTACAAGACATTCCAATTTAGTCGGGACAGTCCATTTCTTCTAATCCCTGTCCCAATTTCTTTCAAACTTAAGTCGTGTTTCGAAAATGTTTATTTTTGGGGGGTTAACTCACATTTGGACATGTTATTCATTTTAATAATGATTGCTAATACGTATAATTTAATTAATATATATATTATTTTCTAACCATAGAATTATCATGGCTGTTCAATGGTTCTGGTACAAGAACATTTAAAAAATAACGAAAACATATTTAGCTTGCGGAACACAGTACTATTCAACTTCTGAGAATTGAATGTAAACAATAAGCACCAAGCTCTACGCCACGTGACAACATTAGTCTGTAAGCGATAGTGTTGCTGAATGCTGATTGTCGGATAGGGGGGAGAGGGGTTATCGGTGAGTTGATTTTTTCCCGATACTTTGGACCATAACATTGCAACTCTACAATTCTATAACTAGGAAAGATAATAGTAGGCAAATTGTTCATCACCATTTTCATTCTCTTTTTACCCTACATCTTGTGTTCTTCTAAGGGGCCATTGATTCTTTTGATGTGAAACTTATGTTGACATCTGCGTTTCTATTTCAACCCATTATCATGACACTGTGGAAAACAGACTGAATGAAAATTCAAAGGAGATGGACATATTGCTTTAACCGTTGGGTGTACACTTAGCACTGTATCTACAAGCTAGCACTAGCTCTTACAATACTACTACCGAAACATTGGTGGTCACATCCAGTACTCCCAACAGCATTGCGCCAACCAGGGTCGACCACCTTGACGGAGTGGTTAGCGCAGCGCGCTACGAAGCCGTGGGTTCCGGGTTCGAATCCAGGGTTGGCCTTGGATGTTCTTTGTGAGTGTTCCTTGATAAATTTCATCATATCGTTACTCATCCTCATCATCGCGATAAGCCAAAGTGTCAGAAAATCAACGTGAAATAACCTAACTCAACAATCCAACAGGAATTCGGATCTTCCCTTTTCGGATCTGTCTCCAACCTCCTCGAAAGATCCTAGGTACGGGCCTGTTCTAGGAAGGAATGGAACAACGCGAGCATTTAAATGCCTCACACTTTATTCGTGGCAGTTGGAGGCGTTTGTTGTTAACTTATTATAATCGGGAGTGAAAGGTCAAGAGAAAGAAAAGAATACAAGACAACGGGCTTTTATTAATGAAAGAATAAATGGGAACAAATGTCTAAGCAAGTTATCGTGAATTGTTTCTAACTGTGTCACATGAGAAAAACGACGATAATTTTTTACTTATTCCTGCCTGCCTGTATGTTTTGCCCCTGATTTGACGTATTCATTCAAATTATAACGTTTAACTAGAATTTAAAACCAGATGAATACAGAATGGTTTAATATTATTGCCCACATGTTTTTTTTCCACTTCTATTTATAACATTTTTCGTATCAAGCTAATGCAACTCGAGGCACCTTTAGGCGCGAGGCCCCGTGCGGTCGCGCATTTCTCGCACCCCTTGCTTCACCACTGCCTATCAATGCCTTGTATTGCCCCGAAAGTGTATATTCTTTACGTTGCTAAACTAACATTTTTTTCCTAGGATAGTAAAATGAACTACATTAAGTAAGCGACAGAAGAATGCAACGTATATTTACGTTTATATTAAGCGTGTTTCTACGTCGTAGGTTAATCGTTAATGCGCATTAATGGTGGAATAAGAACGAACACGATGGCATATCCATTCCTTACCCAGGATTGAAAAGTAGTGCTTCTAGAGTCGTTTTCACGTTCAGTAGACACAACGGCGCTTATGGAGAAACCGCACAGTGTTGCCAATACAGCGCTAGCTCATGTCGCCGGGAAATGATGACCTTCCTTCACAATGAAGGTGTTACATATTTTGTATATATAATGATAATTATATGTAATTATTAATATTAATATTATACTGTGAACGTTACAGTTACCCTTTTTACTATGATCCATTGCGATCACTACACACGCGAGTGTAATGCACGAATATGACACTTCAGAGATCACTTAAAAAAGTAAAAATCACTGAGAGCTCACACAACTGAAAACACTTTTTCGGGAGAGGGAAAAAGTCTAAACAGACCAAAGTAGATCTCTCACTCAAGTAAGGGGAACCTGGCACATGGGTTAAATTCTAGTTGCAACCCAAACAAACAAATGAGTTATGGCCCACGTGAACTGATAAGACGTGAATGACTCAAGCAAGGCATGTCATATTTCTATCTTGAAGCCCCACATTTTGTCACGTGTTGGAAAGCCTTTCAAAGGTTAATATGGTGTCTTATGAATTTATGTGTACGTTGGAAACTGAAAGGTGATCTTCATTTGAGTATTAATGTCGACAGTAATGTAAACGAAAACAACGTGTATTTGCGACAGTACTAATGTTGCTCACAACAGCAGCATTGGAAATAATTGTCAATTATTAAATTTAAGTAATTTCAATTCTATTATAACAAACTGCATGAAGTTCATATTTTTACTGAATGGAAATAAAATAACAACTGGAAAACTTGGTGGTGATAGCCGGAATGCTGCGGTGAGTCGGCTCAAGATGGCCAGACAACGTCTTTTTACTTCGCGCGCGGTTCGGGTTAAAAAGAAACTCCAAATGCATGGAAGTAATATTTCTGGGAATCTTTGAGTGGTTATAAAAAATAATTTCATTATTTTCTCCTCAACTTTGTCGCTGGAAGTTTTTACTTGGAATTACAGAACAAAAAATGACCAGCGACGACATTTTCTACTGCACGAATATAAAAAATCTCCACATACTTTATTTGAATATTTTTTAATGCGAATATGCTTTAAAGTATTGATAAATTCTGAGTACCACCGTCATCTATGACAATTAAAAAACAGTGTCAATTTTTTTAATAATGAATGCTTCAATTTTACGGCATGTTTCAACGTTAGGAATGAAAACAATGTAAAACTTGAGTTTTCACGGAAAATTTGCGTTTTTAATTTATCAAAAATTATGTATGCAAGTTACCAGTTTTTTGTGTTCACCATCGTATTCTCTACAAAATTTCCTGTAAAACTGCAGGTACCGATTTTACTTAAGCTAAATTTGTAAATCCAGAAATTTCACAACAGCGCGCTCGTATTTCCCATAAGAAAAGCATTGCCCACAAGAGCCCATTGTGTCTTCTGAACGTGAAAACTACTCTAGCTTCGTAGCCACTTCTTCATAGAGGCCGGAAGGTAAAAAATGAATACATTTTATGAGATTATTTTTAGCGTCGCTTTTTTTCATTTTTGGCTAATCCAAACGACGAGGACGAGTAATAATATGATGAAATGCACCGTTAAAAAAAACACCCATGAGCAGACCGGGATTCGAACCGAAACCACGTACCGCCGTGACGCACTGTGCTAACCTTTCCTCCACGAAGGTCAGCTGCAATATAGTCGAATCTACTGAATACGTTCGTTTTAAGGAAACTTCCCTTTATAATGCTTCACCAGAGAGTGTTTTTTGATTCATTGATTGATTTGGAATTTTAAGTCCACTTTATGCACAGTAAGGCTAATCGGAACTGAACCTACAGTTAAGTGGGATCCGAACCACTGTGCCATGTGCCTCCACCGCGTGTCGAACCCGGGATCCCTAGATTACATCAGAGCGTGGTATTGATTATTCATGTCTCCTTCGCTACGGCAGAGACCGAGAATGTGTGGAGCCATATCATTTGCTCGAATGGTGTCACGGCACGGTACCATACACAGGGGAAACTTTACTTTTTTTTGTAGCAGTCGCCACATATATTTTGATGGCATAAAATCTACCTAACGTTTCGCTGTCCCTTCAAGTAAATTTGCTTCTATAACTTTGTAAATATTGTTTTATAAAGACCACACTGAGGGAAGGAATGCTCTATCTTCCACTAAACCTGAATACTGTGTGACCATTTACTTCATTGCATTATTAATTATAAAATGCAATCAAATACACGGCTATAAATTATCAGGTTTAGAAACGGGAAGAGTATTTATGTAGTTTATATTTTATTTTGCCATCTTGCAAGTAGTGTTTACTACAGTGGAATTAATATTTTCATTAATATCATAGAAGGCAAGTACATGTTGTTTACAGGCATTATTTATCAAAAAGAAACGAAATCGATGTCTTCAACTCGAGGTTTTTCTCATTCCTCAAAGTTTTCTGTTTGGGACCATTATCAAATGTATATTTCATTGTTCTCTCGGTTGTTTTATGTATATGAAAATGCATTATACGCATATGATAATTCGAATATCTCTGCGTAAGTATTTGTATGTTATCTCTTTATATTTGAACTTTGAACACACACACACACACAAACCGAAGTAAGGAGCAGGACACAGTTCCTACTTTGTGAAACTTACGCAATGGAGAGATCAAGCGTAAGATACCGTGACAACAGACACAGGGGAAAATGCCCTCTCTTCTAGTCGCACGTTAAAGAGAGCGAGCGATTACAGAAGACGTCAAATACGTGTAGCAACGTCGCAAGAAGCCATCCACGGTCTCGCTGTCGTTGCAGGGGGAGAGTAAAAACTTCGCTTCACTTATCAGTGTTGCCAAACACGACTGTTAAAAAAAACTACATTAGTAGTAGGAAATGAGGTATTACTGGAACACAAAGTATGACCCCCTTCAGACTGGTTTTGGCTACACTTAAAACTATGTCAAAATGCTTGTATAAGTTTATATTCTGCGACGCCAAGGGTCCCGGGTTCGAATCCCGGTCGGGCTTGGTTGTTTGTGAATGTCCATTCATCAATTTCATTATTTCATCACTCATCCCCATCTTCGCAAATTAGCCAAGAGGTACAAAACGCGAAGTAAAATAAACTAAATCAATCAATCAATCAATCAAGTTTATTGCCTACAGTGTGCTACTCCGTAGAATCCAAACATTTAGTAAAAAAGCCCTCGGGGATTTCCCGTGAAAAGTATGACCCCCCTCAGATTGTTTTGGCTACACGTACAAAAGCTGAATCTGTCAGATTGTTGTCCATAGGATCGTAAAAAATATGACCTTCTTGGCATTGTTTTGGCTATACTTAAAAATAGGCCAAGATGCTCATATGAGGTTATTGCCTTTAGTGTAATACTTTGTGAAGTGTAATCTTATTAGCTACATACACACACACACACACACACACACACACACACACACACACACACACACATACTCACACACACAAGTTTACTTCTGGTCTACTTCTATTATTAGGCAATATTATGATGACCTGCATCTAATGTGCTGTCTTCTGATTGGTTGCTTATGACGTAATGCGATGATGTGGTGTGTTCTGATTGGTTGCTTATGACGTAATGCGATGATGTGCTATCTTCTGATTGGTTGGTTATGACGTAATACGATGATGTGGTGTCTTCTGATTGGTTGGTTATGACGTAATGCGATGATGTGGTGTCTTCTTATTGGTTGGTTATGACGTAGTGCGATGTTGTGGTGTGTTCTGATTGGTTGGTTATGACGTAATGCGATGATGTGGTGTCTTCTGATTGGCTTACTGTTTCAGATGTTTTCAAAGCGGTCCGCGCTTAGGCTACTTAAAGAGTTTTTGCATTACAGATCAGTTAGTATTGTGAGAGTGGTTGAAGAGTATGGACGTGTTGTTGCAGTGCTCCTCATAATTTTTTTTGTTAAAAATTAAGTATTAGTAATATGGAATATGCTATAACTACAACACAAAAATATAACAGACTTGTATAGACTGGACTACAGGTCTATTTGGTTTGATATATAGAAATTCTTATTATTCATATTAAATGTATTTCTGGTATACTTTACGAAAGGCTTATATTTTGTATAAAATAGTCCGATATTTGACACATCCAGCTTGTTTGTTATAATCCACTCATATTTAGAGTCAGGTAGATATACTAATTTATATCTGTCCCAGTTTGTTATACAAGATCAATACGACTTCTGCTACATGACACGCCTTTGCGATCATTGCCCCCCCTTATGTACACGACATGCCTGTGCAGACACGCATTTGCGGTAGGTCGTTGCTTTTGTAGATGAACGTAGTAGGTCATTAGCATTACGACATGTCTTAGTTTGTCAGACACCTGCGGGTTTTCTTTAAGTGTATAATTTTATTAAGTATATAGTTTTTGATTTGAGCCCCAAGAAATTATATATAAATACCAAAAACCAAAAATAGTAACACACTAAGTATACATACAAAGTATACACACTAAGTATACAAAGTACACTGCTGAACCCAACTGATATTTTTTATTAAGCATATAGTTTTGATTTGAACCCCAAGAAATTATATATAAATAAAAAAAATGCCAAATCAAAAATATTGTAATCAATGCGATAAGAATATATCTAGCCCTAATTGGGCTAAGCACCAACGTAATTGTGATCCTGAGAAACGCAAAATGCCCACTAAAATATGCCCAAAATGCCATAGAAAAATTAGCATGGCATACTTCAATAGGCATATAGGCGCTTGTTTCGCACAACTATCTACATTGTCCCTAGAGCCATCTACATCTTCCTCTGGTCTAAAAAGAAAGCTTGTTACATCCGATAATACTAGACAAGCAAAGCGACCACGCAATGCACCTATTCATAGTAGTTTTCACGGTCAACTAAGGGATTACTTTTTCGTATCAGAGCCAAGATATGATATTAAGAATTTTTTAAACAGTAAAAATCCTGATATGCTAGCTAATCTAAATGCACAAAATGGCTCTTATAAGATATCTATTAAATTGTATACTGAATATAAGAAACAAAACGGCACAAAATTTACATACCCCCACATAACAGAAACTGTAGCCGTATACTCAAATACAAACTTAGACGAAATACTAAGCAGGTTGATAGACCAATTGCTTATCAAACATTCTGAGTTTGCTGCTAAAAAATCAGGATGGAGTCTTCGTGGATCTCCACACAGGCTCTATGTTAATATTTCTGAATTCAGACCTCTACAAGGTTCTACATATCTGCCTTTACCTGACAATATCAAAAACAGAAAAGCCATGGTTAACGTAGAAAATACCGACCAGAAATGCCATTTGTGGTGTATTTTGGCTGCTTTGTTTCCAGTTTTAAATAATCCACAGCGAATAAGTCATTATAAACAGCACGAACATGATTTTGATGATGCTATGGAGGGCTTAGAAAATCCAATGCTTGTCCAGATAAATTTGAAAAAGAGGCCAGAGATAGCAATGGCCGGCCGTTATCTATTAATGTGTTTTCTGCTGCTCGTGGCGATTGCTTGATAGAACCTCTTAGAATCAGCAAACTTGATGATGACTCTGCTGTCCCGATCGATCTGCTCTTAATTGATAGAGACGGTACATACCATTAGACTCTTATACGCAATCTTCAGGCTTTAGTCAGAAAACAACAAGGCAAATCCAATACAATATACAAGTTGTGTCGAAGATGTTTGACTGTGTTTGATGGTCGAAAAATAGTAAATGGTATTTATGAAGAGAATACTAAAATTGCTAAAAACAAGTTGGCTGAACATTTAAAATACTGTGGCAACCATAAACCTGTTCATATGGCTATGCCTAAACCAAACGAAAATGCCAAATTCAAGAATTCGAAGCCTTGTTGCGGCACCCAGCATATATAGTCTGTGATTTTGAATCAAATCTCAAACCGCATGCATTCTGCAGCCCAGATCCTGAAGAATCATTAAGTACAGCGTATCAGCTACACGAACCTTCTAGTTTTTGTCATGTTGTACAGGATGGTGTTGTTAGTAAATCATACTAATACAGGGGACAAGATGCTGTTAAAGAATTTGTGCATAAAATAGAAAATGTGTGCCGTAGAATAGCCCTCAATGTTTTGTTAAAATCAGAACCTATGCTACCTTTAACAGAGGATCAAATCGAAGATTTCAACAGTACAGAAAAATGCCCGGTATGCAATTCTGAATTTTCGGATACAAATATCAAGGTGCGTCATCATTGCCATACGGACGGTCGATATAAACAGGCTTTGTGTAGTAGCTGTAATATTAAGATCCAGAGACCCAAATTTGTCCCGATATTTTGCCACGGTGCATCTAATTATGATTTTCATCATCTGATCAGATACGAAGGGTTTGACAAGCAGGATTTAAATATTTTAGTAGAAAATGACGAAAAATATATAGCTATTAGCAAAATAATCAGTGTTAATGGCAGGCCCATATACCTAAGATTTCTAGATTCATATAGATTTCTGTCGACTAGCCTTGCCACTCTGGCCAGTCAATTATCTGATGCCCAATTCAAAATTACGTCTGACACGTTTCCAAATTTGGACCTGAAATTGCTTAGGCTTAAGGGTGTATATGCTTACGATTATGTTACTGATTTTCCTAAATTTGACGAGTGTGCTTTGCCACCGCAAGAAGCGTTCTACAGCAAACTCAGAGCATCAGGAATCACCGATGGCGATTATCGCCATGCCCAGTTAATGTGGACCAACTTAAATTGCCAGAATCTTGGTGATTATCATAAATACTATTTGGCACTCGAGGTAACGCTCGTAGCCGATATTATTGAGGCATTTAGAGCATCCTCAATACAAAATTATTACCTTGACCCGGTCTATTTTTACAGTGCTCCAGGCCTAGCATGGTCTGCGATGTTTCTGAATACTAAAATAGAATTGGATCTGATCCAGGACCAGGACATGTATCTGTTCATCGAACAGTGTATACGAGGGGGCATGGTACAATGTTTTCAAAGATATGCCAGAGCCAACAACAAGTGTGTTCCCGATTATGATTCTGCGCGACCATCGAACTATATATTTTATGTGGATGCCAACAGCCTGTATGGTTATGCCATGATGAAAAAACTGCCATATGCAGGGCTCAATTTCAACATTGAGGATCTTCAAGACTTTGATGACAGTGACTATGGCCTTTTCTTAGAGGTCGATCTGGCAATTCCTGATAATTTGCACAACCAGTTTTCTGATCTGCCGCCAATTGCTGAGTTCCAGTGTCCGCCTGGCTCTAAGCAGAAGAAGCTGATGATGACTCTAGAGCCAAAACAGGGTTATTGCATATACTACAAGAACCTCCAGTTCCTGATGCGTCATGGTGTTAAAGTCACCAAGGTTGGCAAAATCTTAAGATCTAGGCACTCAAGATGGTTGAAGCCATATATTGATACATATACCGAGCTTCGAACACGTGCGATAACACAATTTGATAAGACCTTGTTCAAATTGATGGTCAATTCGGTGTATGGTAAGACCATAGAAAATGTCAGAAAACATACTGATGTCAAATTGGTTACTGGCCCCAGCCAGAGCAAAAAATTGGTAGCAAACCCAACGTCAATTACAGAAGAATTTATGACGATAATCTGGCGCTTTTTAACATGAATAAAACAAAGATCAAGTTTAATAAGCCTATTTATGTAGGGGCTGTAATATTAGAATTGGCCAAATTACACATGCTGGAGCTTTATAACGATGTGCTGAAGCCTTTTTATGGTGATCGTATAAGACTGATGTATGTGGACACGGATAGCTTTATCGTTGATATTCAGACAGAATATGTCTATCAAGATATAGCACAGCCTGCATTGCTTGAATATTTCGATACTAGCATATTACCTGGCCATCTGAATATTCAACTACACAACAAAAAGGTGCCTGGCAAGTTAAAAGACGAGAAACTTGGCGATGTTATTGTAGCATTTGCTGGGTTAAGGGCCAAGATGTACAGCTTTGAAACATCCAGTGGTGCTGTTACTAAAAAAGCCAAGGGCGTTGGTAGAGTAACTGTAGACAAAGAGCTCAGATTTGAAGATTACGAAGATTATCTCAAATCATGTAGCACAATCAGAACATCAGAATGCAGAATCCAAAGTATGGATCACTTGTTGACCACAAATATTGTAAGAAAGGTTGCTCTCGACCCACATGACGATAAGAGATGTGTTTTATCTTGTGGCATACATACTCTACCATGGGGTCATTGCGATTTGATAAGTGGCAATCAATGCCCAATCACAGAGCATGCTTGCAATAAATAAACATGCCAATGAACTTATTTGGGTTAAAAAAACAGGCTATTATGGACCTTCCAACACCAGCACCCACTCCTGATATACAATCTATGCTATCTAAACTAAGTGGTTTGTTAATTATTCATCTGAATAGCATACTTACAGATGTTGATGTTAATACAGGTAAAACATTGCACATATTTAACAATAACTTAAACCACTACCAGTTACCTGTAGGTGGTCAATTACAATTTATTACAACCCCCGAGGGCAATGTCAAGGTTTCAGTAGGCATAAATATTTACAGAATTAAGCACTCAAACATGGTTTCTGGCACTGTATATACTGTCTCTGCCAGTGACTGCTTATATATTGAGGTCCTGGGACACTACGACAAGCCTATACCTCTTTTTATAGAATTAAGAATCAGATACTCTATAATAAATAACCGCTAAAAAACACAATGCCGAACTATATATTTGGCCATACAAGGCGTGAAGATCACAGCGCCGAGATTCTGATGCTTGACGTCAGAGTCAAAAAATTAAGAAGTGATTTACAAACTCTACAAACCACACTCAATGCCAGTCTTCAACTCGAGATTACCAATTTACAATCACAATGCATGAACCCTCTTCTTAAAACCGACTCAGAACTTAAATTGCTGCTTCAGAAATAGACTGACTTGGCTACACTAGATAATCTACAGAGTCTTGAAGAGGCCGTAGCAGCTCTTCAAGCCAAATTTAAGACTCAGGCTACCAACTCTGAGCAACTAAAACAGCAACTAGAAGAGCAGATTGGTATTGTCCAGACACAGCTCCAAACAATTGTTCAAAGCATAAAGTCCCAAGATGATTTTGATCTAGTGATGTCTACTTTAAAAGAACAGATTCAATCACTACAGATACCTAATCTGGACCACTTAAACAATGCCATAGCCGAGGTTAAAGAAAAAATCGAGACACTAGAAAATTTTATGAACAACCTACCATCTTCGGATGTTCTGAGTGCTATTATAGTAGTGTTGCGAACATCAAGCTACAACTAGAGACACACGAGGATTTTGGCAAAATTCAGAGTACCATAAGCCATCTTGAGGGTACCATAGCAGCAGTACGCAACGATCTGACAAATGTACAAGAAACTCTGGAGTCCCGTTTACCTGGTATCGTAGACACCCTTGCTAGTGTTCAGCAACAGATCACCAAACTTGAAAATCTTAATACCCAATCTGAGCTATCACATTTTCATCACTTGGTCGATGATATTCAAACAAAGCTTGAAATTTTACAAAATCGACACCTACTCAGGCAGACATAGCCCTGCTCCAAGATGCTATGCGTAGTGTGGCTGACGCTAGTGAATTAAATGAGGTAAAATTGGCCCTTGAGTCTCTGCAGAATACGGTGGTCAATCTGCCTACATAACAGGAACTTAAAAATATTAAAAGAGCCGTACATCGCATATTGAAATCTGAAGACATCAAGAATATTCAGACAGAGATCATACAGCTTACTCAGACAGCGGCTACTCTTCCAACCAATCAGCATATTAATGAACTGCATGCCCTGTTTGAGGATATCAGAAGTCCATGATCTTACAGCTCAAAGTTCAAAATGGTCTGTTGTTGAAAATCTGCAGCAAATTGTAGCCAACATCATGCAACAGCTAGGGACCATGGAATCCAACCAAGCAAATGCTCTGTCTGTTTTTGCCACGCAGCTTCAAGAGATTGTGAAACAATACAAGAAACTTGCTTTGGACATAAGAATCAAACCAGGCCACGACGAGATTGTTAGGACTATTAATGATCATCTTGAATCTGTAATAAGTAGATTGTTTAGAGCAGAAAAAAATAACTGGCCTAATCGAGAATCCTAAGCACACAGTAATCCTTGAATTGTACAGTGTCCCCAACAAAGAATACGAATCACCGTTTACACCAGGTAGCAAACTGTATATGTTGTCCCCTGCACAATTTTATTACCAGTTCTTCGTAAGGGGCACACTCAAACCGGTCAAGATCAAATACTGGTTACAACCACAGGCACACCACTACCCTACCTTATCAATAGCCAATGCTGACAACATACCAAAAATCACCAGTGTGGAGTTGGAGGATTTTACAGACCCCGATACACTAGAAACAGCCTATGCTGAAGATGATGGTTCTTTGGAATTTGACATAGAAATAGGGGATAAGCTGTATTTAGAAAATCCTGTAGTATCAGCTGCTGAACACCCCATAGTTGAAATATTCTTGTTTACATACTATGTCTAGACAAACCATAGTTCACGAGCTACACAGACCAGCCAGACGTAACTATAAGCGACTGCCAGTGGTCACAAAAGGCATAGACGATTTGTGGCAGGCTCACTTGGTTGAGATGGCAAGTGGACAGCTGAAAAACATACACAAGATCAACAAGGGCTACAAGTATCTACTTACTGCCATAGATACATTTTCGAAATATGCCTGGGCTGTTCCGCTCAAATCCAAGACTGTAGCATGTGTTATAGAAGCTTTTAGGACAATCATCAATCAGAGTGGCAGATTACCACGCTATATACAAACAGATAACGGTAAAGAATTCTATAATTTGGTATTCCAACAATTTATTAAGAGCCAGTCAATACGACATTACTCAAGTTACAGCGATCTCAAAGCCTCTATTGTAGAAAGATTCAACAGGACCCTAAAAAGTCATATGTATAAGCAATTTACGCTTCAAGGTAATTATAAATGGGTTGTTATGATACCAGAACTTCTAGATCAGTATAACAACTCGGTCCACACCACAATTAATAAGAAGCCATCTGATGTAACCAAATCTGATGAGCAGCAATTGATCAACACTGTTTACTATCCGAGATATCAGCCAACAACCAGAAGACCTAAATACTAGGTAGGTGATCAAGTAAGGATTAGTAAATATAAACACATATTCGAAAGAGTCTTTAATAGAAACTGGAGCACTGAATTATTTACAGTGGTTCAAGTTATACCTGGGATCCGTAAAACATATATAATAAAAGACCATTACAACGAAATCCTCAAAGGCCGATTAAGAAGAACTTAGCAAAACTAAACAGCCTGACACATATCTCATAGAAAAAGTCATCAGCAAAAAAAGGCAACAAGCTACTGGTCAAATGGCTAGGTCATCCAGAAAACAGCTGGATCAAAGTGACAAAGTGATACTATGAACACCTGGGATGTTATAAAGCGACTACCAGAGCCCGAACAGCAGACTAAGAAAAATGGCAATCTGCTACCTGATAATATTCGTTGTCTTATTGTTGGGCCCTCGGGTTGCGGTAAGACTACGCTACTGGTTGATTATTTTTTACTGGCACCTAACTGGTTAGACTGGAAAAACAGGCACTTGTACGTCTTTTCTAAGAGCTTAGAACAATTAAAATATCAGCAGCTGATGAAGCTATACGATGGACTGGATATACCCACTTTTGAATCAGATGTTAAGCCACTCGATGACTGTCTCGATAACTCTGTTGTTCCCTTTGATGACATTATACTGGATAATCAAAACAAGGTTCGAATTTGTTTTACACAGGGGCGACACAAAGAGATAGATTGCTTCTACCTGGCGCAGACCTTTCCAAAATACCGAAACAGCTGCTACGAGACAACAGCAATTTCATATGTGCATTTCGTTTAGATCATACTAACCTCAAACACATACATGACGAGTATGTAGGTGCAGACTTAAGCTACAACGATTTTTCTAAGTTTTGTGGTAGGTGCTGGAACCAGGACAGCTACGGGTTTGTCACAATCGATATGACAAGGAAGCCCAATAGTGGAAAATATAGGAGTAAAATCAACGATTTTCTAGACGTAGAGACGTATATAAACAACCATGAAACGACCAATCATTGACGATTTTAAATTAAGATACTATCTTGTAAAACGATTCAAGGGATGGAAATCAGAGAACCGAGGTTTTTCTGAACATCACAAGCGCACAGAACAGCCTATTATTGATGCTATTAGTGAACTGGGTAAAAATATCAAAACTGTTACAGAGCAGAACCAAAATTTGATCACAGAGCTTGTGCCGGTAGCTGCTCGGAACATATTAGATTATCCAATCACCCCCCTTTCTAGTATTCATACACCTAGTCCTGTTCGTCCTCAAAGAATCGAAGCTAGTCAGGATCCTATTGAATTGGGCCTTCTTGCTCAAAAATATTTAAGCATAACCTAAAGACAACAAAGACGAGGTCTTCGGTTTATACGCTGACACAGAGCGTGACGGTAGCATCATACATAAAATTGGCAATTTTAGAGTTACGTTTATGGCAATGATCTGATTGTATATTCAGAATCTCATCTTGGAGAAAGAGGCGGTTTTGTTAAGTATCCTGGAACACCTGTATTGTGGGAACTGATGACTTGTAAACGGCCTGACGACTATACAGATCAAGACTATGAACACTACAAAGAAAATCAGATGCCCTGTACCAAAACAACGACCCTGCACAAAAAGGAGTCAAGTCTAGCAGTGGAGCAAAATACAACAACTTAATCAAGCCCATATGGACACAAATTAAGACTGGTAGCGGAATCAAACATTACAACACCCTGCCTAAATAATTTGTCTTGGTTGACGATGTAAGAAAACTAATAGATAGGCTGCTCGTCATAGCTCGCCAAGAAAATGCCAGTAACCACAACTTTTACAACGAAAAAGTCGGAATTATGGATATGATAGCCACCAAATTGTCTAATTTTATAGTCAATGACACTAAGGGGATTGGTTATCTTATAAAAATTATTAATACTCTACCGCCTAAATTTTGGAATATCTCTGAGGGTCGGGGGCTGGTTAATGACATAAACAAGCTGCCATTTGAGCTACACATACCAGGCTATCAGTATTGTGGTCCCGGTACCAAACTAGACCATAGACTAAAAAAGGGGACCCTGGTGTTAATCTCCTAGACGCTGCTTGTAGAGACCATGACATAGCATACAACACACATACCGATCTTGACAAGTAACATGTGGCAGACAAAAAATTACAAGAGGCTGCATTCGGTAGATTAGTAAGCAGAGATGCTTTTTTGGGTGAAAAAATAGCAGCGTTGGCTACCACCATAGCTATGAACACCAAACAAAAACTAGGTTGGGGGTTGTAACAGACTAAATAAAATGTCCCAGCAATAAGTGTTACGACTTAAATTTAAACCACTTCATTAAGCTATGTAAACCCAGAATATGTATATAATAAACCTACGATGACGGCCAAGGGTGTTATGTATCAGATACCTTATGCAGGTCTTAAATCACTTGCTACTATCGATAGTTTTTTTTAACCAAAAAACATCGCAAAAAGAAAAGCTCTTGTCTTGCCAAAGACCATGGTATGAAGTTGTTACTTAATACCCCCAATTCAAAAATTACAGCAATTCAGAAAAAAATCACATGTAGGTGGCTTTATATTTAGTATCCCGGCTATCTTAGCAGCACTCGGTGCAGTTGGTAGCTTAGCAGGGGGATCGGCTGCCATAGCAAAAACAGTAATAGATGCCAAGAAGAATAAGGCCGAATTAGCTGAACAAAGGCGCCATAATCTGGCCATAGAAAAACAAGGCAAAGGTCTTAAAAGAGTCATAAATCTGCTATTTTAAATATTCAAACAACGAGGCGTTTGTGTTCGATTCGTTTGGGGGATTCCATCTAATAATGTAGTAAAATATCTAAAATCTCATAATCTGTATTACAATGACGATCGTATTCAAAATTTTGAATATATTAGTAGTGGACATCTGTGTTTATCTGTTCTTAGATAACTGTCCCAAATAAATAAACCATCAATTGAAGATTTTCAAAAGGCCCTGTGGTATCTAAAACATTATGGGCATATTCCATCTGACCAGCCAGAATTCAATCTTAAAACTCAAACTACATGATGATATTATGTATCCCAAATCAATAATTCTTAGAGCATAATACGGCATGTACTTGATCCCTAATATTACACACCATAACAACACAATCACAGTTTGGGATCAAAAAATTGTCATTACTCCAGGGCAGTATAATATATCTACTTTAAATGCTCAGTTACCTAGTGGTGTTGCCTTAACTCAAAATTCTGTCACTCACAGAGTAGAGATTGTGTCTGCTACAGAGACAGTGGATCTGGGTACTATAGCAGAGCTCTTAGGCTTCCAGAACAACACAAAACTTGAACCAGCCATCAAACACACTGCTATTAATAGACCTAAGTTCTTAGCCATAGAGACTCTGAATATTCATTGTAATGTGGCCGAGGGTATGATCACCAAATCAGATGGCAAAGGCACTCACAAACAAACTGGCATCATCGCAACATTCAAACCTAACTCTGAATTCATGGAGCCAATCATCTACACTCCATCACCAACATTATATTTTCCAGTGTGCCATAATAAAATCGACTACATTGAGTTGGTGGTCACTAACGAAAAGGAAGAATTAGTTGATTTTGCCGGAGCCACAACAACCGCCATAATAGAGATATATATATATATAAAATACATACTAAAAAATGGAGCATATCGAAAGCTATGAGTTACAGTCGTTCCCTCCGAACCGTAGGACCTTTGCCAATTTGAATTAGCCCAACACAGAGATTGAGGTTGACCTTGACGTAGGGGATGGCTTTATACACCCCCACAGAGCAGACCTATATATCAAGTTTAATGTTGTCAAGCTCGACGACACAGATTATTCTGCTAACTCAAATATAAGACTAGTAGACAATTTTGTACCGCATCTGTTTTCTCAAATCGAGTTCCGAAAGCATGGTGTTGTCATAAACAGAGTAGACTATCCTGGTATTACCTCTACAGCTTTGGCCACACTGAATTTATCCAAGACCGAAGCCTCGTACTACAAACTCGGTGAATTTGAGGCTGGCGATAAAATAATAACTAAGAGCCACACTGTACTGTTTCGATGCGCTTGTTACCTGGATTCTTCTCAGATTACAAAGATATTATGTGGAAGGGTGGTTTAAGAATCACATTTCGAAGAGCCGAAAATGATAATAATGCTTTGATGCGGTACAGTACATTAAACTCTACTGGGGCGGCTCTACCTAATACCCTACCTGACGAAGGCAAATGTCTTATTCAGACTTTGGAGCTAAGAATCCCGGTTGTTGAATACGAAGCCAGTTATGCTCTTAAATACAAAGCAGATATACTAAAAAAATCAACAGGTGCCTTTTCAATTTTATACATACCAATGCGTCCAGAAATCTGCCACTGGTAGTTATTACGAATTCGATGCTACAAATTCATTTTCTAGTATAAAATATGACATCCCAGATTTTGTGGTGGTGCTGTTTCAGACTGGTCGAGACAACAACCAGCAACAAAATTCAAGTAAGTTCTATAACTGCAATATCAAAAACATATATTTTAAAAACGGCAGAAACGAGGTGTTTCATAGAGAAAATTATAATTTAGACATGTCCAAGGATGATTTTCTTAAATTATACGAGGCCTACACAGCATACAAAAGAGTCACTACTGGCAATACCGACATGTATTACTCACCCGATGAATTCATAGCATAGAGACCAATGTTTGTCATCAACACCTCAAAACGCAAGCAGGTTGTAGTTAATGACAGGACAAATATTAAAATAATCTGTGAATTGCATAATATACCACCTGCCGACACCATATGCAGTGTTATTCTTATAGGTCAGAAATCATATGTTTATGATATAAGAAACGAAAGAGTCACAGAGCAATTCTAGAAAGCCTCTGCATAATGTATTGTCTTAGTACTAGATATGCAAGTTGAGCCTGGTGCCCAATTAAAATATTCGGGTTAACATATTAATACTCTGAACTGACTGTCAAGTATTTAAGCACACTTGACAGAGTATTACACTAAAAGCAATAAGCTCATATGAGCATCTTGGCCTAGTTTTAAGTGTAGCCAAAACAATGCCGCGAGGGCCATATTTTTACGATCCTATGGACAACAATCTGACAGATGCAACTTTTGTACGTGTAGCCAAATCAATCTGAGGGGGTCATACTTTTCACGGGAAATCCCCGAGAGCTATTTTATTAAATTTTTGGATTCAACGGAGTAGCACACTGTAGGCAATAAGCTTATATAAGCATCTTGACATAGTTTTAAGTGTAGCCAAAACCAGTCTGAGGGGGTCATACTTCTGTGTTCCAGTAATACCTCATTTCCTTACATTGAAATTAAATGTAGTTAAGGATTGCGATCAAGCAGTTAACTTTGAGAAGTATAAATACTTGGTTCCGTGTTCTACGACTAGGGATCCTGTGTTCGAATCCCGTACGAGTCTTGGGGAGCTTCTCGACCGAAGCGAGAAGCGACACTTGTCACTTGGAAACAAACATTCAATAACAAATGCAACTTTTCAAACCTTTCGAACTGACATGACAACGTGCACGTCTCCGTCGTGTCGTTGTTTTCTGGTAGCATCTGCTGGTAGCGCAGCTGCAGTAAATGTTCGACGGGTTCGATAACCTGTGGAGGCACATAGTTGTTCAGATACCACTTTAAACTGTAGGTCGAGTCCCGATTAGCTTTACTGTTCATAAAACAGACTTTAAAACACCAACTCAATCAATGTACTTTATAATCAATAAATGTAAATCATATTCGTAGTTCTTAAATTCTTATTTACATTTTATTGCTCGAACAAATTAACATTGCTCAAACAATTACATTACATTTACATGTAAATGTAACGTAATCGTCTATTTCGACTGTTAATGTCGATTTTTAGTACCTGAAAAGTTTCAAATGATGAACAGAGCTGTAGTTCAATACCAATTCAGGATAACAAAACTATTGGAAAACAAACTTTGTGTCGAAACTTTCCAAGATTTATCCATGCTGTAAAGCCGCGTTTACACCGGGGTTGCTCACACACGTCACCAGCAAATTTTGGTAATATTTCGAAAAACGCTTATGAATGTCTTATCAATATCTCACGTTAGCAACAGATTTCCCGTGTTGGAAACAGAAATGTTGTTATCCACTAGAAGTCGGTAAAGATCAAAGGACACTTCCGCTACAATTAGTTCCTGCCCGCAGTGAAGGTCTCATCCAGAATCTTCTGTCTTCTCTGTTGCGCCAAAATGACTCATGTTGCCACAGAGAGTACAACTTCCTCCACAGTCGGCATCTTGCAGCCAAAATGTTAACAAAAGTTATTAACAAAAATAAAGTGAAAGTAGTGTTATTGCAACCAACATTTGTTGGCAATGTCTGTTCTTAACCGTGTTGGTAACAAAATGTGGATAACATTTGTAGGTAACATTCGGTGTAAACGCGGCTTTATCCGTCCCGTCCCGCTTTCTGCAACGGTTGCCATTTGGCAGACACTCTTTATCTCCACATGCAGGATCTTCTGTGGCTGGAATTTATACACGCACGTTACATAACTGCACTGTCGTGGTTTTTGAGAAAAGAATTGCTGTAGAAATGACGTTTAAATTCCCGTGATGAGAGTATCCATCGAGGCAGAAACTGTAGTTGAATCTGTGACGCTTTGTTATATGTAGTTAGGCCTAGTGGCCGTAGCCGTTAAAAAGTTTGGTGATTTGTTAATTACCAAGAAAAAAATGTTGCGAGTACTTTTGTAAAGCGCGCAGATCACGCTTTTTTTACTAGCAAATGTCTGTGTTCCTTGTAACTATTTTTTTCTACTCAAACTTATGTAGTTGTGGAGGAAGCGTTTACTTTAAAAAACTGTGCACGGTGACTAATTGCGACTAAAATAACTAATAACAGAGCTCATCTTCATCTTTGCGATTAGTCAAAAGTGGCAGAAAAGAAAAGTGAAGTACACCAAAACAAACAATAATGTCCAATTACCATCCTTTTCTCCGTCCTTATTTAGTTAACGATACGATACGGAGTCTCAAGGTCATGTTTCATGATGCTGAGGAACAGATATTCAGCTTTTGAAATGTCACTTAAAGACATAAGTAATGGAATTCTAAACTATACGCTCTCCTCTCCCTACCCATCACACACATATGCATGCATGTGAGTGTTAAGGGGTGTTTCAGTTGCCTATCTGGACAGTGTTAGCTTAATTGTCATGCGTTCATTTCCCCCCTTTCACAGAAACCATTAGGTATATGAAGATAAATATTTGACCTTATTGTTTATGGGTATGCATTATCACCTTAGCACAGCTTTTCCTATTATTGTGAGTTGTGACGGTATTTACACTATTTATATGTGCCGCCATTCACATCTTCATTACAGGCCGATAATGTTACTATACAAAAAGCGTTAATACACACCAGCAAAACGATGACTGCTATACCAGTTTTGCACCCCCCCCCGAAAAACAGATTAAAGAGGCCCTATATAAATCGAATAGAGTAATTTTTCGTGCAGTATGTAGTACGCTAAATATTTACACATAAAAAATCTAATTAGAATCCAGTAACACAATTGTTATGCAAGAAAAACTGCATGCTATGTCGAACAAATTGAATAATAATAAGAAGAATATAGTTAAAATTCTTTTGTACTTCGCCAAAATGTGTGTCTTGGAGTCTGACCCTGAACTGTATTTATCAGACTAACGAGGCTCTGGTGCCTGGGTTGTGTCGTCCATGTAGGTTTGTGATTGTCACTTCATCAATGTGATCGTATTACCATTCACCCTCATCTTCGCAATTACCCAAAAGTAGTGGAAATGCGATGTGAAATAAATCAAATCAATCGAAGTCTACTTTGAAACCTGTTTGCTCTCAAGTATAATGTTTCTCGTCTAGAAATATCGTACAGATTACGTAGATTATTTTGGAAACTATTGTGGGTATTGTTACCATTGCATTTTATTGTATTAGTCAACATCATTTGTTTGAAACTCGACAAGCATTCAAGTATTTCCTCTTATCGCTTGTGAATCCCGAACGAAAGGTCATCTCTCCAGATGGGTTCCAGCTTTGGCTGCAAGTCTCTTCACCCTACCGGCTCCAACTCGACTGATTGATTGATTGAATTTGTTAAGTATTTTATTAAGTCCACTTTCTGCACAGTAAAGCTAATTGGGACTGAACCTATAGTTTAAAGTGAGATCCGAACCACTATGTGCCTCCACAGGGTATCGAACAGCGGGGAGGCCCCAGTTGTAACTCGAGAACGACCCAACTGTTAACATTCAAATTTGGAGGCAGCGCAGGAGACATTATTTTCATTATTGTAATGGTTGTTTATACATATTTTATTTTTTGAGGACATATGAGAGGGCACTCAGGCTCCACTGGCACCACCATGCCTTGACATATCAATTTTCATTTGCTTCATGTGTGCAAGGAAATATTGACGATAACCAAAACTAGGGATGGTGTTTGAAGGTGTGATGATATCGGGTGTTTAGTAGGTAGAACAAGAGAAAGTAAATTTTACACTGTTACACTTCTTTGTACTCGTATTGTGTTTGTTTGTTTACTGGGACCTCCCTGTTGGCGTAGTGGTAACGTCGTCGCATTGTAATCAAGGGTTCCCGGCTTCGATAGCCGGTGGAGGCACATAGTGGTTCGGATTTCACTTTACACTGTAGGTCTAGTCCTGATTACCCACACTGTGCATAAAGTGCACTTGAAAACCCAAAGTCAATCAATGAATCCTTTGTTTACTGAAAGGTGCTATTCTGATATGAGCAAAGCGCTTTCGTTACTTACGAAAAATTCTCCTACTTAACAGAATTGTAATCTAAAATTTCTTTTATATATCGCAGCTATGACTGCGACTCATAATCACAGCTCCAAAAATTCTGGGTTCGAATTCGCATATCAGTTTCATCTGCCTAAGGAGGCCAATAAGTAAATAGTTAGAAATAGAGAGCGTTGGAACAGACAATAAACATACCATTTTGGGGGCAGGGTTACTGACTGCATTTACGCACAGTATCGGCAGTATTTAAAACCAAAGACAGCTAATTCCTTTGGTAATACATCAAAAGGTAAAGAAAAGTAAATGCTGTATTCATTTTGTTGATTTCTGATTAACCCTCGGATGCATGTAACTTTTTTTTTACGACTTTACATATGTGGGGTCAATTTGACCCCAATGCAATTATGCATTGAAATAAGTACGACAGAGTAAATAGTTCAGCTAATATGGTTTATTGATCAATAATTTCTCTGAATATAACATAGGAAACAATTACACTTTTATTATTATTATTTAACCCCCCCCCCAAAAAAAATTAACATTGTAACACTGTTCTACATATTAATGGTAGTTACACTTCACTCGCAATTATCAGAACTTCAGTTGACCTGAGAAACAGTATTTTAGAGATAACACAATACAGCACTAAATATTCTTTTTTCTAGAAAGAAATATATTTTAAAAAATAAGAATAAAAAATAATAATAAAAGAAATCAAAAGAAGAATGTGCCGGCCTCTCATGGCAATTAAATACATCTCACTCGCATTTTGAGCACACCACAATCACACTGCTATGGACCTTGCACAGAGGTTTCCCACATCTTCTGCAATGGTCCGTCGTCTTCCTGTCCTCTTGTCTTGTGCAGCCCTGGCATCTTACTCTTTTCTTAGAAGATCTATCCTCCAGTCTCTGTGCCTGCCTTACTACGCCGCAAAGTTTCATTGCCTCGGTTACTGGTTTCTTCAGGTTCAAGCTTTGGCACCTCCCCCGCATGTGAGGAAGAATCAACTCATTCGCCAACTGGATAAGGAACATACGGTGTCTGTGACTGACGCCTGAATGGTAATCAGAATGCTGTGACAAGTAGCATGTGTATGCATTGAGAACGCCTACATTCAATACGTTATAAAAGAGGGCCATTGGCCATCGATGTGTCTGTCTTCTGCAGGTGTATGTTTGAACCAGTTTGTCCATGGCGTCCACTCCACTCTTTGTTTGGTTGTAAAACTCTATGATTTCTGGCTTCTTCTTAGAATCATCATCATCAATATGTATGTCATGATGCATGGTGTTGAGTAGAATGACATTTTTGTTTTTTTTCGGCACATAGCTTACCAGGGTCTCATTTTCACGGAAGGCCAATTGTGATGTGCAAGGCTGTCTTGTCTTGATATTGGTAAGTGCAGGTTCTCGTATGATGTGTGCAGCAGTCTGATAAGAGCTTGACGGCTTGCTTTTCCACTGAATTCCATTCTTTGAGATCATGCCGAAAGGTTCTTGGTCATCTGTTGCATCATCCTCTTCATGGTCTTCACTGCTTATGTCTGTTTCAACATCACTGTTCTCTTTCGGAACCTCTTCCGCTTCTGTAACACCATCCTCTTCGTCAAAGCTGTCCATGTAACTGGCAGCACCATCATCGTCTTCTTCTAGCAGCTTGTGAAATTTATTTAGAGTTAATCCTCTTGTGGCCATTACTGTCAGTGTCACTTTCAATGTAATACACAGACGCTTTTAGAGTGGTACAAAACACCGCTAAGAAAGTACCTGGTCACAAACACAATTCGACGACCTACCAGACGCTGTAGGCAACTCTTCGTACGCAACAATGAAATCTAAACGACGAACTGTAGAAATACCAACCGACTCACCCGCCGCTTCGTTACACAATAACTGGTGGCTTGTTTCTCCTCGATCCAAATACATCTGCGCATGCGCACTTTGCAGTGAGTCATGGCAGGGTGGGTGGTTGACCTTGTGATGATTGCGTTTAGTTTGGGCATAATTGAACATAATAAGTAGGATAAATTTCCCTTTATGAATGTTTTCCTTCTGTTTTCAGGCTGGGGTCAAAATGACCCCACACATGGAAAGGAGGGGTATTGTTAAAAAAACGTTAAAAATATAATTAAAAATAAATTGTAAGAAATTTATTTATACATGTTCCTATAGCTGAAGTAGCATGGTAAGATGTCACAGAAAATCAGAATTTTTTATTAAGATTTTATTATAATACCAGGGAAAAAACAGACTTAGGGGTCAAAATGACCCCACACATGCTTCCGAGGGTTAAATACTTTGCTATCTTGCCGTTGTTAATTTTATCCAAAGAGAGATAATAATCCCCATGTTATATCACACGAGGTAATACTAGCATTAACATTCTTTTATTACCCCTTGCAACAATCCTGCAGCGAAATACAGACAGCTGTCAAAATACTTCATCGCAACCAAAGCAGTGGAACAAAGCCACGACTGTAGAAATGCAGGTTCCAACCGAACCTCAGTTGCTAAACCGTTCTCTGTGCCTGGCGCAAAACCGTCTGGAGTTGTATCGCCACTTGTGTGCTAGAGAGCTCGAGTTTCGGTTTCGCTTTTAAGTGAACAAGCCCAAGCAACAGTGGCGTGTGCATGGGACAGTTAGTTGGGAAATAAGTACTCCCTATTTCTTTCAAGTTCACTGCACAAATAATTAACGTCAAGTGCAAAGAAAGATGGGGAAATAGTGTGACTGCTGTCCCGCTATTGCAATTGTTCCCGATGACGTAGTGGTAACGGTATCACATGAAATGATGCGATCCGCCGTTGCCCCCCGTTAGAGCCTCAGTGGTTCACTTTCCATTGGATGACATTAAACGAACAACTTTCCCCCAATTCATTGTGCGAAATCACATCCACCGCCATGATCTCGTAAAACGTTTCGGAAAAAACACTTGATAGGCATTGCACCTACAGTGCACGTGGCAGTGATTGAAGGTACAAAGCAAATATAACGATTATATTCTAAATGTAGTCGGTAACGCGTCTGACTACCATGCTAAAGGTCCGGGAACTTTTCAAACGATGGAAGCGGCCCCGGAGCCCACTCAGCGTCGAATAACATGGGTACCTGGGGGAAACGCTGGGGGGTAAAGGCGGTCAGGGGCGTGATGCTGATCACATCAACCCCACTCACGACTGGATCAAGAAAGTGTGGGGCGTTACCCCCACACCCGCTATACGCCTTCATGGCGTTTTGCTATGCACATAGGAGCACTTTACTCACTTTACTTTATGTAGTCCTTCAGCATTTTGTTTAGTCTCGTAGCAGTGACCAGACCATCAGACTATCTAAAGAGATGTGTAGAGCCTCACACACTCTTCAGTCTAGGCCAATTTGGAGGTGATGTGATCAGCAGCACGTTCTTGCCGCCTTTAACCCCCCCCCAAGTTTAACCCTAGGCACCCGTTTGTTTGAGGCTGGGTGAGCTACAGAGCCGTTTTATGCATGGACAAGGCCGGAAAAAAATTGACCTTAGATCATCCACGGGACTCCCGTGGGAGCCAGGATCCCTACTGTATTGTGTATAACCTACTTAGTTTCACTACAGCCCCTTCCCCCGCGCTCCTAATTAAAATGATTTATTGTTAGCAATAGCTTATCCGTGATGGGCAGGGGGGAGGGAGAGACTCCAAACCCACCACCTCTTTTTTATCGAATTTTCAACTGTTGATATTTGTATAAAAAAATTGAAAATAAATTAAAGTCAATTACAATGTTCGCTACCAATATTTCTCAATTGCCTTCGTTCATAAAATAATGAAGGTAACGTACATACGAGGAAAATTTAGGTTGAGGGCCTATCAGCCCTAATACAGATGTATGTTCCGCCAAGGTACTTGTGTACCTTGTAACAGTGTACAATTGGTTGGTAATTATGGTAATTAATGTAATTATTATAACAACTATAGAACTGCTCATATGTAAACAAAAAAAAAATCATTGATTCAATATTAACATGTTATTTTCAGGTTTAGTGAATGATAAAATTTGTGTGTGACACTCGTGCAATATTATATAACTGCAGCTATATTAACAACAAAGGAAGAAATGATTCATTTAAAAAATTGTTTCTTGAATTTTAATGTTAAAGAAGAAGAAAATGTGTGGGTCTCTGAGGCCTCCCTTATGTAAGTAGTCTGTCTACGTTTATTGTACGCCAGGGATAAGCTAGGGATAATATAAAACTTCTTCCAGTCTTAACTGCAGTTATTTTGTTAAACAATGGTTTCATGCATGCAATCATGTCTTATACGTATAATATTTCTGCAAGGGTTCTTTGGTCAGATTCTCATTCATTCAACATTTTGACTGGTACCTATCCTCTTCTGTCTTTTCCTCTTGAGCCAGAATAGGTACAATTCAAATGTAGCCGATAAAAGGTAAAGCTAATGTAATTTGAGACCCTTTCCTGTTCAATTCCTACAGATCTTAAGATTGTAAAGTCGTGACTTAAATAACACAATTCATTTTTGTTGGAAGAACAGGTTTAAGTAAGGTATAAAAATAGTACAAATTGGTCGTGTTTCAAGTCTAGATATTAGAGAAACAAGTTACATCTTTTGAACAGGTTAAAATACAATATACGTATGTTAAAAATAAGAATAAAAACTATAAAAGCCAGTGAAATTGAAATAAATAATCGAGATTTTACAAGTAAGCATAAAGGAAAGGAAAGCTAACGCACAATTCTTGCAGTAATGATAAAATATTACTTTGCGAGAGCTTAACCGTGAAACGATTGCCCCGCCATCGATATGGAGACAGATGGGGACGAGGAATACAATTCGACAAAGATTGCTAGGCCTCTATTTTGACGTGATCCAAGTTTCGTTTTTTTTTTTTTTTAACAAACACTGTTTCAAAGTATGCGAGCTATACCTCCGAAGTTCTATTCATTGGGAATGACATACTAAAAGCGCGGATTTTCTGAATGACTAGCATGTGAGTAAATATGTGAAGAAATCCGTCTTCTCGGATTATAAGCGCGGAGTTAGAGTAGAACCAGAGCCCCCTGGTAGCAGCAGATTTTTGGGGGGAAAGAGTGGGAGTTGCAAGTAATTTTTCATTTTCTCTGTTTTAAAGTTCAAGTCCGTGCTTCTCATGCATCCGAAATATTAAAAAGACAGAGTGCTGAAAACAACTTTCTCCTACCCTCTTTCTATATTGCTAACTAACGTTTTAGATAAGAGTATTTACATTTTGAACGAATAGTTTCCCCCTTTCCTTGTAGGAGTAAGGCGGCGAATTCAGCAGTCCTTCAAAAACCACACATCCACCCTCTGCGATGTCTCAAACCTTCAAGTACATTAACTTGACATTTGTATAAAAATGTAAAAAGAAATAAAAGATGTTTTTAGGTGAGCTTACCTATAAAGATTTAATTTTGCATAATTGTAATTGCTACAGTCAGTTAACAAAGCAACACCCTTAATCCACCATCATGGAATTAACATTTCTTTTTGCATGCATATCTCTAAATTCGACTACGGAAACACAATTGATTGACTTGGTGTTTTATGTCCACTTTATGCATAGTAAGGCTAATCGGAACTGGACCTACAGTTTAAAGTGGAATCCTATGTCCCTCTACCGGGTATCGAACCCGGGACCCCTTGATTATACAGAAATACAATGACCAGAAGTAAGGGAATACATGCTATTCACTTTTGAAACCACAAAATCAAGTTGCAGTGTTGCGTAACCGATGTGGTTGAATGCTCTGCGCAGACTTGAAGGCGCCAATGCAACAGTCTCTTTTTATCTTCCCAGTTACAACGTTTACGTCTCGGGAATAACTCCCGCGAGCAAAAATTATTTCAATTCGGCTCTGTGGCTGAATAGTTAGCGTAGCGAACTACAAAACTCGGTGTCCTAAGTTCGCATCCCGGATAAAATCTGTACACGAAGTTGTTTTTGTTCCAAGAGTCTGTTTCATCATTCATCCTAGCCCTCATATTATATGCGAGATTTTCGATAGGAATCCTCAATTTGATGAAGGTAAAGTCATTTTCTGCTGTTATTTATTGATCGATTTGATTTATTTTACTTCCTCTTCTGTCTATTTTGGCATATCGCAAAGATTAGGACGAAATTGATGCGAAGGATAACAAATACGCATAGGCAGTATGCAACACACAGACTGATTGTGAGTTTAGACGCCAAAGCCCCGTTTGTCTGCAAAATGTAGTGCAGACAGAGCGGGATTTATAAAATTTGGGCCCTTACGATATCCTTTGTTTTGTTCACTGTCGACATTATTATAATTATTATTAACAATTTTGTTATCATGGTACTTGACTTCCACTAATTGCATGCTCTGTACTAATAGCACTTTTATAGTTTAAAATATCGATACATCTGATTAAAAATGATTCATTAAACTTCGTTTTCCTTTAAAGCCGCCACTTTCAATATGTATTTCGCCATACAACACTAATACCGCACACGCACTAAAGGAAACCAAACCAACACTACATTACGGTAGCCACACCAGACGCGAACCGAGAAAAAAGGATTTCAACCGTCAATATCCCTCCACTTGACTTTCAATTGTCGGCATTTAAAATGTTTACATTCGTTCTTTCGAGGCACAACTGTTTATATTCGCGCAATAAAATTGTACATATTATTTTATTACGTGACCTTTGAAAGTAGGGTCATGATGTAAGAACTTATTTAAGTGCTAGAAACTTCTTCCATGTACGTCTCATTTTTGTGCGACCCTAGGTTATAGCATGGGATAGCCTAGTGGCAACCCCCCGCTCAC
>NC_139230.1:73963313-74192891 GCF_977018435.1 Lepisma saccharinum | reverse complement strand
AGAAAGTGGATGGTGGAGCAATGGCGTTAGGGCCTATGGAGTGATGAATCACGCTTCATACTGTTTCGATCAGATTGTTAGTGTGGGTATGGTGATTACCTGGAGAATGTCTCTTATCCAAGTGTGTAATGTCCACAGTGAAACGTGCTGGTGGCGGCATCATGTTCTGGGGTTGTTTCAGCTGGCATGGTGTGGGTCCGCTGGTACCTGTGTATGGCCACATGAGGTCTGCTTTCTACAGAGATATTTTGGACAACTCCATGTTCCCTACGTTGTGGCATTTCTATGGAAATGTAGAATGTGTGTTCCAAGACGATAATGCAACTTGTCATGTTTCCAGGGCTACCATGGAGTGGTATGCAGAAAATAATGTCACCCGACTGGATTTGCCTGATCAGAGGCCTGACCTCAACCCTATCAAACATCTATGGGACGAACTGGAGCGCCGATTGAGGTCGCGATCGCCTCGCCCTTCTACACTTCCAGGGTTGGTGACTGTACTGCAGGAGCAATGGCAGGATATCCCACTCCGTGTACTGCACGACCTTGTGGCCAGTTTACCAGGACGAGTGGCCTCTGTTATCGCTGCCGAAGGCAGACCGACCTCCTATTGATTGCAAGGAAACTGATGGTATCCGCTGACATGTTGTGTCCAATGGCTTTCTTCCACATAGTGTATTTAGTAAAGTTAAATGTGATTCTGAATATATTTGGGGGGGCCCCGAAAAAAAATTACTGATTTTTCATTAGAAAAATTAAACTTTTTATCTGAAAGTATCAGAAGCAAGTCCGCAATTCTTGCCACGAGAATGAAACACATAACCGGCAATATGCAGGTTCCGTTTTAAACCATCACGTTCCGGCGTTGCCCACGTGGCTGCCTGATGAAATTTAAATTTCGTAAAAATATAGTTTTATTTAACTTTTGTCTTCTTCTTCTACTTGATAAATTAAAATAAGTTTATTCGACCATTGGCATATTGTCTAGTGTGTACGGAAGAAAATTAGGTATAAGTTTTAACTCTAGGATTCATAGTTTCCGAGATAACAATTTTTGGAATTTTGATTTTCCCGTTAAAAAGCATGGCTTTTATATTAGAAAATATTTTTCCATGAAAGTATCATCAGTGGGTGCACTATTCTTGCTATGAGAATGAAATACATATCAGGCAATATGCAGGAACTGTTTTGAACCCTCACATCCTGGCGTTGCCTGTGTGGGGGCCCGACAAAATTGAAATTTTGTAATGAAAAAATATGATTATTAACTTTCATCTTCTAATTGGTTAGTGCAAATTGGATTACTTCAATAATAGGCGTGTAGCTGAGACTGTACTGAAAGAAATGAGCTATAATTTGTAACTTCGGCATTTGTAGTTACGGAGATAAAAATCTTCATTTAAAACCTTGCTCAATCTTAAACTTTCCACTGAAAATGCACTGGGTGTTTAAGGATCTACCTTTACTGTGCACTAGTGCCTTGCAATAAGAAGTTGAAATTTTGACACATTAGAGGAAGGTCATTCCAAATATCATCCAAATCAACAAACCATGACCTGGAGGTTGTGGTCGATCTTACGTGGAATGACCCAAAATAGTTTTTTTTAAGCCACTGTAGAACTTCATCAGTTGTGTTTTTTAATGAAACGCTAACATAACTTATTATTTCTTAAATATTTGTAAAAAAAAAATAGGTTAAAAACCTAAAATCAGAGGTCTAGTCATCAGATGACTTATATTTTCTGTTATTTTGGGGTTAGTTTTGTCCATAATTTTTTTCTCTCCTATTCGTGCTCTCTTGCCATATTACAATATGCTATTGCCATGATGAGCCAGTATCCTCAAAGATGATAAGAAAAACCAGGGCAATATGATCCTTCTATGTTAATTTTATAATCTTATATTTTTTTCACATACTCTGTGATCAGAGGTATCCTGACACCCACCTGAAAATAAGGTACAAGTTTGGGCTGCCCTGCATCGGGAACACTGGCAATCAATACAATGTTGGCCCACCCTTAACCTTGATGACAGCCTTCACTCTCGCAGTCATACTTTCAATCAGGTGGCTGAAGGTTTCCTGGGTAATGGCAGCCCATTTCTCATGGAGCGCCAAATTGAGAATAGGTATTGATGTGGGTCAGTGTGCTCTAACACGATGTCGGCATTCCAAAACATCCTAGAGATGTTCTATGGGATTCAAATTAGGACTCTGCACAACAACAACGTCCCACTAATAGACAGGATTGTGCAGAGTCCTAATTTGAATCCCATAGAACATCTCTAGGATGTTTTGGAATGCCGACATCGTGCTAGAGCACACTGACCCACATCAATACCTATTCTCATTTTGGCGCTCCGTGAGAAATGGGCTGCCATTACCCAGGAAACCTTCAGCCACCTGATTGAAAGTATGACTGCGAGAGTGAAGGCTGTCATCAAGGTTAAGGGTGGGCCAACATTGTATTGATTGCCAGTGTTCGCGATGCAGGGCAGCCCAAACTTGTACCTTATTTTCAGGTGGGTGTCAGGATACCTCTGATCACAGAGTATGTGAAAAAAATATAAGATTATAAAATTAACATAGAAGGATCATATTGCCCTGGTTTTTCTTATCATCTTTGAGGATACTGGCTCATCATGGCAATAGCATATTGTAATATGGCAAGAGAGCACGAATAGGAGAGAAAAAAATTATGGACAAAACTAACCCCAAAATAACAGAAAATATAAGTCATCTGATGACTAGACCTCTGATTTTAGGTTTTTAACCTATTTTTTTTTTACAAATATTTAAGAAATAATAAGTTATGTTAGCGTTTCATTAAAAAACACAACTGATGAAGTTCTACAGTGGCTTAAAAAAAACTATTTTGGGTCATTCCACGTAAGATCGACCACAACCTCCAGGTCATGGTTTGTTGATTTGGATGATATTTGGAATGACCTTCCTCTAATGTGTCAAAATTTCAACTTCTTATTGCAAGGCACTAGTGCACAGTAAAGGTAGATCCTTAAACACCCAGTGCATTTTCAGTGGGAAGTTTAAGATTGAGCAAGGTTTTAAATGAAGATTTTTATCTCCGTAACTACAAATGCCGAAGTTACAAATTATAACTCATTTCTTTCAGTACAGTCTCAGCTACATGCCTATTATTGAAATAATCCAATTTGCACTAACCAATTAGAAGATGAAAGTTAATAATCATATTTTTTCATTACAAAATTTCAATTTTGTCGGGCCCCCACACAGGCAACGCCAGGATGTGAGGGTTCAAAACAGTTCCTGCATATTGCCTGATATGTATTTCATTCTCATAGCAAGAATAGTGCACCCACTGAAGATACTTTCATGGAAAAATATTTTCTAATATAAAAGCCATGCTTTTTAACGGGAAAATCAAAATTCCAAAAATTGTTATCTCGGAAACTATGAATCCTAGAGTTAAAACTTATACCTAATTTTCTTCCGTACACACTAGACAATATGCCAATGGTCGAATAAACTTATTTTAATTTATCAAGTAGAAGAAGAAGACAAAAGTTAAATAAAACTATATTTTTACGAAATTTAAATTTCATCAGGCAGCCACGTGGGCAACGCCGGAACGTGATGGTTTAAAACGGAACCTGCATATTGCCGGTTATGTGTTTCATTCTCGTGGCAAGAATTGCGGACTTGCTTCTGATACTTTCAGATAAAAAGTTTAATTTTTCTAATGAAAAATCAGTAATTTTTTTTCGGGGCCCCCCCAAATATATTCAGAATCACATTTAACTTTACTAAATACACTATGTGGAAGAAAGCCATTGGACACAACATGTCAGCGGATACCATCAGTTTCCTTGCAATCAATAGGAGGTCGGTCTGCCTTCGGCAGCGATAACAGAGGCCACTCGTCCTGGTAAACTGGCCACAAGGTCGTGCAGTACACGGAGTGGGATATCCTGCCATTGCTCCTGCAGTACAGTCACCAACCCTGGAAGTGTAGAAGGGCGAGGCGATCGCGACCTCAATCGGCGCTCCAGTTCGTCCCATAGATGTTTGATAGGGTTGAGGTCAGGCCTCTGATCAGGCAAATCCAGTCGGGTGACATTATTTTCTGCATACCACTCCATGGTAGCCCTGGAAACATGACAAGTTGCATTATCGTCTTGGAACACGCATTCTACATTTCCATAGAAATGCCACAACATAGGGAACATGGAGTTGTCCAAAATATCTCTGTAGAAAGCAGACCTCATGTGGCCATACACAGGTACCAGCGGACCCACACCATGCCAGCTGAAACAACCCCAGAACATGATGCCGCCACCAGCACATTTCACTGTGGACATTACACACTTGGATAAGACACATTCTCCAGGTAATCACCATACCCACACTAACAATCTGATCGAAACAGTATGAAGCGTGATTCATCACTCCATAGGCCCTAACGCCATTGCTCCACCATCCACTTTCTCCGCTCTTTACACCAGCGTACTCTCTGCCGTTTATTGTTTTTTGTTATCAGGGGTTTGTGGGCAGCTGCTCAATCATGATAACTGAGCGCATGGGCCTCCTAGCAAAGTGTCTTGGTCGAAACAGTCAAATTGGTCACACTTTGAAACTCTTCTGCAATCGAATGCATCAGACGGGTCCTGTTTTTCCGAATCTCCCTCTTCAGCAGTCTCCTGTCCCGGTCCTCCAATTTCGTGGTGCATTGCTGCAGTGTGACTTTTCCTTCCCCTTCTTGATGACAAAGGCTACAGTTGATTTAGGGACCTGTCTGGCATCAGCTATGCTATGTATACTCATGCCTCCTATGGAGCAGCCTACCATGATCCCACTTTCAAACAGCTGACCTCCTTCCTGTCTGCCATTTTATCAGCGAATGATCTGAGAAGCCTCCTGTATATATATATATACACTAATGATGAAGGAGACAGTAAACACTTACCACACGAATTGAAATTATTCTATATTTCGCGATCTATGTCGCATTTTCAAGTTGAAGAAGAAAGAAAGATCGGCGTTACTAAGCGAAGAGGCACAGAATACTGACCGTAGCGTCTCTACGATCAGTGTTGCCAGAAACAGTTGATAGATGACGAGCAGTACTTTCACCATTGTTTACTGTAAGGTGGGTGGGTAATTTTGGGGAGGAGAGGAAAGGGTTACTGGTTGGCTAGGTTGAGTCGGGGGGGCGAGGTTGGCCTGTTTGATTTTGGTTTGTACACGTTCCTTTATGTTTCCACTTCACTATAACATCTGCAACAGTGGACCTAGGGATGTTTAAGAGAGTGGAAATCTCACGCGTAAACTACTTACACTTGTGGCATCCAACCACCTGACCACGTTTAAAGTCCGTGAGTTCCTCAGACCACCCCATACTGCTGTCTCGCGCTGTCTGCAGACTACTGACATCGCTGACCATGTGTTCCATGCGGTAGATGGCAGTACTGTGTCACCCTCTATAATAAACACACATTTTACTGTGTGTCCGAATACTTTTGATCACATAGAGTTTAATATGTTTCTACAGCTATATTACCTTTAAGAAAATTAGGAATTCAATGGTAATGTTTATTTCTTTAATGCATCATAATATGTGTAGCACGTTTATAACATATACAGATGAATTGATACTTTGTTGTTACATGGGAAACAACACCTGTTATTAAAGATCGTATTTTGCCAGTTTTCGTAGATACTCAAAACCAAACCCTTAGTGTTGTTACCATTTTAATTTTATCATTGTAAAAATTTCATAAAATTTCTAAAATCATTCTGGAAGCAGCATGTAGTGTGCTACATGTGGAGAAGTAGTTGGGAAGAATTGACGTAACCAAGGAAACATAGGTTTATTGTGTCCTTTACAATTTTCTTGTTAGGATTTTCCATGCTTGTAAATATTTGCATATTTTTTTTGTAAATTTTATGTATGATCTCTCTTACAGGCTGTGGTTTCTTCAGTGAAACTGGCCATTTGCTCAGTGGCTATAGTTGAAGAACAGCAATTGCATTGTTTTCAAGAAGGTAAGGTTGTCTTCATCCAGTTTAAGAAATATATGCTTTGCATGTGTATTTGATTGTGTGTTTTGAGAGTATTGTTAATAAAGTTAGTGATAGGTTTCAGCCAAGGACATGGTAATGCTGGTTAATACTAGTTACACAAGACGATAACCAGGTGATGAACAGAGAACATATTTAATTAAAACTGGATGTGTGTGCGAAACATTCATGTACAATGAAGCAGAATAGAGAAAGCTATAAACAGAATATATATCTGCTTATGATTTCTTTTCTTCTGGCCGTGATGGCCAAAGCTAGTAGTCATGCACTAATACCTGGACTGTGTCATCCCTGTGGGTGTCCCATTAGAAAGAACAATCAGTTATGTTGATAGCCATACAGATGTGGTGGTCGGCAATTCCTGGTAGACTGACTCAGACTAGTGAAGCATGCTAGTACCTGGTCCTGGGTATCCTGCTCTGCCTGGGATAAGTTCTGGTAATGTTCCACCATGGTTTGGTTGAATTTCCATCTGGGATTGAAATATCAAAGTAGACTTTGTCTTGTGCGTCGCGTGAAACACTTTTTTCCAACCACCTGAAGTGTGATCCAATCTTGTAACATGATTTTGTAGAGGATACTATCCCCAATCCTTGAATAACAACTCATGGAATCTAATTTGGAGTACCGTGTTTAGGGGATTGATCCCAAACTGCTGAATTGATGGGAAAGGTATCATATCTCGACGAAGAGTAATTCTGAAACTTTGTTGACTTCCTTGGCTTGAAAGGAGATTCACTCATCAGAGGCACATTGTTTGGTTCCCACCAAAATCTGGGCCAGTGTTTCAAGTCCAAAATTGCAGGCAAGCTTCCCTGACCTCCCAATCGAGTGTTCCAAGGGATGTTAAGGAGGTTGGCGATTCCCATATCAAGTTCGAGTGTGCTCAGGTTGCGTTTGTCTGTTTTGAGTTTGACAAGAGCGTCCTTGTCAGTACGAATGTATCATTCAGCAAAGCCATTGTTTGGACTATGATAAGGCTTTAAAGTAATATGTTTGATCCCATTCTTAAGGCAGAAGTTACGAAATTCGGTCGAAGTGAACGTTGGTCCATTGTCCGATATCATAGTATAGTACAGGCCATAGGTCAGTCTATTTGCTGAAGGCGTCTACTATTAGTAGGAACTTATGCCCTGCTAGGAAGAAGTGGTCGATGTGCCATCTCTTATTCACGTACTAAGCAAGAGGCCATGAAGAATCAGATTCCATTGCAGACCTTAGGAGCATTTGCTCGGCATGTATCAACTTGCTACAAAATCTGTAATCTCCGCTGATATGCCTGGCCACCTAACTGTGGATAGACACAGCTTTTTCATGCGAGTTGAAACTATGTGCCCATCGTGTAAAGTGCTAAGAATGTGTTTCCGTTTCACTGTGTTTATGATAAGTCCGACCACATGAGCGTGCCCTGCTCATACATAAGGTGTGAGCTGCTTCTGTTCAGTAGACGTGTTGAGCTGATCTGGCCAACCGTTTATTACATGGGAGACCAATGAAAGCAGTGGGTCTTCTGAAGTAGCATTGTGTATTAAGTCACGTGAAAGAGAAGCTACAGTATCTACATTGTACCCAAAATATGCATGGCATTCTTCTTCTCCAGCTGGTAATGTATCACGTGTTTGCGTAGGCAACCTGCTTAACATGTCAGCTACTGCCACTTTGCTGGAATGGATATCGGTATGAGGATAAAATTAGAGCCCATCTCATCAACCTATTGGGTGAATGCTTAGAAATGGCTCGATCTGGATAAGAGATAAAGTTTACAGCACGTGCGTCTGTAATAATTTCGAACTTGGATCATAGTAAAAATTTGTGAAATTGCTTGATTCTGTCAACTATGGCCAATGCTTCCCTGTCTACCTGGGAATATCTCCACTCTGTTCCATCTCACTGAAGCTGGTAGAGGAGCAGGTCATGGTCTGTAGACTGCTGTCAACTCGATGACACAAGTGCATGCCATATCCAAAAAGAGACCTATTGGTGATAAGTACAACTGGCTTTGTTTGGTCAAAAGGCACAATGGGATTGACCTGTTGAAGTTCTGCCATGATGCTGTCAAACTCGCGTTGTCAGTTGACGTCCCAGTTCTAAGTGACATTTTTCTTGAGTAAAGAAAGCAGGAAGTGAAGTTTGGAAGCTAGGTTGGGTATGAACTTTCGATGAAAGTTGATCATCCCGATGAAGGAACATAATTGTGATTTGTCTTGAGGTGGTGGAGAATTGAGAACGGCCTCCAGGTTCTTGTCCAATTTCCGTATACCAGTGGCATCAATCTTGTATCCTAGATACTCGGTAGATGAGGTCAGGAGTTGGCTTTTCCTGGTGCTCCCTTTCACATTGTGTTTGGCCAGATGACTCAAGACATCACACGTGCATGTGAAGCATTCTTGCAATATTTCACCTCCAATGATGGTGTCATCAAAGTACAAGGAAACTCTAGGAATGTCATTTAGGATCTTCACAAAGACCACATGATACAGATCTCCACTTATGTTTATGCCAAAAGGTAGTCTGTGAGCTTTAAATAATCCCCAAGGTATATTAACTACAGTGCTGTTTTTGGCAGCTTCAGAAAGTTCCAACTGCCCATAAGCCATCTGAAGGTCAATAACTGTAAAGTATTTACATCTGGCCAACTTAGAGAAAATATTCTCAGTTCTAGTAATGGGAAACTTGATGTTTTTCATCATCTTATTCACCGTTCCTGAGAAGTCAGTGCAGAGGCGAAGTGATCCATCTTTCTTAATAACAACGACAAGTGGTGAAGACCAATCTGAATATTCGACCAGTTCCTATAATCCTACTTTCACTAGATTTCAAATAGAGCCGTGAACATGGTCCCGAATACCGTAAGGAACTTCGTAATGTCTATGGAATACCAGTGAGGAGCTGGATCTCAACCAAAAAGAGCACAATTTAGCTTGGTCTAATTACCATCAAGTACTTTTTCATTCCTGGAAAAAAATTCTCGCCTTAGGTTGTCCACACCAGTGTTAGTAATAGTTCCTGGTACGGTGTTAGTTGAAAGACCACTACCGGTAACCAATAATCACCTGCAAGATGGTTGAATAATGTCCAACCATTTACGAGCGATCAATGAATATAAAAGTTTTTCCTGACAGAGAAAAACATGTAAACTATAACCCTATTATCTGCGCATAATTTGATGGAGGTACGTGCTGTAACACCTACATATCCTTCGTTTATGCCTCATAATAGGAGACTGGAATTTGATTTAACATAGTGTGGAAACAGTTGGTCAAAATACTTTTCGTTGAAAAGAGTAATAGCAGACAGAGTATCTACTTCACATTTAACAATTCATTTATTGATTTGGAGATTTATGACTAAGCTATCCGAACTTAATTGCTGCTCCAAATCGTTTTGATTGGAAGTAACTAGTGTGGAATGATGACTGATAGTAGCAATGTTGAGATGGTTGAAGCTGTAGGTGAGGTTGTACTGGACGTTCGATTCACAGCTCTTTCTTTCTGCATCGAATATTCCAATGGCCTCATACTTTGCAGTAGCTTCAGCTTACGTTTCTTGCTGGACATAAACCAGTTTCCGCACTGGAAGTGAGAATTTTGCCTGGTATCTGTCTCGTTTTGCCCGAGTGTGAACTCGTCGAAGGGCCTGTGTGATATTCTGGATTCATCCATGTTAAATTTCTTGAGTTGTTGGTGAAAGTCTCAGAATCTGCATTGTACGTATTCAAAAATAATTTAACTTTCCACTCTTAACAGCTCACAATGCAATGCAATCTCTTGACATTTATCAAACGAATGATCACTTTTGGACAATAATCTTTTCCCCGCATAGTATCTGACTGTACACCAACGATGAATTATTCAACAAGTGCCTCATATAAATACTGCCCATACTTACTTTTGACTGCTTGTTGTTTGATTCTTACTACGAATTGAGTAACTGATTCACCTTGAGACTGAACACATTTTTGGAACTTGAACCTCTCCGTAAACTTGTTAGCTTTGGGCCTGAAGTGCTGGAGCATTTTGTCATGAATGGCAGCATATGATAGATTATATGGCATTGCAGGAGCTGTAATATTGCGAAGTACTTGAAATGCCTTAGGACCAATGACTGCTAGCAGATCTGCTGTTTCTCTTTCATTTACCACATTCTTGGTGAGGCAAAGTTGATTGAAACACATGAAATTGTTCTCGATATCTTCATTTTCTTCAACAAATTCACTAAATGTAATGTTGAGAGCCATTCTGTTGAATCTACAAATGACATTAACTGATAGAAATCACTCGAGTGTATGAAAGTTATGATGTGTAACTGAAACTTGCTTTTACTTAAGCATGTACAAAATTAGCAAACTTAAATGTTACCTGTAAGACACTGTCTTGTTGATTTGGTTCATGAAATCTTCCTTGACACTATCCCATGCCGATAAACTCATAAAGTCATCCTGACAATATGATCAGAATCCTTCCAATCCTGTCCACAGCGCCAAATTGATAGGTTCGAGTGAAGAACATGGTAATGCAGGTTAATACTAGTTACACAAGGTGATGACCAGATGGTGAACAAAGAACATATTTCATTATAAACTGGAGGTGTGTCCGAAACATTCATGTACAATGAAGCATGATGCAGAAAAGCTATACACAGACTTTATCTGCTTATGATTTCTCTTCTTCTGGCTGTGAAGGCCAGACCTATAACTTGACAAATTTAAAAACAAGACGCTGCAAATAGCTGTTGCGCACCTCACACCACATTTCCCCACTCCTTTCTCCGCGGCGACATTGGTTTGCAGTGTTCTCCTTCTGATTTCGCAAATATGTTGCAACATTGTAAACAATTTCTCTGGCCTGTCCTCTAAGGGGCTTTCCAGATCAGATTGTGGATTTCATTGGACCCAGCATGATTTGATTTTCAGACACAACAGTCGCATAATTTGACTCACGCACTCACCATTGTCCTCACACGCAGACAGACGCAAGAAACACACCACTTCAACAGCAGAGAAACGCCTCCAAAAACAAGAACCTTGTCCACACAAATGATGGGGTCAGATGGGGGTGAAAATAGTGCCTGCAGTTGTGATGTCAGATAAAGAAAGATTGGGTTAAACAACAGTGAAATCTTGTTTGCATACTGATATCGATAAGATATAAGAGGAGCTTGCATTTCAAAAATATGCAGCAAAGAGTAAGGAGCAAGAAAATTTCAATGGTTTAAAAGAGAACACAGGCAAGCATGTCATCAGATTGGATTCTCGTAGTGATTGTTGTACGATAAACAAAAGATCCCCACCCCACTCAGCCAAAAAAAAAAAAAAAAAAAAAAAAAAAAAAAAAAAAAAAAAAAAAAAACAGGCCACTGCTCAATGTCGCATTCGGGAAATGAAGTCATGAACGTTGTTTCTCGTCGTTATAAACCTTAACTCATGTGCATAATACTACAGTTTACGATCCGCGCACTGCACTCATTTTCAAAGGCCGGATTAAATAAAATGAACCACTGATATAATATATCACACTAAACAGTGAAAATTGTTTGTCATATTTGTTTTAGCTTAATTTTGCTGAGTTGGCATCACTGCTACTCTCAAGGCCAGACCACTTTGTGGAAGAGTGCTGGGGAGGATGACGTAATAGGAAGTGCTCCGCAGTGATCTGTGCATATTGGGACTTAATTTGACAAGTTATAGTAGTGATGCACTAATACCTGGACTGTATCAGTTACATTTTCCCCTTCCATTCACAGCTTGCTAACTTAACCGTTCATGGGTTGGGCAAGGAAAATTACTTTGATGGTCGCGCATGGTGCCAGAGACCAGGTTCATAAAATATGTTCACTTAATGGTCTAAAATGCCAAACCCCTCAATTATTATGAATGGATCTTTTCTTCCAAGAAGGGAGATTCTATAAAACTATAAATAGGCACTCTTTGTTAGTCCTGCATAGTATGGCAGACCAGATTTTCAGTAAAAACTAGGTATGCCTATTGTTGAGCATGAACTGAGACAGCAAGAGGCTTCAATGACCCACCCACCCCCCTCTAGCGGCTGGAAGATCTGACTGATACTGAAAACAAAATTCTGGTGTAAAAGAGGAAGATTCAAAATAATCTAACAAAGTTTTAAAAATAACTGTGTTGGATTATTTTGCATCTCTAAAAAGAGGAAGATTAGTAACTCGGCTAGACAGAGGGAGGGTGTTTACTAAACAATCATTGATAAATGAAGACGTTAAAAACCACACACCCTGAATTAGAGACTGTGCATGACCAATGCAGGGTTAATTGAAAATGGTATGTAAGGTGCTGAAAAAAATCATGTAAGGAAAGTTATTTATCATTGAGAGTAGAGGTTGTTTTTCTTCTGTTTTTCCTCAAGGAATCAATCTTATTTGAAGGTAAGTTAAAAAAGTATAAAAAATTTAAATTTGACATAAATTTCCTAGTTGGAGAGTTCCTGTTGTAAACCAAAATCAATACAAATGGTCTAAAATGTGTAACTGTTACTGCCCTACAACTGTGTGAACATGTCTTGATAACTGTTTAGTAGTTCATCACAAATATTTTTCAATTGCATTATTCAATGCTGAAGGAAGCATGATAGGTGACATGTTATGATAGGTACCTTAGTCCAGAATGTTGTTTTGTTGTATGTACCATGTATGTGTCCCACTGTTGCAGTATTTTTTGTTGGGCACTAAGTTGAGGTCAGTGAAAGTTCGAAACATACATTTTGGGTGGAAATGCTAAGTTTTATACATATGTTTAATTTCCGAAATCTTCCAAAAAGTAATATTTTCTCAATATTTTGTGGTACATAACGGCAAGTCATTAAACACACTGCCATGAATGTAGGAGGCTTGGAAGAAATGGGCTGTATGCGGGAAAAGCAAAACTACATCGGGACAAAAGTCACTGGTTCTCGCACTGTGTGGCAATGCAGCCCGATTGACACAGTGCGTGAGAACCAGAAACTTTTGTCCCTCTCTCACTTCGTTTTTCCCATATGTGGCACCAGTGCAATTCTGACCAGCCACCTATTTTCATGGCTGTGCATTTAGTAGTGGCATGCCATGACATTTTGCCCAGAGTCTGAAGCATGTTTGCTTACACATTCTTACACATCAATATAACACTAAAATGTATCATAATGTGAGAGATTTTGGGATTTGACAAATCTGTACGTGTTGTATTTCTAGTGGCCCTGTACATAGTTAATTTTTGTATTCAACTGAATACAAAACTAGCCCATTAACCATGCAATTCTAATAAATGAACCAGCCATTTCACAGTTAATTCTAGCACTACTTTGTTGATGACTGATCCAAAAATGCTTTCTGCATTTGAAATTTCATCTCTTCCACCCATAATGGTGTTAGGGAGAGATATAAAATTAAGTAAAACACTAAAAAATTTGGGCGTAATATTTAATCATCATCTTTTATCATCACACCATGTAAATTTGACAATTAAAAGTGCTTTCGTTGCGTTACACACTGTTCTTCGGCTTAAACGTTTTCTACCCATTAGCATTTAAATCAAATTGGTCCAAGCACTTGTTTTTCAACACTTTGATTACTATTACTGTGATTTTGTCTATTCTGACCTACCAGATGATTTTGCTCAATGTCTTCAATCAATGCTTTTGCATGCCTGTGTCCATTTTATTTTTTATTTGAAATATAGGGATCATATATTTGTTTTCTATACAAAACTAGATTGGCTCAAATTCATTGATTGGTAAAAGATACACAACCTCACCCTTTTCTACAGGGCAATCGGTTCCAAAGAACTGGCTTATCTCTGTAGCATATTCTCAGTGCTCTCGGAATCACACAGATCACATGGGAGAACTCAACTACTCATCCCCCTTCCTAACTCAAATTTTTATTCAAAATCTTCACTGTTCCCACTTCCAGTCTTTGTAACTCACTGCCCCTTGAAATCCGGAAGGTATTTTCGGCTCAAGGCAATTAAAACATTTATTTAAATGGCCGCAATTAACACATTAGCGCAAGCTTATTCGCTAGGGACAAATTGAATACAGCTAAGTGCAGAAAAACACTAAACATAATACTCCAAATTTCAGAGGGGCCTCCCCGATGGCACAGTGGTAGTGTCATCCCTTTGTAATCAGGGGGTCCTGGGTTTGATACCTGGTGGAGAGACATAGTGTTTAGGATCCCACTTTAAACTGTAGGTCCAGTCCCAATTAGCCTTACTGTACAGAAAGTAGACTTAAAGCACCAAATCAATCAATGAATCCAAATTCCGGATTACTGTCATGAAGAATATGTGTGTGTGTGTGTGTGTGTGTGTGTGTGTGTGTGTGTGTGTTGTTTTGTTGTGTACCCATTAGTATAGGTTAGACTTTTATTCCTGTATGTAATTTTCCTTTGCAATATTATATTTTTCTTTCTTTGTTGTTAATATTATATAATGGTTTAAATTGTTTCCTAAATTTTGTATACTGCAATTTTGATGTAACCATTATTAAGTGTAGGAATAGGCTTAAGGACTTAACTTTATCATGATAAACAAGACATAAAAAGTAATAATAAATAAGTAAACTCTTTGCATCAGTATTAGTTGGAATGACTACTTTGGCAAATGTTAGACAGACTACTAATTTAATTAATGTTGGTTAAAAATTGTCTGTTTTTTTCTGAATTGTTGATGGTGCCCATCACTAGTCATGCTCCTCAGGAAAACAATATAATCCCCTTTTTTTCCCCTCTGCAGAAGCTTTCAGAGGCCAACACCTCATCTCATCCCCTCATCCCATCAAAAATTCAACCTACGCCTGCACCAAGCCCTAACCAACTGTGGCTACCCCTCCACCCCCATCAACAAACAAATCACTAGAGCCACCTCCCACACACACCCCTTCCACCCCACTCCCCTAGCCCACAAATGCAACAATCCCAGGTGCAAGACCTGCCCCATACTCTTCACTTCCCCCAAGCTTAGATCCCCACCATTGTGGGTGAGTTCACACTTTACCCTAAGGGCACCAGCCACTCATCCAACCTCATATACACCCTCATCTGCTAAGTCTGCAGTAACTTCTACCTGGGCAAAACCTCCACCCCCTTGAACCTCAGGATCAATAACCATCGTTACTCCACCCAAACTCAGACTTCACAGTCGCCATCCATACCAACAGCCATAACACCACCTTCAACAACTGTTTCAGTGCTACCATTATCCAGCTTTTACCCGCCACACAGACACATCTTCCCGCAGGTGATGGGAAAGGGCCTGTATACCAGACATGCATGCCACTATACCCACCGGACTCAACCTAGCCAACCAATAATCCTTTCCCTTCCTTCCCAAAATCAACCCACCCACCATGCAGTAAACACGGGTGAAAGTATGTAACATTCGTTACCTATCAACTGTTTCTGGCAACACTGCACCAATGCTACTGTCAGTATTCTGTGCCCCTGTACTATGTGACGCTGTGCTGCCTCTTTTTTTCTCCAGTGAAAATGCGGTATATTCCGCAAGATATCAACATCTTTTTATGTGGTAAGTGTTTACTGTCTCCTTCATTTTTGTTTATCTGCCCTTCCGGCACTTTTTCTAATTCCCTGACCACCTTTCTAATCCAGCTAAACCACTTCAGCTTCATCAAGTTCACCTGGTCCCACTCCACCAACCAAATCACCTTCCTGGATGTGGATGTGCACATAAAGGAAGGACATTTGGAAACCTCTATCCACATCAAACCTACCAACCATATGCAATACCTACATTTCTCCACCTCCCATTTGTTCCACACCAAGAAAGTCATCCCATTCTCCCTGGCCCTCAGGGGTCAAAGCCTCAACACCTCATCCACCTCCCGACAGAACTATAATCTCCACCTACACCAAGCCTTGACCAGCCATGGATATCCTTCCACCCTGGTTACCAAACAAATATCCTGAGTGCTTAATACACCTCCACCAAGAAACCTGCCACAAATTTCCTTGCACTTGTCACCCAATATAACCCCCACCTCAACAAAATCAGACACACACTACGTTCTCTCCTTCCCATCCTGCTCAGTGATCCTGACACCAGCAATATCTTCCCTGACAAGCCCAGAGTGGTTTTCAAATGCCCTCCCAATCTCCAAAACATCCTGGTCCACCACAATCAACTCACCCCAGCCCACAAATGCAACTGCCCCAAGGTGCAAAACCTTCCCCATATTTGTCCCTTCCCTCACCCTCCAGATCCACACTGCCACGGGCAAATTCACCCTCTATCCCAAAGAAACCTGCTACAGCTCTAACCTCATTTATATCCTCTCCTGCAATATCTATGGGAGCTTCTACCTGGGTGAAACATCCGCAGCCCTGAACCCCTGCATCAATAACCACCGCTCCTGCACAAAAAAAAACCTGGACTTTGCTGTTGCCATTCACACCAATCAGCACAATATTCACTTCAATGACTGCATCCAGGTAGCTATCGTCCACTCCTTGCCCCAATCCACTAACACCTCAGTACGCAAAATATGGGAGAGGACCTACATATCAGCCATGATTACAACCACATCCCCTGGCCTGAACAAGGCCACCCAGTAATGTCCCCCCACACCTTCAGCAACACCCTTTACCTCCCCCTACACCTTTCACCACTCACAATTTTCGACAGCCTGTCAAATGAACAACATGATTGTTCCTGTGTGACACTGTTTCCTTTTCCTTTCTGGACTGCAGACACTGCAGGCCATGCTATCGCACCATTTTGCAGTTTGCTTGCATTTACTGTCAGTGTTGCTATGGCTATTGTCCCTCCGGAAACGCAACCATGCTAAAATTATCCCGGTTTCGCCTATCGTGTTTCTGTAATTGTGAATGGTATATATATAAACACACGCACACATATATACATATATGTAATATGAATGTTCCATATACTTGATTTATAATGCAAACAAGAATTGTATTGTGTACAATTGCACCAAATTGTTTAGTATGTATATATTACTGGATATTGATGCTTGGACCTGTTTTACATGTTATGTCAACTATCTTATTTGCAAATTACAATTTTAGGTTCAGACATTGTAGTGGAATCTTCAAGAGTGGCACGCCGTATCAGTCAGTCTTATGAATATGAAGAAATTTGCGCTGGGATAGAAAGAAGTCATTGCTATGACCAAGAGTGCAGGTAATACAATTTATTTTGTATAGAAAACTATATACTACACAATCTATTGAAAATCAAATTGGAAAATCTGCTTTGCCCAAGGATTGAACCTGGAACTTGGGCAGTCTTATTCCAACAGCCTTTTTTAGAAGTATTTCAATCCCCAATTAATCTTAAAAGAATGTTGTGCCCTTTAGTAAATCAAGTATAGCTACTTTTTGATAGGTGTTTTTTTAGAATATTTAGAAGAAAAATACAAATTTCACATTGCCAAGTTAGATTCTGTTGTTATTTTGGAAATATGTGTAATGTGAGTCCATGGTGAAGTTGACAATCTGTGCATTGATTATTTTTCGCTATTACTAGACAAATATTTATTGTGAATAAAAGGTCAAGATAATAATCTTGACTTATTTGTGATTAAAAGCAGCGTATGCCATTTTAGTGTTAAAATATTCAATTCAATCCTAAATTTGACTAAATTTGACAGTCACAAAATTTGCATAGTCATAAAAGATTACAGATGGGACCGATTAATCGGTATCGGACGATATAGGCATATCGGTTTATCGGTAAAATTACCGATTATTTTACAGATCTGATATGTCGATAAATATCTTATAATTTTGTTGTAATTTTTATGAATAATCTCGATGCCCTACTTTTTAAAAAGTAATTGTCTAAATAATTGTCAACTTCTTTTGCACTGCAGTCACCTCGAAACACATATTTATTAAGCAGATCAATTAACATTTCAGGTTCTTCATGGACCATTTCTAATTTTATATAGGATTGGTAGAATATCAGTTATCGGTATCGGTAAATTTTATATCGGTACTTGATCGGTATTGGCCAAAATTTCATATCGACCCATCCCTACAAAATATACATTTTCTTTCTAAGATCACATCTGTGTTTATTTTTTCAGAATAGCTCTGTGTAAAGGAATGTATTATTGTGTCTGAAATCTTTATAGCAGAATTAATCAATTTTCTGTGATTTTCCATAATTCAGATTCCATAAATTGTTGTGATTAAATAAACTCTAAAATTTTGTGTTCAAAAGTTCATTTTGCATCATTTCGTGACAAATGAATGTTAGAAAAATGAGCCTTACATCTTTGAGAAACACAAGACAAGAACATTACAGTGTGTTACTTCATATTTTGTGTATCACTCACAAACGAAATATGCATGTATCTAGCTATTACATATATAACTGAATCGAGAAATAGTAGAAAACCTTATGTGCATGGTTGTGCATTGAACTATTTATTTTTGAAACCACAAAACTTAAATTTTTATGTTATATGTTTATGCTAATGTGAATATAACAAAGCGTAGAAATTTGGATAACTGGAAATAAGTGGTTTCCTTACTTAACTTTAGCTTCAAAGCTAGACAGCTGAAAATACATATGCTGGTTTAATTATAGTAAGTGAAATAGATGATGATGAATTCTCTGATTATCAAGAAATTTCTCTATAACTACACATGGTATATTAGGGACTCGTTCATTAAATAACTATGTACTTATCCTGAAAGAAGCTCCTCATTGATTAGTGAATGGAATTTCCAGAAGAAATTAGTGATTTTATGGTCTAAATATTTGAACTGCTCTGAAAGATGATAATGAGGAAATAACCTCATTTATTCTTCTTTTTGTGTATATCACAACAGCTCTGGTGCAGATCTATCAGGAAGAATACACGCTTCATCTCCTGCTTATGATGCTGATGAGACCTGGAACAGTACACGTGGTAAGTTTCAAATGAAATTACTAGTTTCTTGACATATAATAGTTCTGGAAATTTGTTTTATTCATGTGTGGTATTATTTTATTCACTAGTTATAGTAATGAAAAGCAGTTTCAGACACATGTGTAAGCCACTTCAGAATTTAAATATATTCAGTCAAAGGTGGTGGGGAAATAGTTTTCTATGGAAAGTTAGAAAAAAGGTGGGAAAATTAACCCTTTCCCTGCCATGTTAGAATTCAACGGTACTTTTCTGGCCAGTACACTGTGGTACACTTCTGTTCACAAAAAGTGGCACACTCATTTGAGTTGAAGTCCAGCTTCGTAGGCGATCGTGTGTGGTAGTACAGCCAAAGTAAGTGTTCAGAAAGCAGCAGTGTTGCTTACTATCAAACATTTTAACCACATGCAGGTAATTTTGAGTGCCTCAGACTCGAAGAAAAGGGCTAACGGAAAGATTGCGGCATAAATATTAATTAACTAGAATTTCCACGTCTACAATTAAAGTAATGTAAATGTGAAATACGCCTGAATTTTTTTTTTTTTTAAAAAGGCATTTTTGACGTTCGTGACGAAGTGGTTATCTCAATTCGTTAGAATGCGAGGGCCCCGGGTTCAAATTTAACCTGAGCATGGTTGTTCTTTTTGAGTCTCTTCATCGTCAAGAGTAGCCAAAAATGGAAGAAAATCAACATAAATAACAAAAATGATGAAAAAAAAACACAATTAGAATGAGCGAGGTGGAAAAAGTGCTTTTGTAATTCCTTAAAATAATGCAAGAAAAAAAAAAACAACGTATTTTTTCTTTCGGAAAAAGTGTTTTATTAGCCCCGTAGAAGTCTTGAAGAATAATCAACTTCTCCCCACACATTTGAGCAAACAGAATCGCAAAGTTGTCACTGAATATGTGATGGTAAAGATAATAGAAATCCGAAAGCAAGAAGAGTTTATGTCACAGCCAGGGAGACCCATGAGAGGAGGTATCCCCCCCAACATATGTCACACAGACTGTTAACAGTAAGTCAGTGGTTGTCCTCTCATTTAACAGTACATTTTTAAAAATAATAATTGTTGGGCTTTCCTTTTTTAACATGTGTAAATACTAAATAATCAGTACCGGCTGAATGAATGTCTCCGTAGAGTCCAGAATAATGTTCGTCCTTCGTGAATATATATATATATATATATATATAGGTAAAAGCAAGGAGGGCCAAATAGGCTAAATAAAAATCAAAGATGGAGAAAGGAAACACTCATCAGACCGTGGAAAAATTATAATTTTCGCAGTCTAACGCTGCATCTTTGGTGTAAGAAATTAGATGGAACCGGAAGTTGGAGATCTGGTAGAGTTGCCAGGTCTCGATCTTAGAAGAAGTAGTGCGTTGAATGGAAAAAACACTGCTCCGTCACCAGGCTCGTCAAAACTATGAGTGGGAGGGAAGGGTAGAGTGGGAGGGAGATGGGTTGTAGAAAGGGGGGGTTGCAGTTACTGTGTGGCCTTGTTCAGGCCAGGGGGAATGGTTGCACTCATGGCTGATATATAAGCCCTCTCCCATCTTTTGCGAACTGAGGTGTTGGCTGGTTGGGGTAAGAGATGGATGATCACTACCCGGAAGCAGTCAAGCAGTCGTTGAAAGGTTTATTGTGTTTGAATGGACGGCGACAGTGATGTCCAAGTTGTGGGTGGAGGCACGGTGGTTATTGATGCAGAGGTTGAGGGTGGTAGATGTTTTGCCCAGTTAAAAATCACCACAGATGTTGCAGGTGAGTATGTAGATCAAGTTCGAGGTGTGGCAGATCCCTCTGGCGTGGAGGGTAAATTTGCCAGTGGCCGTGTGCACCTGGAGGGTGTGAGAGGTGATAAGAATGGGGCAGGTTTTGCACCTAGGGCGGTTGCATTTGTGGGCAGGGGGATGTTGGTTTTGTGGAGAGATATTGTTGTGGACCAAGATGTTTTGGAGGTTAAGGGGGGTGTTTGAAATCCACTGTGGGTTTGTCGGGAAAGATGTTTTTGGTTTCAGGATCCCTGTGCAGAATGGGAAGAAGAGAGTGTGGTGTGTGTCTGATTTTGTTGAGGTGGGGATGATATTGGGTGATGAGAGCAGGTGGGTGGTGGCAGCAGGTTTCTTGGTGGTGGTGGTTTGCGAGACAGCTTGCAATATTTGTTTTGTGACCAGGGTGGTGGGATATAGGCTGTTGACCAGGGCTTGGTGTAGGCGGAGGTTATAATTCTTGCGGGATGTGGGTGAAGTGTTCAGGTTCTGTCCCCTGAGGGCCAGAGAGAATGGAATGGCTTTTTTGGTGTGGAACAGGTGGGACCTGGAGAAGTGTAAGTACTGCATTTGATTGGTGGGTTTTATGTGGATAGAGGTTTTCAAATGTCCTCCCCCGATGTGCACGTCCACATCCAGGAAGGTGATGTGGTTGGGGGAGTGGGTCCAGGTGAAAGTTATGGAACGGAAATGGTTAAGTTGGTCCAGGAAAGCTGATAAGGATAGATCTCAATGTGTCCAGAGCATAAATATGTCATCGATGAAGCGGAGCCAGTGGAGGGGTTTGAGGGGTTGTTTGTCCAGGAACTCTTGCTCAACTTTGCCCATAAAGAGGTTTGCATAGAATGGGGCCATTCTGGTACCCATGGCTGTACCTCGGATCTGTAGAAATTTTTTTTTTTTTTTTTTTTTTTTTTTTTTTTTTTTTTTTTTTTTTTCAAAATTTGATAAACATAAGCTTTGCAAATGAAAATCCTAAGTTTGATTCCTCACGTCTCCATTCTTTTTCTTACCAAATGAGTGCTACATAATGTAATTTATTGTTGTCTCACCAATTGCAGCCTGAAACTTTGTTATTGTTTGCATTACAATAAGGAAATATGTATTGAGATGATAACTCAAGACTACTTGGAATTTAGATTTCTTTAGTTGCTGCTAAGCCTCGATATTTACAAATGCAAGAATTGAAAATGTTGGGTTATAAATCACACCACCGTTAATATTCTCAAGAAGAGAGCCACTGAAATGAAATGCGTAAGTTGTGAGTAACATCAGCAGATGTATTTTAATGTGAACCTTCATTCACATGCCACTCTCCTCGTTTTATATATGTATAGATAGTGAGTAACCCACCCACTCGATGAACGCTCACACCGTAAGAGTAATTTCTAAATTAGTCAAGACATGTCCACAGAATTACTCAGTAACTACAATTATTTACCTAAAAATCACTGATATTGCACTCAGAAATGATCTGTAAAGTATGCGTTGAGAATAATTAGCTGTTAGCTGGTTGAATTCTTCTTCTTAAATTATACTTATACTTCCGCTTTCGAGGTGCAATGTTCAGTGGAACAGCTGAATCTGGACTGCAATCTAATAATAAAAGCAATACAACCGTCGAAGTCAAAGAAGATGAAAAAGGACAAATATGGGGTTTCCATCCACATTATGCTATGCATGTAATGTCTCTGGTATCTTATTATATGAATTTGTTTTCAGTCAATTAAATGTTTATTCTGTGAACAAAGGGTGCCATTAAAGAGACGTCATGTGATGAAGCATATTAGTTGCAAATGTATACCGGGTGAGTTTTTTAGTTTGACACAACGAAATATCTTGAAAAGTACGCATCTGATCAAAAACCAGCTCTGATCACCCAATACCACCCCCACATTACGAAAATCAGACGTACCCTCCACTCCCTCCTCCCCATCCCGCACAGTGATCCTGACACTAGGGACATCTTTAGGGATAAACTGAGGGTCATCTTCAGTCGCACCCCCAACCTCCAAAACATCTTGGTCTGAAACACTCCCACCCCTTCCACACCACTCCCCCCCAGCTCACAGGTGTAAGACCTGCCCCATACTTACCACCTCCCCCACCCTCCTGATCCCCACAGTGGCAGGTGAGTTCACCCTTCACCCTAAGGGCACCTGCCACTCATCCAACCTGATTTACACCCTCATCTGCCAAATCTGCGGCAACTTCTACATAGGCGAAACCTCCACCCCCTTGAACCTAAGGATTAATAATCACCGTTCCTCCACCCAAAACTCCGATTTCACAGTTGCCATCCACACCAACAGCCATAACACCACCTTCAATAACTGCTTCCGTGTTGCCATCATCCATCTTTTACCCCCCTCCCCCCCACTCTTGACACATCTTTTCGCAAGCGATGGGAAAGGGCCTATACAGCAGGCAGGCATGCATGCCACTATACCCCCCGGACTCAACCTAGCCAACCAGTAACCTTTTCCTCTCCTCCCCGAAACTACCCACCCACCTTACAGTAAACTCTGGTTAAAGTACTTTTTGTTATCTATCAACTGTTTCTGGCATCCACCCTTCTGGTAACTTTTCTGATCCTATTCCTGTGTTTTTTACCTATATATATGAGATAGAATCACCCTCTGGCACCTTTCGCTGTCCATTGCCCACAACCTCAACTAGAAACACCTTCAGAAACTATCCATTCTTTGCCGACAAGCCCTGAATGCAGGATGCCCCCTCCCACTACCACCACATCTCCAACCCAACATGACATGTCCTTTACTACCTGACCCACTCCTGCCTTTACCCACTCCACCCCCACAAACTAGCACCAAGTGCACCTCTCCCACCCACAAAACCACTGAAGAGTGCCAGTCCTCGGACTACCACTTCTGAAATCGACATTCTGTCTAAAGGCTTCACCTTCTCTCCAGCCTCATCCCCCAACAATTTCAAGTTGTTATTCGACATCCAAACTTTGGCCCACAGACTTCTATGGATGTACTATTGGGCCAAGAATCCTCCCTCCAACACCAATTCCCCAGACATTCATCCCAGTCTCCTCCAGTTCTGCCCACCCTCCTCTCATGACCCTCCTTCCCTCCCCAACAACCACCCCCTCAAAAGATACATCAGTGCTGTCGTCACCAACGTTTCGGATGGTTCATACCTCCAAAACACCTCATCCCACCACAACCTAACCCCAGCCCAGCACCAAGCCCTCCGATCCCTCTGCAACAACCAAGATTCTCCCTGCCGACAAAGGGTCCACCACAGTAGTCATGAACTCTTCTGACTATGTGTTGGAAGCCTCCCGCCAACTCTTCAACCCTGCCACCTACAAACCCACCATGGTTGATTTATCTTCTTCACATCTGAAAAAAAAATCATGTATTTGTCCTCTCCTGAGGTCCCTCTGAAGACCTATTCAACTCCACCATCTCCACCCTCATACCAGACAATCCCTTCACTCCCACTTTCTACCTCCTCCCCAAAATCCACAAACCAGACAATCCTGGGAGACCCATTGTGTCCAGTTACAATTCACCCTCAGAACGCTTGTCGGTCTTTCTTGACTCCCATCTCCAACCTCTTGTCCAGAGCCTGCCCTCCTACCTGTGTGACACTAACCACCTCTGCCAGCCAACACCATCCTCACCACTGTTGATGTCACCTCCCTATACACCAACATTCCCCATGCCCATGGCCTCTGTGCCACAGAATCATTCCTCAACAGCCGACCTAAACCACACAGCCCCAGCACCCACTTCCTGATTCAACTAGCCAACCTTTTACTCACCTGCAACAACTTCTGCTTCGGAGACCGGCATTACCTGCAAGTACGTGGCACAGCCATGGGAACCAAAATGGCCCCCTCCTATGCAAACCTGTTCATGGGCAGGCTAGAACAAGAGTTCCTAGACTCCCAACAACTGAAACCACTCCTCTGGCTCAGATTTATTGACGACATCATTCTCCTCTGGACACATGGTGAACCCACTCTTACCACCTTCCTAAACCAACTTCACCACCCTCAAATTCACCTGGTTCCACTCCAATAACCAAGTGACCTTCCTAGATATGGATATCCACCAACCAACAGCCACAACACCACCTTCAACAACTGTTTCCATGTAGCCATAATACACCTATTACCCCAGCACACTGACACCTCCACCCTCAGGCGATGGAAAAGTGCCTACATTTCAGGAATGCATGCCACCATACCCCCTGGACTCAACCTAGCCACCCAATAATTATTCTCCCATTCCCACCCACTCACCATCCATCCCGCAGTAAACACTGGTGAAAGGATCTTTTCACAAACCCGTGTTCTATCACTTGTTTCTGGCACCACTGTGCTGATGGATGCTGGCGTCAGTATTTTGTGCCTCTACGCTTTTGTACTCCATACTTTCTACCTACTGTGAAAATGAGGTCATGACCTCGAAATATTGAACTTTTCTTCAATTGTGGTAAGTGTTTACTGTCTGGTACACCATTTTTATATATATGTATATATATATATATATTAATGTATACATTTCGCGAAGGACAAACATTATTCTGGACTCTACGGAGACATTCATTCAGCCGTTACTGATTATTCAGTATTCTACTTTTGTGCTCTATTTTATGTTATAAAACCAATGTGCACATGTTAAAAAAGGAAAGCCCAACAATTTTTATTTTTTAAAATGTACTGCTAAATAAGGGGACAACCATTGACTTATTGTTAACAGCCTGTGTGCTGTGTGACTGATGGGATGAGGGGGGGATACCTCCTCTCATGAGTCTCCCTGGCTGTGACCTAAACTCTTCTTGCTTTCGGATTATCTTTGCCATCGCATATTCAGTGCCAACTTTGTGATTCTGTTTGCTCAAATTCAAGCCTTCTACCGGGCTAATAAAACACTTTTTCTGGAAGAAAAAATAAGGTTTTTTTTTGCATCATTTTAAGGAATTACAAGAGCACTTTTTCCACCTTGCTTATTCTAATTGCATTTTTTCTTTATTTATTTTTGTTATTTAGTGTTGCTTTTCTTCCATTTTTGGCTACTCTCGAAGATGAAGAGAGACTCAAAAAGAACACCCATGCTCAGGTTAAATTCAAACCCAGGGCCCTTGTGTTCTAACGAATTGTGATAACCACTTCATGATGAATGTCAAAAATTAATAAATTTCAGGAAAATTTCACATTTACATTACTTTGATTGTAGGTGTGGAAATTCCAGTTAATTAATATTTATGCTGCAATCTTTCCGTTAGCCCTTTTCTTTGAGTCTGAGACACACACAATTCCCTGCATGTGGTTAAAATGTTTGATAGTAAGCAACTCTGCTGCTTTCCGAACACTTACTTCAGCTATACTACCAGACACATTTGCTTATGAAGCTGAACTTCAACTCAAACGAGTGTGCCACTTTTTGTGAACAGAAGTGTACGTAATACTAATACCTTTTTATGTGTGAATATTTATGAACATATCTCAATATCTTGAGTAGTCCTTGTGAGAGAGGCGATGCATTATCATGAATTCTAATGTTTGCACACTCTCCTTCATCAATATAATAAGAATAAGTTGTTTTTTTGTAAAGTGTTTCCTGACAATGATAGTGTCTGAGAGTAGTAGAACTGGTTTGGTTTTTCATTTTTAATGTTGCTCTTACAGGAAGACATACAATTCCTGACAGTTTAGGCCATACATATGATAACCGATTCATTCCAAACAGAACACCTTCAAACAGTGCTATGGGTCGTATCAAGGTAAAGAAATTACAGTTTTTCTGCATGCTATATTTTGGTTTTGTTTGTAACTGTATGTATATATGTATGTGTATGTATTTCATAACCTCACTACATCATCATTGTAGAGCAGAAGAGGGTGTTGGATGGTGTAGGGTAGGCAAATGAGGAGGCAGGAATGTGAATACATGCTTAATGAGAATGTACTCTAACATGTGGTAGAATCAAATTTGTGTTTTGAGTAGTGGCTGGTTGAATAGGTTCAAGGTACATCATCAGAAATATTTCTTTGAAATATTTAGGTATTTTTTTTTCTTTGTGTGTGTGCTGTTTTTAATTCTATGAAGGTGAGTTTAAGGTGATCTGCATACATGATTTATCAAATTTGCAAATGTTATGCATAGGTCAAAACCATAGGGTCTGCATGTGCAGGCGAGAGCAGCTGACATGGCAGTTTAATTCTTTGTTTGGTACCTTGACTCCACAAAGGCACAAACACCTTGCTTTCTTAAATCATGTGGATTATGTGATTTATGACTTCTATCTTATAATTCCTATTCAGATATTTGTGCAAGTTATTTGAAACCAACAATAAAGTCATTGGAGGATAGAATAATTGCTCCAAACTTACAGTATTTCTACTTTTTTTTTTACAACTTAACGATGGGGATCCTATCAAAAACAAGATGCATCCAAAGCCAAGAGATTTCCAAGTTATTTCTATTTCAGAGCATAGACCTTGGGATTTCCAATCCATTCAAAGGGACATCAGTCTGCTAATTCAACATCTTGCTCCGCACATGGCCTAAATTTACGTGGGAGTGAGTGTATGTCAACAGTTGTCATTAAATCATTGTTTACTGAAACATTCAATATTTTTTTTATAATTACAGATAAATAAAGATGATCCATCTTCCTGTTCACCCAGTAATACGGAACGTGGAATGCCCAAAAATTTGTACATGGATAATTTTGTCAATGCAAGAATATTTTCAGACAATAGTCATCCAGAAACAGTACAGGTAAGTTAAAATTTTTGAACAGGAAAACCTCATTAATACGATATTGGTTAATATACAGTACCCTTAAATCCAAAGTTCTTCCCATTCCCCAGCCGATTAGATAAGATTTTTAATGTATTTCCGTGGGTAAATTGAAATATGGATAATTTTTAATACAAATTTGTTTAGAAGATCCTATGGGAAATCTGCTTTTGTTTAATTCGAAGTAGACACCTACATAAGTTGGCAAGAGAAGATTGAATGTGGAGAGAGCTTGGATGTTATTTTAACTTGACCTTGATATGTTTCTTTGTCCAGCTGCTGACAACTCGGGGGATGCAGCCTGAAATGCCCACTGGCATTTGTCAATGTGCATGGCAGGTCAAGCTCTTTCACCTTGGAAATATTCACCAGTGTCAGATGAGAAATGCCAGATAAGATCGCATTAATATTCCAAAATAAAGACACGTGTCACCAGGAAGTTTTGCCCATCTATCTAGCTCTGAGCTCGAGATTCAGCATTTTCCCATGAGCGAGCAACTTTTGGTCTGTTAGCCGACAACTTCCAGTAACCACTTTCATTCAAAACATGTTATTTGTGCCCTGTAGCACTCCATAAAATAGGGAAACTGTTACAGATAATCAAAGCCTCATAGGCCAACTATAGATCTTCAACCTGCTTAACGTGTTGTCACCTATGTTTACACAAAATTTTACCTTGATCTTACGTATGTTGTAACTCCCATTTCCTGCTTCATACATTTCCCAAATGTGCCGGTCATAAGATTTGTCAAAAAGTGTTCTGTTGGCTGAGTGACTTCTACCTCATTTCCTGTCAGCAAATGCAGGGGGGTTCAATGCTATTTGTTTTTGCCACGATTTTCTTGCTCGTGTGTGCACATGGTCAGATCCCAGGCGAGGGTGGAAGTGGATCCCTCCTCCTTTTGTTTGGCATCTAAAGTGAAGCAATCAGTTCTGAATACATTCTTCAAAACTAACAAAAACATAGGATAAAGAAAAATAACCCACCTCCCTTCTCCTACAACAGTTTATTCTCCACCACTGGTGTGCACTGCAATGCGATAATTGCAGAATTCAGGTCCCTCTTTCCTGTTTGAATGGAAATGTTGCCCATATGATTGTCTATTACATGATAAAACATGAAGTAAGTATCATCTCTTTCTTCTTCACACTGCTGATAAAAGTCTGCTTCTTCAATTGCGTTATCTTCGAAATGCATAGAATTTTCTCTTCTGCCACCTGTTGCTCAAACTTGCAGCCAATCTCATTGTGTTTATGCTGCAGCTGGCACCAATGTTTTCGTCTAGCATCTGCAAAGTTGTCGCTTACTGATAACAGCAATGATTCATCCAGTGGGAAGGAAAAAGCGTCATTGTTATGAATCTCGCAATGCTGTTTTTATTTGACAATAAGGAAATTAGATCTTCAGAAAAAAAAACAGAGTTAAAACAACTTCATGATGCACACAAAGTTCGATATAATATAATCACCACTTTTCTTTGGAACCATTTGCATGCTACAAAAATATAAATCTCGCAATGATCAATGTAGGAATGGATGCTGAGACCGATAAAAAATAAGTTATTCAAGGCAAGAGGTAAAACTTTTGCGGAGCGAGTATTTGACCTCCAGAAACTCCTAAATCCAATAATAAAGCATCGATTAATGTAAATACCAGTCCCACATTTTGATATCTGAAAATGTGCAAGTTTCATAATGTTTTTTTTTATTTCATTCTATGCTGATGGACTAATCGGGACTAAATATACAGTTTAAAGTGGAATCCAAACCTGGGTGATTAGTGGATCCACATTTGGTGCAAACAGACCACAAGTTGCATATTTCCTTTTTCAGGGTGGATTACAATGCAAGTTGAGGAAGAGTTTGGACTGCTTCCTGGAAAGGGGGAAGGGGTATGAATATGAAGTTGGCTGAAGCAAAGAAAAAGTTACTTTTTTTACGATGTATTTTAAGCAGCTGAACCAGAACTAAATTTACAGCCCTGCTTTTTTTTTCTCTCGTCTGGTACCGAGAAAGGTTGTGTTGTCTCTCCCAGGAGATCTTATCTTACCAGTTAATCCTGTAATAGACAATACTCTAGTAAACCCACATAGAAACCAACATTCATTCTCCGGCTTTTGCTGGTACCAGTGTGACTGCTGTCAAGGTTCTTCGAGTTTTGCTTGTAATAATTGAGAGATTGTTTTTCTTTCTGTAGGTCTCAGTGCAAACGGGTTTCTCATGAACTAGAATTGTAAGAATTTCGTAGAAGAGCAATGACTGTGCACAATTGAAAGAAATACCATTTTTTAAAATGCTTTTTTGCTGAATACATTTTCATGTTCTATTTACCTTCCCACAATATGCATTCTGTGCATAACAGGTTGTATAACTTACATGATAAATGGTGTTGCTGTCTCCTAGGAATCTATGTGTCCGCATAAGCTCCATGCCCTCATTTTGTGTAACATTTTTTATAGTTTCTTTAAAAAGTTAACATTTTTTGGTCCCTTGAACTTTGTATTAATGAGGTTTTCCTGTATTTCATTAAGGTCTACATAACCTGATCTTCCACTCCTATGCTGGTTGTTTACCACATGCTTTGTACCTGTATAATATAGCATTTGTTAGTGATACACATTTATTTTTGTACTTATTTCAAGTAATGCTTGCTGTTCTAACTTTCAGGGCAAGCAGAATCGATTGGTGGAATTGAACATTGCTAATAGAACTAATTTTGGCAACAAGTATGTTCCAAGATATAGTCCCTCTAAACGTGAAATGGGCTCAAATGCACCACGTACAGTAAATGAGCATGGTAAGCGATTTTGTCATAAATTTCATATTCATACCTATATTATGAAATTATTTGTCTTAAGTTTTAATGTAAGCAATATATTTAGTCTTTTCACTGCATAAGTCTGTTAGAAAACAACACCAGGTGTAAATGTTAATAGAGATGAAGCAGATTAGCATTATACTTGATTTCAATAAACTCAACACTCAGTAGATTATTTTCATTGAGGGGAGGGTTGGTTGATTAGAGCCGAGTTTAAATTTCTTCTCATAAACATTTGGGAGAAAGTGTGGACGTGGCAGGCATTTGTAGCAGTATTTCTGGACAAATCCACATGCACTGTATCTGTGATCTTCTCAAAAGACATGATGAAGTACAAAGAAAATAAACCAACATGCTGAATCGGTGTGAATAAAATTTCCACAAATTTCTACTACAAATAAGCAAAATAATCTCTTAACATTCGATTTAAAGCAATAAGGAATGGTTTCCGCGAGGTTCTTTCCTCGTGGCAGCTGCCGATCACTGTTGCCAACTTAGCTCTTTTGGAGCTAGATCTGGCTCTTTCGTGCACTCGTTTGGCTGTGATCTGCCCCCCCTCTCTCCCCCTCTCTCTCCCCCTCCCTCCCTCCCCCCACTATGCCACCTATGGCTCCCCAGCCCACTTACACCAACTTTTACCCTGAGTATACATTTTGCATGTGACGTGATATTATTTTATTGGCTGCGTTACTTCACCCTGTCTTACCTCACCAGCTACATTTTATAGTGCCGAGCCTGTTGTGAAGATGACATAATATTGTTATCCAGGGGTCTTTATTTTTTATTTCACATGACCATTGGTAGATTATTGACATGGTTGATGCTGCCAGATCTAGATGGTGTAAACAAATAAGACGACATCACTTTATAGTTAACTGTAATAGCCACGTTAGTTTGCTAGCTTCTTGGGAAGGGGGAGCCAGTTTTGCGGAAACCTTTTTCCTTTCTTCTTGGGTGCCTTGTTGGCTATGGGTAATAAAGAATTATGATTTTTCCAATCTGTTATCCAATATTGGATAAGAACTGCACCTTTGCTTTTAATGTGAAGTCTTTTATATTTCTTTCAATGTTAATAATTTATAATTTGAAGTGGTTTTTTTTTGTTAAATAATATATATCATTTGGTAATCAGAATAAAGTTAAAAGTGCTAGAAAACATGTGAATTTTTTTCCATGTTTACAATTTTCTATGTTGAGATCCATTGAATACAGATGAATCCATTGATTGACCCATTCAATGGATCCATTGAAAGCAGTTAAGCATGCAGTTCTAAGAAATATGTTGGCCTTTCCACAGTTGATACCAACATCTATTGCTTATATACTGATACCGGTTGGAATGAAAAATCTGAATAATACAAAGTGTCCGGGCTTCAGGTATACAAAAAGAACATGCTATAACTATCAAACAGATTGATTGAAATGTGCAAGCAAATACTCATTCGACAGGAAATATCTTCAAGATTTTATAACCAAAATGGCAACACAAAATTGTTAGGTATTGAATTTCTTGATAAGGTGTTTTTTAGTGATGAGTCCACCTTGTAACTTGTAACGTGAAAATCATTTTATTCATAACATGGTTGGCTGTTTAAGAAATTCTGCTCTTTTCATTTGTATACCTAACGATTTTGCGATTTCCCATTATGCATCGCACAACATGGCAGTTGCAGTGTTGCCATGTTGGCTATAAAATCTTGAAGATATTTCCTATCGAATGAGTATTTGCTTGCACATTTCTATCAATTCGTTCAAAAGTTATAGCATGTTCTTTTTGTTTACCTGAAGCCTGGACACCCTGTATTAGTCATACTATTAATTCAATAAATGTTGGTTGAAAATTTACTCTAATAATTTGTCTGATGGTACTGTCACTAGTGTACTCCTTTTATGGTGGTTCTTGCATATTTGTACCAAACAATCTGACTCGAATAATCATGTAATATCCAAAACAATGAAAAGTCAAATGTACAACATATTTGACTTATAATGCAACAAGAGTATTTCATGTTATTCAGAGAGATCCATCACTTTGTACTACATTGTTTAGTTGAGCATAGTGGACACTGGTGGTTGGGCTTGTTTTGCATGTTATTTCAACTATCTTATTTGAAAATCTTCATTTTAGGTTCAGATATTACAACACATCCTTCAAGAATATTTCGAAACCAGAACCGTAACATCAATGAGAGTTACAAAAACGATGAAAACACTGGGATTGACAGAAGTCATTTCTATGACCAAGAGTCCAGGTAATAAAATTTCTTTTATGTGGAACATTGCATGCTAGACAATTATAAAACAAACTTTTGAAAATCAAATTGGAAAATCTGATTTGCCCAAGCTTTGAACCTAGGAATGTAGCTAATATTTCAAACTGACTTTTTTGGAATTACATCAATCCACTAATCCAAAGATGAATGTTATCTCCTCTAGTAAGTTTAGTATAACTCCCTTTCAAATGATGATGAACATTGTCAACTGAATGAGTATGCAGCAATCTTAAAAATCTTCTTCCACTTTCAGTTATACTTTGGGTTAACTTGGATCCTTTTCTCTACTTAAATTTCAGTTCCAGTTTAGGTTTGACACACACACACACACAAACAAAAAAAATAATTATTCACTGTTTATTCAGTGTGATTTTAAAGTGGTCAAATATTCATGGAGAATGAATTTAATCTTGAAAAGACTCTAAATGTATATTTTAGGGATGGGACCGATTAATCGGTACTCTATCGGTATCGGCCGATATAGGCATATCGGTGTATCGGTTTATTGGTAAATTTACAGATTATTTTACCAATCCGATATATTGATAAATATCTGATAATTTAGTGCAAAATTTTGCCATTTTGTTGTATTTTTTATGGAGAATCGCAATGCCCTACTTTCTAAAAAAGTAAATGTCTAAATATGCAACTTCTTTTGCACTGCAGTCGCCTTGAAGCACACATTTATTAAGGAGGGCAATGAACCTTTCAGGTTCTTCAAGGACCATTTCTAATTTTATATCGGATTGGTAGAATATCGGTTATCGGTATCGGTAAATTTTATATCGGTACTTTATCAGTATCAGACAAAATTTCATATCGGTCCATCCCTAGTATATTTTATACAAGGGAGAGGATACAAAACAGTACACAGCACCATGGTTGCCATCCCTTTTATTTTTTTTTTAATGCTTTTGAAGATTATAAGTTGGGAACCAGCATATTGTTATTACTAAAGAGACACACGTAAGAATACAGGCAGGCAATCGTGCATATTTTGCAAATATGCAGTTGTTTAGAAATAGACTGATCACAAGAAATACAAATAGACTGATCACAAGAAATACAAAGCTTAAAATTTATAAGACACTGGTACGACCAGTTGTTTCTTATGGATCAGATAATTGGACTTTGAAACTGTCAGATGAAAATGCCCTCAGAATATTTGAGAGAAGAATATTAAGAAAGATATATGGACCTGTGAAGGAAGATGACGACTGGAGAATAAGATATAATGCAGAGCTAGATGATTTAATAAAAGGCCAAGATATAGTGAGATTTGTCAAAGCCCAGAGAATAAAGTGGTTGGGGCATGTGGAGAGAATGATGGAATACCGGATGCCAAGAAGAATGTTGAAAGAAAAGCTTCACCATGCAAGAAGAAAGGGCAGGCCCTGACTTCGATGGATAGACGACATCGCTGCAAACTTGCGGACAATGAAAATTAAAGGATGGAGGAGAAGAATTGATGATAGATTGGAATGGAGGCTGATAGTGGAGGAGGCCAAGGCCCACCAAGGGCTGTAGAGCCAGAGAGAGACTTTATCAGTATCGGACAAAATTTCATATCGGTCCATCCCTAGTATATTTTATACAAGGGAGAGGATACAAAACAGTACACAGCACCATGGTTGCCATCCCTTTTATTTTTTTTTTAATGCTTTTGAAGATCATAAGTTGGGAACCAGCATATTGTTATTACTAAAGAGACACACGTATTTACGGTTAATAAGAGATCAACATTTCAGTAGATTGATTGATTGAGTTTGATTGAGTTGATGTTTTAAGTGCACTATATGCACATTAATGCTAATTGGGACTGGATCTACGGTTTAAAGTGGGATCCGAACCACTATGTGTCTCCACCGGGTGTTGAACCCAGGACCCCTTGATTACAAGGCGACAACACTACCAAATATTTCGGTAGAGAACGTAGCTACAGAAAATGTCATTTTGGTGTTGAAATGGTGAATTCAGTCCTAAATTTGACTTTGAAACCTTACATAGTACACAAAATACATATTTTCTTCTTTGTAGCATATTGTAATTATCAGAATAAGTCTCCAAATGAGTGCATTTTTGCGTTTTACATTTTTGTAGCAGAATTAATCATTTTCCTGCGATGTTTCATAATTCTGATTTGGAAAATGAACTTAACAGCTTGCCAAAATCATAAATATTTTAGGTACGTGCGAAACTTCTACTCGTTTTTGACAGGACACCATTTAGTTGAGTACCAACCTCACAGATATTGCTGCCAGTGTGTGAGTCTGTGATCACATAATCAGAGGAACCTTACAACAGTAACAGGCAGTGCGTGTGGACGAGAAGCTGATAGTGGACAGAGTAGCGAGTGGGTGAAATGGAGACCAATAAGGAACACATAAGACACTGTTTACGTTCAGAGTTCGATATAGGCAGTACTGCAACCGCAGTCTGCTGCAACATTCAGCAAGTGTGTGCGACAGATGCAGTTGATGATAGCACATGTCGTCGCTGGTTTCAATATTTCAAGGAAGTAGACAGAAGCTGTCAAGATCAACCATGGTCTGGACATCCGGCAGTGTTTTCCGAAGAAGAAATTGACCGAGCCATGAGAAACAACCCAACGCCAACCATACCAGAATTAGCAGACACCTTCCAGATACACAGGACAAAAATCGAAACACTGCTGAAAGCACTGGATTTAATCCACCTTATGCACATTAACGCTAATTGGTACTGGATCAATGGTTTAAAGTGGGATCCGAACCACTATGTGCCTCCACCGGGTATCGATCGTTGGGTTCCACATCAGCTATGTGCAAATCAACGAGAGGAGAGAGTCGCAACCTGTGTTTCCTTGCTTTCTCGGTTCAAAAATCACCAGTTCTTGCCACGCATTGTCACGGGCATTGAGAAGTAGATTATTTACTGGAACGTGAAGCATCGCAGGACTGTGTGCCACGTTCCTGAACCACCACCATCGACGTCCAAACCAGAATTTCATCCCAAGAAGGTGTTGTTGAGTTTATGGTTGGATTTGAATGGAGTAATTCACTGGGAGGTCTTGCAACCTAGTCAAACCATAAGTGTCACATTCTACTGTGAACAGTTGGGCAGACTACGAGCAGCATTGCAATCGAAGCAGCCAGACATCGTCAATCGCCAAAGCATTATCATCCACCATGATAACACTAGGTCACATGCTGCTGTCATCACACATCAAAAATTAATGGTCTGTGGTAGGAAGGTTTTACCCCACCTGCCCTATTCTTCTGACTTGCCACCTACAGACTCTACTACCTATTTTGCGCATTGCAAAACTCCTTTGCTCAGAAAATCTTTGATGTGGAGGCTGTGAGAATTGCCTCACAACATTCTTTCGACTCCAAACTTCAGGACTTTTATCGGCGCGGGATTCATCTGCTACCAGCAAGATGGCAAGAGGTCATCTATTGAGATGGTGATTATTCACAGTCCTAGGTGAGTTACGGTTTGTGTTGTTCACACTTCTATCTGCATACCAAAAACGGGTATAACTCTTGCACGTACCTAATTCATTATATTATGTAATTTCATATTTCGAATTTTCTTCAAAAACGAAATATGTATGTTTCTAGCTATGACTTACACAGGTGGTGGACATTTAAACTGAAACACCTGGAACACAGACACTAACCTTTTTTAATGTGGTCAGTATGGCAGCAACACATCTGGGGAAAGGTTTGATAGAGGTTCTGCACAGTGTTGAGATGGATTTGCAGCCATTCCTCCTGAAGCACACCGATAAGTTCAGGACACATTGCTGGAGGAAAATGTTGCCCACGCGAACCTCCAAAAGACCCTGTAAGGGGTTAATAATGTTCAGGTCAGCGACTGGGCGGACCATGGCAGATGTTCAACTTCTCATTCATGCTCATCAAACCACTCTGTGACCTGAGTTGTTAGCATCTGTTCGTGACAAGTTTCTAATGTGGAAATGATGTTTTAGGACATATTATTTCTTGCACTAAAAACACCAATGCATGTGACTGGAAGTGCACACATGATCTTTGACACATTGTCACCATTTTTTTCGTTGGTGCAAAACGTTCTGATAGAAGGTGAAAAATCATGAGAAATAGCGATTTTACTTTTATACGTGTCTTTAAAAGCAAATTTTATGCTAAAGAAATCCAACATGGCTGCACATGCACAAGATTATAAAAAGAATGTTGAAACATCTGATAGTAAACATTTTTCACTGTAAAATGTAACTTTTAACAAAGTTGTTTCACAATGTTTTCCTGTGATCATTGAAAATCGGTGGGCGTAAATTGCATTTACGCTTGCTAATGTGTATACTGTGTATTACGCGTGTATAATGCGCACTTTTTTACAAAATTTTTGCCCTTCAAAACTGTGGTGCGTATTATGCACGGAATAATTCGGACAGCCAAAATGAAACCACACATTTTTTTTCACTATGTCACTGCGTATAACATGTATATATCTACAGATTGCCTTTCTTTAGCAATAATAATATAAAAAAATAACTTTTTAATGCGAAATGGCCATTTTCCATTAGTAATGTAAAGTTTTGCAACATCGAGAAAAGCAGCACCCGTTCTGGCGGCATTCAAGCACGCGCCTACAGTCACACGGGAGACGTATCAAGCGGTATTTTTCGCGGGAGAAATAACTTCCACAAAAATTGTTTTCACCTTAGACATGGTCATGAACCGAGATCGGGCGAAAAATACGTTTTTTGCACTCATTCCCTTCAGAAGCACTCTACCGCTCGCAAGTGGGTATGATCTAAAAATAAACACCAGACCACGCTTCAGTTATATCCAATAGCACTTGACCTTTGCCCTCCCCTCCCCCAAGCGTACCAATGTTACCCGCAGCCGACGGCTGCTACCCAACATGCCAGGCTTGTTTTGCCATTATGATTTCGTTTGCTCTTGGATACATGAGAAGAGATCGGATATGCTTGGATGTTATTTTAAATCGACTTTGTAGCGTAAAACTTTCGGTAATCGCTTTCATTCAAAACGTATTCTTTGTTCCCTGTAACACTTCATAAAGTAGTGAAACTGTTATAGATAATCAAAGCCACATAGGCCAATTAAAGATCGTCAACACTCTTAATGCATTTTCATCCAGGTTTCCGCAAAAGTTCACTTTGATCTTACTTGCATCATAACTCCCGTTTACCACTTTCTACATTTTCGTGACTGTGCCGATGTCGTAATATTTGCCAAAAGTGTTCCGTTGGCAGAGTGACTTCTCCCTCTTTTCTTCTCAGCAAACGTTTAGGGGGGGGGGGGGGCAATGCCGATTGTCTTCTTGCTCGTGTGTGCACACAGGCTGATTACAGGCAAGGGTGGAAGTGGACCGCTCTTTCTTTCCTTTGACTTCTAAAATGGTCAACCAGTTCTGGATGCATTCTTGAAAACGAACAAAAACCATAGGACAAGTATAAAAAAAATTATAAAAAAAATGCCCCCCTACCCAGCTTTCTCTGCCACTGGTCTGCACGGCAATGTAATAATTGCAGAATTCAGGTCCTATTTTTTTCTTTTTTTAATGCTATTGTATTGAAATATTGCCCGTATTATTGTCTGTTGCAAGGTAAAACGTAAAGAAAGGGTTTATTCTTTCTTCTTCACACAGCTGATAAAAGTTCAGCCTTCGACAGTTGCGTTATCTTTGAAACACGGAGGATTTTCCCTGACCACCTGTTGCTCGAACTTCCAGCTGGTCGCCTTGTTTTTACGCTGCAACTGGCGCCAGTGTTTTGTCTAGCATCTGCGAAGTTGTCGCTTGTGGATAACAGCAATGACTCATCCAGCGCGAAGGCAAGTCATTGTTTTGTATCTCGCAAAACTGTTTTGATTTGACGATAACGAAATTCGATCTTCAGAATGAAAAAGAAGAGTTAAAACAACTTCATGTTCTGCACCTTTATCTTCAGAACCTCAATGTGTAAGCTGTGAACAATTTTTTTTAAAAATGCTCAATGTATAAGCTGACACCGATTATCGTCGATTAACGTGAGAGTAAATAAAGATCTCACATTTTGATATCTGAAAATGCGCAGGTTTCATAAAGCTTGTTTTAAGTTCATTTTATGATTTTGGGCTAATCGGGACTAAATATACAGTTTCACTTTAGTGAAATCTAATTCCAAACCAAAATGATTATCGAGTGCGACACTGTTCAATGTGTCTTAGAATACGCATTGGGTGCAAATAGATCGCAAGTTGCCAGTTTCCTTTTTCAGGCTGGCTTACAATGCAAGTCGAGGAAGAGGAAGGACTGCTCCCTGGAAGGGGGGGGGGGGGGTGAATTAGAAGTTGGTCGAAGGAAGGAAAATGACATTTTTACGACATATTTTACACAGCCGAACCAAAACAAAATTTACAGCCCCTTTTTTTTTGTGCCTAGAAAGGTGAGATCTTCCGAGAGATCTTATCTTACCAGTTCATCTTGTAACAGACAATGCTCTAGTAGACCCGTATTAAATCCAACATTCATTCTGCCCGATTATCTCCTAATAATCGTTTTTGGTGCAAATTCCAATAACAACTCCTTCGAAATAACTACCTTTTTCCTGGGAACTATGAAAGGTCGTTGTATCGAGAGTTGACTGTAACAAATATGAAGGTAAAATAATTACGTCAACACTTATCAAATAGAAATAATTACTGTATATTTACTGCGCTATTGTGGCTTGACTCACGTAAATAAATAAATAACGTTTACACTTAATTTCGTCATTCACTCCCAGTTATTAATACAAGCAGTCTGAAATGTCCTCACTTCCATCCATCTTGTTCGATATTCCCGTTACCTTAAAACTTTTGATCATCATTTCAAGGGAGATGGAGTTCCATGCCTCACGAACCCATTCACAAACAATCGGCAGCGACGCACGTTTCACCCTACCGCTTGATGCGAGTTCATGCTGCCTTGATGTCATCCATTTATTGTAAGCATCACGCACTGCGACCTTGAACAGGTGGTTGATAACTTTGCTCCCTCCTCTCCTATGAAAAGCCCAACATCTGGAAGTTCAAGGTCGCGTGGTGAATGCATCACCTATGAAAGCAAGGAAAAGATCGTTTTTATGATCTACTGATTAATTTTAAATGAAATACGTAAATGTTAGTCCGACACTAAGAAAGCCATTTCTGGAACCTGAATTGTACTGCGCATTATATACGAGATATATATATTTTTTTGTTGCTTTTCCCCATCAAAAACGAGGGTGCGTATTATACACGCACGCGCATTATACACGCGTAAATATGGTATGTTTTATGCAGTGACCAGGAGTCGGAAGCATCTGTTCATGACAAGTTTCTGATGCAGAAATAATTTCTGAAAATGTTTTTTTTTTTCCCCCGCACAAACAAAACAGATGACTAGTATGCACCTCTCTGTGACTTGATCACCGCCAGAATGGTGCCATTTTGTTGAGTGACACAAGATGTTCTGACAGAATGTGAAAAATTGCATTGGAAGCAATTTTTTTGTGAAGTTATTTTCCATTATTCCTCTCGGAAATGATACCGAAGAATCAACTCCCGCGTGACAGTAGGTGCACACTCGATGACTGCCAGAATGATGCTACTTTGTGGGGTAACACAAAACTTTCTGGAAGAAGAAAATATCGGTACCAGTTTATATATCGGATTTTTACCGATGCCGATACAGATTCTGATATGTCAATTTCCATACATCAGTAATTGGCTTCATCACATCCCTACCTGCTTCACTGACCAACATGTGGTGCAGGCAAGCCCTCCTGCTGAGTTTTCTATAATCACCGATGTTTCAGTTTCAATGTTTACCACATGAAAACCAAATAGAGATATGCATTATTTCCACAACTAACTATTTTATTTTTCAAGCCACAGAACTTGAATTTGTAATTCTAGTAAACGAATTAGATGATGGAAAATTCTGTGATTATCAAGGAATTTCTCTATTACTTGAAGCATACAACCACATAATAAATTATGGATTTATGAGTAAGAATGAATATGATGTTCTATGAACAACTTGATTGACATATGGAATTCATCAGTTTTATACCTTAAGGCGAAGAGGGACAATTACGCACCAGGCATGCATTTATTCCAATATCGTCGGAATGAGCAATGCTACTAGAAAGATCTCCGCCAGAAATGAAGAGTATGAATTTCTCCCCATGTGGCAAGTGGAAGCGGGTTCCTAAGTTGATTATTAAGCCTTATACGATTTTTGAAAAATATGATGAATTAGTATTTACCGCATCCCATGTATTCCTTATGGGACCAACTTCAACTTCATGTTACGGCTCATCAAATGGGAGTTTCGACTTTTCCTACTACTATGACATAGTTCAATGTGTCCTTTTCCCGTCCATGTACTTTTCTATGTCATCGGATGTTTGATATTCCCGAGAGAATGAATAAAATAATGGTCCCATAAGCCTAGTCCATTTCTCCTTGCCTCCTACAGCCATCCTGGCAGTGTTGCCAAACCTGATGTGCATAATAGAGCTAAATTTCACCATTAATATAGCTAAAGAGGACTTTCAAGGACCTAGATTAACAAAGGCTGCATAAAGTGCCTCCTAGGGTAATTTTAGTTGTCAGAGGGGTGGGGGTGCTGCTGTTACCGTTAGCTTTAAAGTGATGGCAATTTATTCTTAGTTTTCACCGCCTAGATTTGGCGGCATCACCCATCTCAATAATCCAATGATGTTAATATAAAATTGAAAATAAAGGGTGCCCGGATAACAAAATTGTCATCTTCATCTTAGCCACAGCGCTATATATAAAAATACATGGGGAGGAAAGAAGAGATGGGTGACGCAGCCTATAGCTATACGAATATCACGTCACGTGCAAAATGTACACTCATGGCAAAAGTTGGTATTTATGGGCTGGATACAGTGGTGGTATCATAGTGGGGCAGAGGGCGGTGCCACAGTTCAGTGAAACGAGTGCACGAAAGCCAGATCTGGCTCCAAAAGAGCGAAGTTGGCAACAGTGATCAGCAGCTGCACCAGCGAGAAATCTTAGGGGAAATTGTCCCTCATCACCTTAAGTAGCTAAGTTCCAGAAGAAACCTGGATATAATTTTCATTGTAAAAGAAATTAGCAATTTAAATATGTTCTAAATATTTGGACTCTACACTGAATGATGATAATCGGGAAATCATTTAATTAAATTTATTTTTATCATCACCACAGGTACAGTAGAGGCCCATCAAGAAGAGAGCAGCCATCATCTGCTGGCAAATCTTTGACTCCAGTGACTCATAGTACACAAGCCTGTGATGCTCAGATGAGATGCACCTGGTGGAAGATTCCAAACATATCACCTGGTAAGTTGGAATTTATGGGACATTATTATTTCTGGAAATTTGTTTTCTTCATGTGTGGTAAAGTTTTATTCAGAATCCAAAGTCACATGTCCTGTGTAAAAGTCTGTTGACAGTCGACCATTTTTAAAACAGCAGTAACTATTGACAGGTGAAAGTCGTAATGTCTTTACCAGGGCTGAGCAGATACCGATGTATCTGTATCGGTCGATACCAAAAATATTGGTATCGGAAAGTATCGGTTCAATTTTTTTCGCCGATACCATCCAATACCAAAAATTTTGAGTGGCTAGAGTGGCCAAAAGAAACAACTCATTTGTAAAGATTTGTCCTTTTCAAAGGTTCGTTCACCCTTCCTTGTGACAAGTTGGGGTCCCACTCAAGAAATCCAGGTAGATTTCCGAAAATGATGCACCCTTCTGGGAAGCAGATGACAAGATCAAAGGCAGGGCTAAAGTGAAAGCGCTGCACCAAAATGTGACATTGAAAGCATGTAACTGCCGGGTGGTCAATGCTAGGTGGAAATAAAAGAAACATTTATTGCCAATTCTTGTTCACAAACTCGTAGGTTAAGAACATGACGTTTTCAAAACCAGCATTATTATCATGCTGGGCTGATTCCGGAGTTCCTGGGAAAGGCATGAATGTCACTGTGGGAGGGAGGGTTGTGGATTTTCTTCTTGTGCTCTTACCCTTCTGTGTGACTGCTGCCCGATGCCGACACTGCAGTGACTTTTTTTTTTAATGACTTAGAGCAATAGACAACAGGTCATATACAGAACTGTCAATTGAGCTTTAAATATACAGATCTGTATTTGTGTATATTTTTCCGTCGTTTTCCTCCCTCTCCAGGTTAAAGAAACTATAAGAATGTTGTTTACATTTGTATTTGTTCTGCATTCCTTGTGCAAGCTGTATGCTATATGCACTACATAAATTTTATTTTGCACCAACTTTCTCTCCCCTTAAAGACATGTATAATGAAATTGGGGATCAGAAATGATGCAGGGATACTTATAATAGTTCACCAATTTTAACACTGCTTGCAACATTTCAAAAACTTCTTCTTCTTTTTGCATCCTCTGGGGGTAGAAAGAAGTTAACATAAAATGTCACAGGACATTTTAAGTGATATAATGATATATGAGAATAATTTATGAGTATTTGATATCATTAATACTAATGTTATGTGATGAGCACTTTGTGTCTCAGTAACTAGCCTTTGTTATTTTACTTGAATTATGCAAGTATCGGTATCGGTTGGAATCGGTTAAGGTATCGGTATTGGCAAATGGTGGTATCGGCTCAGCCCTATTCTTTACTTTGAGAACAACATGTATATCTGGATACTTCCATTAGTTAGAAATAGTAATCAGCATGTGCTGGCTGAAAGAAAGAGCTAAAAATGAGACTGTTATGTGCAACCATGATGCAGAGAGCACAGGAGGTCTAGTTTAGGACACCAAACAAATCACCTGGATATTTTTTCATTTTGGTGTTGTAATGTTTTATTCGTTGCTCTGCAAAGTATTCATTTTCAGAATCCTGAATCACATACCCTGTGTGAAAGACTTGTTTTTTGTAAACAAATAAAAGAGTTTTTTTTAATGGGGTTTACAGGGGGAAAAAAACTTGTTTTCTACAAATAAGATATTTAAGACATAATGCCAAGAAGATATATTTTCTAAGAATAATTGTTGGTAAGGTAAGGTAAAGGTACCCCTGTGCATGTGTACGAATGCCATGAAGACATATGGGGTAATGTAGTGGGAGAGCTCCACATATTCTTGATCTCGTTCATAGTTGGAATGATGAGATCCACCTGTACCCCCCAGGGTTGACCCCAGGTACCCATTGATGCAAAGCTGGGTGGGCCTCAGGGGCACACAGAAACCGGGAAATGACTGGAAAATTTCCTGGCCCAGATCACCTGCCTTCGGATTTGAACCCAGATTTTCCACAAGGTAGCCAGATACTCTACCAACTGAGCTACATGGCTTTATTAATCATAGGAGGAAGGACTGGCATTCTAGTTATAAAGTAAACACTTGACTAACTTCCAAAATTACCCATACTTGTTACTCCTCAATCTTGCATGTAGCTGTTCGAGATGGTCCAACTAATCCATGATTGTGAGGCCCCACTCTATTCCTGTGTTAGCTACTTGGTTTTCTGAAATGTCACTTTGCATTCATCATGACTGAAACAAAGTAATACATATTAAAGACATTGTGCAGTACGTTAAGTGTGGAGCAAATCTTTATCTTCTGCATACCTTCAATTATAAATGTGTTTTAAACACGTGTGAAAAAAGAATAGTCAAGTGTTATAATTGTGAACCACAGGTACTCATAACAATATGTTTCTTTGTTAACTATGTATATATTTTCAGGCACTGAACAATTTCCATACACAGTAAACTAAATTACACAGATTGAATAAAAAGGCACAGTAACCCAACACCAACATAACCACAAACTATCAAATATCAAGTATCTCAATGTGTTTTAATTATGAAACGTTGGAGCAAACCATTATAGCAAGGCCCCTGGAGGCACGTGCTACCTGAATGTTGCGAGGTAGCAATTGCTACTTCAGGCTGCAAGGATTCACGCACTTCCTGTGGTCAACATAGTCTTCTGCTAGTTGCAAGATGGCGGAACTAAGATGTGTGGAATACAACGTATATACATGCAACCTGCAAGTTTGATTTAGCCCAAGCGTACCTTTAGGTTGCATATACAATAGCTTTAAATAACTATTACTGCCACTATATTCTCAGAGAATCAGTCATCCGTGTATGGATAATTATGCACTGGCTTCAACTGAAGTATATTTAGAATTACCAACCAAATTCTGCAATTAAAAAAATAATGAACTGTCACAACATTACGGTTTTGGGTGAAATAGGTGAGCATGCTCTGGCTGTATAGGCCAGCTCTTTCCGCCCTGGGCCGCTTGGTTGAAGCCAAACAAAAAGTGGTTGGGGACCAAGCTGTCCAGGGTTTGTACCTGCATGGTGCACATAAACAAATTCAAAATATTATTGAAATGATGGAAAAGGAGGGGATTGTATGCAAAATTATCAAGGAATTCTGATTTTTGAACTGCAATTATGTGGATATGTATTTACATGAAGATTCACTACACATGTTTGCTTATTATGAGATGTCAAGTTCACCACTTTCTTTTGATTTCGTTCACTTACACTGGTGTCCTGTTCACTACTGCATCCATTATCATCCGTGAGGGAACCTGGTCATCCCCTGGCGGCACTTAGCCAAGTGTTCATGATGTTGGGCAACACAAAAGGGGAACTCGGTTACCAATGCCCAGCTTCTCCTACTGGCACCGCGACACAGTCTGCTGTTTCCTGGTGGTGTCAAACCCATAGCCCTCCAGTTACGACTCCTACATATGCATCAGGCCCCAGGAGCACATGTCACAGTTTACACCTATCATGTAACTTCTGAGTCGCATAACAAACCTCTAACAAGTTTGCATTGTTCGCTCTTGGCGACAAAGTGATCAAACACTGCTCGTGGATGGCATGGAGACACACTTCCTTCTCACCTAACTTCTGGACACTGACTAGTTATGTTTTTATATGTAAAAACATGTATGTTTATCTTGTGACGAAAACTATCTCCTTCATCATAACTCAAATGTTATGTGCAATACTCTGAGCACTGATGGACACTGACTTCTTTACACAACTTCTTAACCACCGATTCTTCTTGACACTGACTGAATTCACTGCCTGATAAAATTCTCAGTTCAGTTTGGAATTTGAAAAGGTTCAGTTTCTATTTGCTGACGTGGAGTAGGTTGCAGGGAAAAATGGAAAATTTTGAGATGGGAGGACAAAGGGCTAAGGGTATCTGAAGAGAAAGTGAACAAATATAGCCACCCCCTTTGGTGGGCTCTCAAAATGGGGGCAAGGCAAATAGCCTTTGCTTGGCTTCACTGAAACTGACTGGGACTTGGAGACATGCGGATGTATGATACAGTAATATTGAAAATTATATAAATTGATAACAACGTGCACGTGTGAAAGTATGGGTACAATGCTCATGCACATGCCCAGCTTGAGGCTGAGAGCTTAATTGGTTGCCTTTTGATCTTGATATCTTCCGGCTTTAAGTCTGGTATGTGGATGTTATTTCATTGTTTGATTCATTTCTTTATTTTATTTTGCTCTTTCTGCCACTTTTGGCTAATCACGATGAGTGATGATACGATGAAATTGATGAAGGGACTCGCAAAAATACCCATGCCAAGACAGTGATTGGAACCTGGGACATCTGTTGCTGTAGCATGCTGTGTGAACCACTCTGGGATGTTATTTGTGATTGACCCTACTTCAAGAATATGTCCAGCTTCTTTTGCAAGAAAAATTGGCATCTAGTATCGAGGCTATTTTCTTTGTGAAATACATACTTTTCAAGGGAACTTCATGTCAAGAAAAGCACCGTTAATTTATGAAGTGCGATATTTGAAAATCCATTGGATGAAGGGGGTTTTACACTAACTTGAATGATGATCATGCAAAGTTAAGCATAAAGACAACTAAGATTACTGTGGCATACCCAGTTCATGCATGATTGTTTATATTTACAGATTTTTTACTCAGCTACAAAAGCATTATTTTAACTATGTCAAACTTTATTACGTGAAAACAAGATGATTAGTTATAAACACGTTTTGCAACTTATGCTCACTGATTAACATTTCTGTTCTTCAGCCGACCTCTGTGGCAGAGTGGTTAGCACAGTTTGCTACGATTCCAGGGTCCTGGGTTCGAATCCCAGCCTGGGCATAGGTGTTCTTTGTGAGTGTTCCTTCATCAATTTCATCATGTCATTACTTATCCTCATTGCCCTGATTAGCCAAAAGTGGCAGAAAAGCAATACTAAAGAACAAAAATTAAATCAAATTCTTGTCCTGTTAGCAATGGCATGAAACTATTTAGGAATAATGATCCCATTCCAAAGCACATTTTCAAAATTAATCTTTTGTTCACTTTTAGTGTAGCAATAAAGTTTTACAACCGATAAGGTCACACACACACAAAACTGAGTGTTGTGTCAAACTTGCAGTCTTATACGAGAATATTTTTTAATTTAAACATAGATCTTTAAATAAAACATACATAAGCATTGGTATCTGCCCAGCCCTAGTTTTTATTCATAAAAATAATTACTACAAGCTGTTTTTAGATGTGTCAGATGGATATGATTATAATTATCAGTAATTTACCAGTGAAGTACTGACTAATCTGCTCTGTCCTTAATATTTTATTTCCTTTTAAGAATAAAGTGTAGGCAGTGTTACCAGATAGTGATAGTGTCTGAGAGTGCAAGTGGTTTGGTCTTGATTTTTTGGTTATTTTTACAGGAAGAAGTACAACTGCTGACAATAAAGGTCATACGTATGATCAGAGATTCAATCCAAATACAGCAACATCAACTGGTGCTGCAAGCCATGTTAAGGTAATGTAACTATAGTTTATATGCATTTCATATTCTGGTTTCATTTTGAACTGTGTGTATGTACATAATATTTTACAACCTCACTAAATGATCATGTTTGAGCAGAGAGTATGTTGGACAAGATTGACAAAATTTGTGTTTACATAATCAACATTTGTTCGTCAAGGTAGGGCTTGTTAACGAAATGAAAATATATTTGTAAGTCGTAAGTTGTGAATATGAGAGTAGGGTTTTGTTATTTTTCTCTTAAAATTGAAATAGGATATTGAAGAGTAATTTTTAATTTCAATGGTTATTTTAAGCAAAAATGTAAACTTCAAAAGAGTCTCTCTTAAAGATTTTTTTTTCTCAAATTCGAAAATGATCATCCTTTTCATTGTTTCCAAAAGGGAAAATGTTCTTTGCCTAACCCAATTTTTCAAAAGTCGAAATGTTTCTCAAATATGTGTGTCCAAGTTGTCAGAAATTTTGAAAGTTAAATTAATGATTTAATGTGAATCGCTTGAAATCAAAATTGTTTCTCAAAAGAGCTTTACCAGAAAACGGAAGTGTCTTCAAAACTTAATGTCACGATTTTCAAAGTTCGATTTTGTCATTTCTTCATCATAATGAATGTCTGATATTAAAGAATATGAATTCTCACCCTCATGTTATTTTTAATATCATAATTTATTACAACCTAAAATGTTAGTGCAGTTGACAGGATTTTTAGTAGAAATTTCACAATCAAATCTTAACATGAGAAATGTTTCCAGTTTAGGAAATTATTTTCACTGTTTCTGAAAATGAAAATGTGTTTTTGTCAAACATGATACTTTCACGAGTGAAAACGTTTGAGAAAGTTTGTATTTCAAAGTTGAAAAGTTTTAAACATTAAATATTTTCAAAGTTGAAATTTGAAATCGAAATGTTCTCAAATTGAAATTTTTATATATTGAAAAATATGTTTAACAATATGAAAGTCAAAGGAATGTCTGTTGTGAGTTCCCACACATTGAAAGACATGATTTCTCAATTACATACAATTTTCGAAATCTAAATTTAAAACTAAAAGTATTTGTAAGATCGAAACTTTATTTACTTTTCCAAAGTATGTTTCTGAAACTGAAACATTCCAAAAGTCAAATATTTCCTAGATAATTTTTCAAATTTCAACAAATTTCCAATTTGCAAGGACATTTATACCAAATTTCGTTCAATGTAGCAGGGGGGGGGGGGTGGATTAGGCTTTGTAGTTGCTTAGAATAACATGTTTCGAGTTTCTGCACAGATTTTGATAACAAAATACATTGTATATTCGCAAGTGACTCTGTTGTTTCTCATAGTGCATAATTATTCTTTGTAATTTTCTGAAACAATGAAGTTCAAGTTTCTGCACCATAATAAATCACTTTATCATTCACAGGCAATCCTACAACACACAACATTACTATCTCTCCAGATCGGAGCATGCATATCAAAACCACTCTGCTCCAGAGCAGAGTGCTGTTGTCTCATGTTCCACTCCGTATCAGAGAGATCACATAAAAAATATAATTGATCTGCTCTGGATCGGAGTGTGCATGTAAGAAACCTAACCACTGCACTGCAGATTGGAATGTTGCTGTATGATGCTCTGGATCGGAGTGTTGTTGTGCCATGCTCTGCTCCAGAGTGAGGAGTGGAGTAGAAGCAATACTTTGGAGTCACTCCAGAGTGGTCCTTTAGTACTTTTCTTTTAGCCTTTGCTCCAAAACCCTGGTTACAGGATACTTATGGAATCAAGTTTTTGTTTCAACCTGCCCAAACAATACTTCAGTAAATTTGCCCTGACAGCTTTATTTAGAGACATGATGAATAGGATGTGGATACTGCCCTGTAAATGGATTGGTATATTCTGATTTTCTCTAAATACAAGGTGTACAACTTTGCTTCCGCTGTGTTTCCCCAAAAATATGACGCTGTAATGAAAAACATTGCTTACCCAGGCATTATTCAAAGTATTGTCCATCGCTGCCCACTACTTTCTCCCATCTTTCGAGCAGCGTATGAATGCCGCTTCTAAAAAATTGTTCATCTTTGGAGGCGATCCACGAATCGATCCACTTTTTGACTTCTTCATAAGATCAGAAGTGTTGGTCAGCCAGTTCATGGGCCATTGATCTAAACAGGTGATACTCAGAAGGAGCGATGTCTGGAGAATAAGGCGGGTGGGGTAGGACGTCCCATCTTAATGTTTCCAAGTACGTTTTCACCACTTTGGCAACGTGGGGTCGTGCGTTGTCATGCTGCAAAATCACTTTGTCGTGCCTCTTGCTGTTTTGCGGCCGTTTGTCCTTCAATGCTTAGCTCAAACGCATTAATTGCATTCGATAACAAGCACCTGTGATTGTTTCACTTGGTTTTAACAGCTCATAGTACATGACGCCGAGCTGGTCCCACCAAATGCAGAGCATGATCTTGGAGCCATGAATATTCGGTTTGGCCGTCGACGTGGAAGCATGGCCGGGATATCCCCATGATTTTTTGCATTTTGGGTTATCGTAATGAACCCATTTTTTGTCCCTGGTCACAATCCGATGCAGAAATCCCTTCCGTTTTTGCCTCTGAAGCAACTGTTCACAAACACACAAACGCCGTTCAACGTCTCTTGGTTTCAGCTCATACGGGACCCAAGTTCCTTCTTTCTGAATCATACCCATGGCTTTCAGACTCAGCAATGTCTCCAATTCTGCATCTTCGAAAACTTTGTCTTCCACCACTATGCCGGTCTTCGACATTAAAGTCACCATTCTTGAAACGTTGAAACCACTCACGACAGGTTCTCTCACTTATAGCATCCTCACCATACGTAGTGGAGAGCATTCGATGAGCCTCAGCCGCAGTTTTCTTCATATTGAAACAAAAAAGTAGAACCTCCTGCAAATGGCGAGAATTTGGCTCGTACACTGACATTTTCAATTGCGAACAACTTCACGATGCACACACCACTCGACTAATGTTTGAATGGGGTTATCTTGACAGAGGTCCAAGCTAACTGCGTGACGTCTGCGATCTGCTTCTTTCAACCGCTACTTCCTGTTGTTGCCACCTGTCGGAAAACTGCAGAAGCAAAGTTGTACACCTTGTAGTGCAACATCAAAGGGCAATTTTCAAGGAGGGGAAGTTTAATAATCTTTGTTAAATGCATTATACGGTATTTTATAATTACAAATTTCCTTAAAATTAGAGAATCACTGATTTGGATATGTCTCTGGTGCCTAGATTGATTGATTCATTTTGGTTATTTTACTTCATTTTTCTGCCACTTCTGGCTATTCACGAAGATGAGGATGAGTGATGGTACAATGGAATTCATGAAAGGGCACTCACAAGGAAGACACATGCCTAGGGTATGACTGAAAACTGGGACCCTCGTCATTGTAGCTGTTCATGTGTTTAAACCAAGGTTTAAGCTATTGAATAATAAACATTTTCTCCAAACTCATAGCCATCCATAACCTACAACCTAACAATCTGGACCCTACTGCAAACAAGATGGAGTTAAGACTCCAGAGATTTCCAAGTGATTTCCATTTCAAAGCATAGGTTTTGTCATTTTTAATCTCTTCAAGAGATTGCTGTCTATCAATTTATGATGTTCTACAGCACATGGCCTAAATGCAGGTGAATTCACTGAGTGTATCTCAACAGTTGCAATTACTGCAATTTTCATAGAAATATTCATTATTTTTATTTTTACAGATGAATAAAGATGATCCATTGCGCGGTTCACCTGGTGATGCTGAACGTAGAATTGCCATAAGAGGACGGGGAGAATATTTGGGCAATGTAAGAATAATATCAGACAATAGTAGTCCAGGAATTCCACAGGTAAGTTGAAATTTATATATTTCATTATTACTACCTGCGTAGTCTGATATTCTACTCATGTGCTTGGTGTTTATTCAATGAGATGTACCTGTGTACTGTGGCATTTTGTTTTGCAGTTTATGAACTTCGTTGTTGTGTACCTGTGCCTATACAGGGTGGGTGGAAAGTAACTCCCTATTGAAAAATGCTTATAACTTTTGTAAATAGAATCTCATTTGCATGAAGCAAAACATATTGTGATCCTTGAAGTGGTAGAATTTATTGCTACTTTGTGTTTTCTTCTTACGATGACAAGAGCAGCCCATAGTGGTCCTATGTCTAACACTGTGTGAGTGTGCCCAGCTGGCATCCCATTACGATGTGTGACAGTCCGTGGTACAAGTGCAGAGATGGTGGTGAGGTGTTCATTGACGTCATGCTTCAGTGGATGCCAAGACCATCAGAAACTACCATTCCAAGCTGATGACTGCAGGACTTCTAACAAACATACGGGTATTCTGCACCAGCTGCACATTTTCCTCCAATCTGGACATGGAGGAATGACCACGTCTGCAAGTATCTACCACAGATCCCATAGTCATCGGCTTGGAAGGACAGTTTCTGATGTTCGTGGCATCCACTGAAGCACGGGCTCCGTGAAAACACTGCCACCATCTCTGCACCTGTACCACAGACTGCTACACTTCATATTGAGATGCCAGCTGGACACACTCACGCAGTGTCAGACATAGGGCCATTATGGGCTGCTCTTGTCATTGTGAGGAGAAAACACAAATTAGAAATTAAATTCCACCACTTCAAAAATCACAATATGTTTTGTTTCATGCAAGTGCAGCACTATTTACAAAACTTATAGGCATTTTTCAATGGAGAGTACTTTCCACCCATCCTGTAGGTTAGACTCTTGTTCTAGTATGTAACTTTTCCCTTGTATTTTTTTATTCCTTCGTAATTTTTGCATAAAATATATTTTACATTTATTCGTACAAAGAATTATCAACTTTGTTTGAAATGGAAGAAGGCATGTATGTAAAATCAGATAGGTTCAAGCCATATTTTTACAGAAATTACATCCTCAATATATAAATAAATTGTACATTTTGTATGTCTTGTACATTGCAAACATTTTGCTTTTGATGGATAATATTAAGCAACAATGAATTAAATATGAGACTTACCTTTTTTTTCTTTTGCAACCTCCATGGAATATTTGTTCCCTTGTTCTTGTATATGTACGAGATTCTCTGGTAGCTTGGTTTGAGTTGCATGCTTTCAAAGCACTCGCATTGATCATATCGTTAGAAAACATGGAGTGAAATCTTGGCAAGAGTGTATGCTAAAATCTACACCATGATGAAACTCTGCTTCAAATATCATTAGCATCTGAAGGTACAGATTTGTGTTTTTATGGGGGCGAAACCTCATTTTTTAAAAAAAAAGTATTTTCAGGGGATTTCCCCCCTTTCCCCCTCCATATATACGCCACAGGTGCATAAATTACATATCATCTGAATCTGTGATTCATTCTGCGTACAACGGTATATAGTTCATATCTCCAGGGAAAATAGTCTCTGAGCTAAAGTCATTTCAAGGTACCGCTGCATTTTGAAGCTTGAATCAGTAGCGTGCCGACCATTCCTTTTTGGGATGTACAACTCAAGTTACATTGGTCATATGATAATAATGCAAATATTTTTGTGTTCCTTACATGCCAGCGATAATTTCTATGTGCATTTTGAACTTTTCAAATCCTTTTTTTCGGGGGGGCGGGGGGGGGGGGGCGAAACCCCATTTCTTTAAAAAAAAAGTATTTTCAGGGGATTTCCCCCCCTTTCCCCCTCCATATATACGCCGAATTTGCATAAATTTCATATAGTCTGAATCTCTGGTTCATTCCGCGTACAACGGTATATCACTCATCTCTCTAGGGCAATTAGTCTCCGATCTACACTCATTTAATTGAAACTCTGCATTTTGCTCAAAATCGGCTCGGGACCGAGAGGCTTACTTGTGAAAATGGCCTTGGGACTCAAAAGGTTAAAAAAAAAATATTTTTACAGATAAAGAAAGATCCATCTTCCAGTTCAACTAGTGATGCCCAGCATGGAATTGCCAACAATGTACAGGGAAAAAATTTGGGCAATGTAAAAATATTATCAGACAATAGTAGTCCAGAAATTCCACCGGTAAGTTGAAATTTATGTATATCATTATTAATGTCTGCATAATATGATACTCCATTCCTATGATGGTTATTTCAACTTCATCTTTGAAAACTGCCATGCATCCCATTTAGACACATGCAGCTGCTCTAACATAGTGATGTTAGTGGGAGCTCTATCAATATCTGATTTCCCTGAATCCACCTCTCCAATTACCATGGCTTTTGTTGTTAAATCTCTTGATTTGCAAGATGCATATATTTAATCTGTATGATCCTGTAATATATGCACTGTGTGTTCCTCCTCTAAGGCATTTTCAAACATCCTTGGATTGTCATATTTGTGTTTCTAACTATTATAATCATCTGATTCCAACTCCCATTCATAACAGCGGTTTTTGTTAACGGTCTATGAATGCAATTTGCTACATATTTAGAGTTATATTGCACAGAGATTCTGTATTTTTTGGGAACCATCAATGTTCAGATATCTTTAAAGGCATTTGTACATCTTGGGCTATTTTTAGAAATATGATTCATAGGATGTAGATACTATTCCATGAATCAATGAATAAATTCTGATTTTCTCTAAATAGCACAATTTTGAAGGGCAATTTTATAGAAGTGGAAGTATAATAATTTTTGTTAACTGCTTTATATTTGCATTTTATTATTACAAGTTTACTTAATAATAGAGAATCACCGATTTGGATATTCTTCTGTGGTGCCTAGGTTGATTGATTCATTTGGGTTATTTTACTTTGCTTTTCTGCCACTTTTGGCTAATCATGAAGATGAGGATGGTGGAATTCATGACAGGCCACTCAGAAAGAAACATGTATGCCGAGGGCATGATTTGCACCCAGGACCCTCAGCATCGTAGCTGGTTCATATTTTTAAACCAAGGATTAAGCTATTGGATATTAAAATATTTTCTCTCAACTTACAACCTTTCGTGACTGATTTCTACAACCCCATCATCTGGATCCTACTGCAAACAAGATGTGTCTAGACTCAAGAAATCTCCCAAGTGATTTCCATTTCATTATTTTTATTTTTACAGATAAATAAAGTTCCAGCTTCCAGTTCACCAGGTGATTCTGAAGGTAGAATGGGCAAAACTGTAGAGGGGGAAAATTTGAACAATGTAAAGATATTGTCAGACAATAGTAGTCCAGAAATTCCACAGGTAAGTTGAAATGTATGCATATTATTATTATTATTATTATTATTTCCGCATAATCTAATATTCCATTTCTATGCTGGTTGTTAATTAGATGGTCTGTACATATGTACTATGGCATTCTTTATGTTTAAAACACCAAAAAGGTTAGATAGAATACACAGGGGTCTGCTTCTGTATTAAGCCCCAATTCATTGTTTCATTTAGGTAATGTATTATATTAGTATGAATATTCTGCTTATTAAAACAGCTCGCAAAATCTTGGAGGCACACTTCATTTGATGATTCAAGTAATATTGGTTTCCTCCCCTTTAGAAGCACTTCTCACATTAACATTGTTACGTCATTGTGATTAGTGAATACCATTTTACTTTCATTGTTTGAGTTCCTTTGATGCTTGCAGTTTTATCGAACACCTGGTCGAGCTTTATTTTACTCAAGTTTATCACAGATACTGCATAATTGTTTTGCCCCTTGCACTATATTCTGTTAATGCTATGCCTTATTTATCAAGAAAAAGTAAAAACTTAGGGAATCACCAATTGGATATGCCTCTATGTGTATAGATTGGGACCAAGGATTAAACTCCTGGCTAACAAAACAATTGCTTGAAATTTGTACTCTTGCACATGTGATTTTCAACATAGCCATCAGAATGCTATCACAAACAAGATGAGCCTAGACTCAAAAGATTTTCAAGTGATTTCAATTTCAAAGCATCCACTTTGTCTTTCCATTCCCTTGAATACTTTGCTGTCTGCCAATTCATCATCTTCTACAGCACATGGCCTAAATGCAGGTGGACACTGATTTGTGAACAGTTGTCATTACAGCATTATTCATGGAAACATTTAATATTTTTTTTTTTACAGATAAATAAGGATCCATCTTCCAGTTCACCCAGTGATACTGAAGATCGAATAGCCCGAAGCATCGAGGGGAGAAATTTGGGCAATGTAAAAAAATTATCAGACAATAGTAGTCCAAAAATACCACAGGTAAGTCGAAATTTGTTTATTTCATTATAAATAACAACATAATTTGATAATCCATTCTTATGCTGTTTCTTATCAGATGGTCTGTACCTGTGCACTTCAGATTTGTTGTTCAGCCTATGAACTTGCCTATAGCAGAACGCACATCAAAATTTGATGCAATGATTTCAGAAAGCATTATTTCCAATTCCTACATTCCATTTATGTTTATATGAATGTTGAGTGCCTTTTCAAGGGTAAAGTTTTAAGAAAAGTGTACAAGTACCATTATAGTATTTAGTGATACATGCTTGCTTTCATTGTGATATTAAGTAATGCTCTTTTTCCTAATTTACAGGGTCACCAGAAACGGGTGATTGAACTGAATAATGCTAATAATAAGACTAATTTTGGCAACAGTCATACTCCCAGATATATTTCTTCTAACCCAGAAAGGATCTTAAATACACCCCATACAGCAAATGATTACTGTAAGTGTTTTTGCCATACATTTCATGTTTACCCTTGTGTTTTAAAATTTTCTTTAAACTGAATTATGTAAGCAATATATTTATTCTGTGAAAGTAAAAAACTTCTTACGTCACATGCCGGCAACATATTTGTTAAAAACAATAAAAAAGAAACACTGCAAGTAGCACCAGCGGAACTTCAACCACTTCACTTTTGCCATCTCTTAACCAGCCCTGATGATGATTCAGAGATGGAATCAATTGACTTGGAAGAACTCCTAAAGTGTTTTTTATTGTTTTTAACAAATATTTATTCTACTCACTGCATAAGGCTGTAAGGAAGCTACAGCAGCTGTAAAAATTTGTAGAGATAGACCAGATTAGTATTACACTCTGAAGGCAAGACCAGATTAGAATTACACTCTGAAGGCAATAAACTCAACATGTAGTAGATAATTTAGGGCTGTTCTCAGTCCCTCTTGACGATAAAACTTCGGGAGGAAGTGTGGACATAGGAAGGCAGTTCTCTCAGTATTTCTGTGCAAATCCATGTGCATTTTATCTTAGATCTCCACAAATGGCATGAGGAAGTAGAAAGAAACTAAACCAAGATACTGAATCAATGCAAATGATTCTGCACATTTCTACTACAAATAAGCAAAATGATCTCAAATGACCATTTCAGCAGATGTTGTTTTTTTTTGTATATATCTACTTAATATGTCTAATTATAATTGGATGCTTCAAATCAAAAAAAAAAAAAAAAACATAAGAGGATTGGGGGGAAAAAAAACATTTCCTTTGCTTGGTAAGATAAAGGTGACATCTTCAACTTGTACTTCATATTGTAGAACCCCAATTTGAATATCATGATTATTATGTTTGCTGCTTAATTCATTCAGCCATCAATATCCTGGCAAGAGACCATGTTAAATAATAGAACATTTAACTCAACTTATGTTTACCAAAACTCTTGTTTCCCGACTATTTATCAGAAAATAGCTCTGTTGGACTGGCGACTTTTCTTTCTTCCATCTTCAATGTTTGGTGGCAGTTCATTCCTCAAGTGACCCTGATAGTCCTCACATGTAAGAGGAGAGAGAGAAGAGGAATGGCTGATTGTAGGTTAGGGACACAAGTTTCCTCCTTCACACCTCTCTTAACTTGCAGCAAGGAGGAAAACTTCCTACGTGCCCCTGAAGTAGAAATCGGTCAAACGCTCTTCCTTATGATCAGAGAACAAGCACACTGTTACCTAATCTTAGTTGTTAAATGATGTTTTCCATAGAGTTTGAACACAATTTAAGAATGTGACAGAGGTGCCATTGTCTGCCATTCCATTCAACAAAACATGTGGAAATCTTTGCAACATGACTTGATGTTATTAACTTTGCAAAATGGGTGAGTGCATTTCATGAGAAGGTTGGGATTTATCAGGGAGAACAACCTGAACATGAGAAAATTGCATCATGCTGAGTTCCCGATATTGCAACCATCAGATACGGCTAGGTGTTGTTGCTACGTGCTTCAGGAAAGTCTTGATGACATTCTCAAGCATTTTTGACACAGGCCACTTGATTTTAAGCAATCCAGGATCACTGTTCTACCTTTGTAAACATGTTTTAGGGCAATACACAAAATGGTGTTCATTTCAACGTCGTAGATATGCAACAGCACTCACTGCAGGGACCACTTTTGGTACTCCACACATCAACATGGGCCCCTATTGACAATGCTCAATGCCTGATATCACATTACACAGTGTTTTACCTTTTACTGACAGTGTTGCCACTTTTAAATTTACAGCCCACGTATATATAAGTATTTGCTAATCAGATTGAAACAGAAAGTGGAAAATAAAATGTATTTTTTTTATTACATGCTGATAAAAGTTGTTATGAGTTCTTTGAATAAAAATAATCAAATAACTAATTCGATAAAAGTTGTTTGAAAATTTTCTCTGTTAATTTTTGTCTCACTGTACTATCACTAGTGTAACTCCTTTTAAGGTATTTCTTGTGTATTTGTAACAAAACAATTTGGCTGCAATTTCTCCAAAACAATGAATGAATAAATTATGTTTTGTAGTGCAACATGTGTATTTCATGTTGGTCAAAAAATGTATTCTCATCCATAATTTTGCACCACATTATTTAGTTGAGAGTAGTGGACAATGATTTTTGGTACTGTTTTGCATATTACATCAACTATTTTATTTGAAAATTTTCATTACATTACAGTGAAATCTTCAAGAATCTTTACAAACAAGAACCGTAACATCAGAAAGTCTTACAAAAATGATGAAAACACTGAGATCGGCAGAAGTCATTTCTACAACCAAGAGGCCAGGTAATAACATTTCTTTTACATGGAAAATTGCATGCTACACCATTGAAAATCAAATTGGGAAATCTGCACAAGCTTTAAACCTAGGTCTTTGGCAAGCATTTCCCAACTGTCTTTTACAGAATTGTATCAATCCCCTGTTATCCAAAAAAATAATCTAATCCCTTCTAGTAAGTTTCTATCTAGAAGTTCCCTCTGAAATGAAGATGATTAACATCTCAAATGAAGATATGGTTGCCATCCCTATTACTTTGTTTATTACTTTTGAAGATGTAAGTTTTGGATAGTCATTTTTTTTTTTTTTTGCAATAATAGGACTACTTTTTTTGTGAATATAACATCAATATTTTGGAACAAAAACTGAGCATATTTTGATCAAAAGAAGCATGTAATACAACTTTTTGGTGTTGAAATTGTGAATACAACCCTAAATTTGACTCTGAAACTGAAACTGTACTTACACATTTTTTTGCTAATAGCAGATCGTTGTAATTATAGAAATAACTCTGTTGTAAATGAGTTCATTTTTGCTTCTTAAATTTTTACATCAGAATTAATCTATTTTCTGTGATTTTTGCATAATTCAGATTTTGTAATATGGTGGGTCAGTCAATAAAATCTAAAATATTGTGTTTAAAAATTTATTTGTGAATTTTCAGTTCAATTTGCATGATTTAATGAAAAAATATACTACAAAATGAACCTTACACCTAGCAAAAACATCAAAAATTGACATTTCATCTTTCATTGAAAATCACATATTACACATGTAACCAAATATGGAAATTGTGGAAAAACCTAAGTTCATTCAAAGAATGAACTATTTTACTTTTGAAGACACAACTCTTAATTTTTTAATGTTTTATATACTAATATCACATTAGTAATTAGTATAGGAACATATTTTTGGTAATTAAAAAAGCATAATTTTGATACAAAAACAGAGTCATTTTCAGGTTCAAAGTGATAAATAAAATTTTAAATTTCAGTGAAAAATAAGATCAAAATTGGTATATAAATGACATTTTGGTTTTAACATTGTCTAATACTAAATTTGATTTAATAACTGTACTTATTACACAAAATAAACTTATTCCTTTTAATAGCAGATTTATGTAGTTACCAAAGTTTTAAATTTATTCCTGTGTAAAGGGGTACATTTTTGCTTCTCAAATATTTACATCAGATTCAATCAATTTTCCATCAATTGCATAACTCTCAGGATGTGTCATGTCAGTAAATAAACACTAAATTTCGTGTTTAACCCTTAAAGGATGGGCTGTGACATGGGTGTCACAGGAGGTATTTCCCTTAAGGATGGCTTGCGACACTGGTGTCACAAGCAGCTTTTTTTTTTTTGTATTTTCTTGTAGTATGTTACTTTTTTAACATATGGATAATGATCGGAAATACGTTATTTGAGTTCTGCATGAGTCTACAGGTATGTAATTAACAATTAGTAAAGTTTAATTTCATTGTTACTATTGGGGGGGGGGGGGTAGCCTGATATCTGAAAATTTGTGATTTTTTTTTTGCTCTATATAGAAAAATATTCTTTCTCTGAAAGTGTTACAAATAAATGCATAAATTTTTCCACATCAATGGCAAACATGCCAGACATTATGCCAGTACCTTTTGGAGATTCACGTCCTGGTATAGCCTGTGTGGGGGTTCAATGAATTTCAAATATTGTGTTAAAAAATAGTTATTTCCCTTTTTCTTCTTTTTCTAACTGATTAAGAATTTTTTCCATCAGGATTATAGCCAAAAATATACTGAACAAAACGAGGTATCATTTGTACCTCTAACGTTCTTAGTTCCAGAAATATAAAATTTTATTTAGAGGCATGCATAATTTCAAATTTCCTGCTGAAAACACGCTCTGCATTAGTGCATTGATTTTTTTTTCTCCGGAAGTATTAGCAATATGTGCGTAATTTTTTCCACATCAATGGCAAACATACCAGGCATATGCGGATACTTTTTGGAGATTGACATCCTGGTATAGCCTCCATGGGAGTCCGATGAATTTCAAATTTCATGTAAGAAAATAGTTACTTTCCCTTTTTTCTTCTAACTGATCACGGATTTTTTTTTCCATCAGGTTTATAGCCCAAAATATACTGAACAAAACGAGGTATAATTTGTACCTCTAACGTTCTTAGTCCTGAAAATATAAAATTTCATTTAGAAGCATGCAAAGCTTCAAATTTCTTGCTGAAAACACACTCGGCGTTAGTGCAAATGCCTAGAAAATCAGCCTCGGCATCTCAGGGTTAAGAGTCTAAAGGTAGGAAAATGCACCTCACACCTTTCAGAAACATGAAAAGTTAACATTGCACTGTGTTATTTCAAATTTCATGTTTTCGTCAGAAACGAAATGCACATGCATGCCTGTAGTAATTAGTAATGTGAATATAATGAAAGAGTAATGTTAACTGAAAATGAATAGCTGCCATACTTAAGTTTTGTAGTTACCCAGCTTGGAATCCATTTGCTGGTTTAGTTATAGTAAATAAATAGATCATGGAAAATTCTGTGAGTAGCAAGGAATTTCTCTATTACTACAAGTGTATATTCATACATTGAAATAGGGTTTTATGAGTAAAGGTGAACATGAAGTTTCATGAACAGCTTGATTGACATGTGAAATTCCACTCCTGTATCTTCCACTTAGAACTCATTATTTATATTCCTTAAATAGCTAAGTTCTTATCCTAAAGAAAACTCCTAATTAATTGTTAGTGTATGGAACTTTCATCATTAAAGAAATGAGTCATTTTATGTTCTAAATATTTGATTTGATTTGATTGATTGAGATGGTGTTTTAGGTCCACTTTGTGTACAGTGTGGCTAATAGGGACTGGACAGTTTAAAGTGGGATCCAAACCACTATGTGTGTGCACTGTGACACAGGCCCTTGATTACAAGGCGACGACAATACCACTGTGCCATCGGTGAGGCTTATAGCAGTATGGGAAGTCTAGTGTTGCTACAATTGGTGCTTTACAACAAAAACAATGTTTGAATTCTAGTCAGAAGGATAGCAGTGATGAAATAATCTCATTTACTTTTCTTTTGTTATCACCACAGCTGCAGTGCAGGTTCACCAGGAAGAAAGCAGTCGTCATCTACTGACAACACTTTTACTCCAAAGACCCCAAGTACAGAAGTGGGTGGTGCTCGAAAGAAGACTTGGTGGAAGACACCAAACAAATTACCTGGTAAGTTGCAAATGAAATTAGTTGTTTACTGAAAATATGTTAGTTCTGGATATTTATGAGTGACATTCATGTTTGGTAATGTTTTATTCATTGCTCTGCAGTCAAAGTTTCCATTCAGAATCCGAAGTCACATGCTCTGTGTGTGATTTTTGATAGATCATAAACTATTAACAGATTAATAGAGCAAGAAATGAAATGCCTATTTGCAGTCATGATGAAGAGAACATAGTTCAACTACATGAAGTACATGTGATTGTGGTAGGGAAAGTGTTAAATATTTGATGATATAAGGAGTAAAAGGAACAAAGTCTAGTGAATTGTGTTTTGAGCAGGTTGTCATCACATAAGATAATGTGTTCTCATACAGATTGCCCAAATCAGTGAGGAACATATGTTTTTTTTCTTTCTTTTTTCCTTTCTTTCTGATAAGAGTTGCAGATGTATGCTATATTGGATGTCCCGGAAATTGTTTGCATTGTTTTACAGCTTGTACTCATTCAATCGTCATGATTTAATGCAGAAGCTGTCACATTTTAGATTGTGATATTAATAGTGGATTACTTTTCATTAGTAAAGTAAAATAGTACTTTTCATCTTCCTAAATTATCTTGCATAGCACTTTTTCATGATTTCTTGGTTATTTTTTGTTGCTTCAGAAATATATCCATCGCTTCTCAGAACAGTTTGTTATGGTAAACCTGGGTCCACATATTCATAGTATTTTAGATTATAACTTAAATTGCTGATACATTTATCAATCACATTTATAAGCAACTAGCTGATTGCCCAGCATTGCCCGAGTATTTATTTATCCCAATCTTCTATGAGACAGGAAAATAATGAATTGTAACTATAGTGTAAAATTAACTTGGAGTTGCACAGCATTGGGAGTGTCACTATTCATCTTAGTGACCCCGAAAACTATTGATTCCACACTAATATCTGTTGTCTTCGATTATTTTTACATGTCACCCCCTTCTCACCCCCAACCCTAGGGGTGCCAGGGGTTTCTTACCCCCACAGTATTTCTTTCCAGATTGCAAGTGATATGTGTTGAAATTGCTCGAGGATAGCAATATCGCACCTTCTGTGTAGGCAACCAATTTTGCCATGCTGTGTTGCAGGAAGCATAACTTGCAGGATAAGACGTGAAAATGCCATGCAACAGAATGCTATTTTATGTCCCCTTCCCACCCCCACCCCTAGGCGTGCCAGGTGTGTCTTACCCCACAGTATTTATTTCGAGATTGCAAGTGATATGTATACCAAGTTTGGTTGAAATTGCGCCAGGCATTCAAGAGTTATTGCTGAACAAACACACATACACACATACCTACATACATCCATTTTTATATATATAGATAAATTACCAGCAACTTGCATTTATAAAGATTGTACAGTTTAATATTTGTTTGCGAAAATATAAGGAATTATTCATTAAATTTACTTCTACTACATAGGTAGTAGAAGTAAATGAGGTGGTCTAGTCAATAGGACTTTTAACTACAAAAGTGAGTGATCTAATGTTGGAATGTATCTGACCTTGTCCCTGCATAAAGCAGTTCTAGGGTTCACCCAGCTTCAAATAATTGCGTACATGGGAGGTAAAGATGGCTGGAGGATTGTGCTGATCACATGACCTTCAAATCTGGCAGAGGTCAATGAAATGTGGGTCCCTACTTTCACATCACTTCATGACACAATGAAATATGCATGTGACATGCACGTGCTGTCATTGGTGCTTTAGGTTAGTCCATATACAACCTCTTATCAGACTTCTCGAAGGGCATCAGTGGGTTTGTAGGATCAATCCCCTTTGTGGTCTGTGGTGTAGGATTTGTTTGTTTATACCTAGAGTTACTTCAAATAGAATATTATTATCATCTCTTCGTTAGATCTTTATTCAAGCTTTCTACAAAATATATAATGTTTAAAGCAGACTATTCACTTGATATAACTTGTAGGCCGAAACCTATTAGTTATACTGCAGTTTCGAAACCCTGGTCTTTTGGTGATGCGGAGAAGCACATGTTTCAGAATCTGGGTTTGAGATACCCATGTTTGTGTACACCAAAACTGCCCAGAAGAGTGCAGCTAACGTGTTTCCCAGAGATCCCCTGAATCACCAGCCTTTCAGCAACCAGGAGAGTGTCCCCCCGAAGTTTACAGAGTTTTTCCCTTTTATGCAGTGAATTTGCAAAATTATAGCATCTACAAAGAGTGGTTTAAGAAGAACGTAAATATACAGTGAATTTGTTTTCATTTCTTTCAATACAACACAATAGTTGTTCATACATCCTCATAGTTGCAGAACTTTTTCAATGATTTACAATTTTCTTGCATTTTTGCAAAATACTGAAATCCTTTACATTACTGTTTAGTAAGAAATCAGTTGGAAGAATTTTACATATATGATATTATTAATAAGGTATTTTTTAAACATCTTTTAAAGAAACTGAGTTGACCACAGATTATTTCTACACATTAGCATTTGAAAAATGCGTAGCTGATCAGGGGCACACATATTACCTTTTTCTTTTTACTAGCTAATAAAGTACCATTTACAAAGCCAGATATCCTTCCTCTAGATCCAAGGTGATGAACGTAGTGCAAGTACAATAATGGGTACAAATTAAGTGATGTGGATATCTCCTCTAGTTGTAATATTATTTCCATTTTGAAGTTAGGTTAGACACACTACAGCAGTGACTCCTGATGCCAATACTAAGCCTAACCTATCCCATTTACTGATGGGCAAATATGGGTATAGCAACTTATACTGATAGCACACCAAGTCACTTGTCCATCCCTATGAAATATAAATAAGGTGAATTGTTTGAGAGTAAATCAACAGCATTCTCAATTGGTTGACCTTTAAACTTTGTACCTCTCAACTGCCTGTCTTCAGTGGAGTTCATCAAACCAGCAGCATGTTTCAGAGCAATACCATCACACTTTTTTAAGAATAATCACCATGAAATTTTAGCATTGTAACTTTTCATAAGGAAAATTCCAACTTGTACATGAATATCCTGTAGAGTATAGATTCATTTAAATCAACACAATGCCATGGTGTTGTCAATATGAAATTTTGCCATTACCGATATAGTACAGATGTAAAATTAACCTACAGATCCCCATAGCAGAGTGGTTATCACAGCATGCTATGACACCAGTCGTCCCAGGTTTGAATCTGGGCCTGGGCAAGGGTGTTCTCTGTGAGTCTCCTTTAATCAATTTCATCATATCATCACTCATCCTGATATTTGCTATTAGCCGAATGTGGCAGAAAAGCAAAATAAAATAAACAAAATCAATCAATCAAAATTTTCTGATACCAGTAGCCAGTATTCTACAGATTCAATATAATATTGCAGATGTTGCTTGAAGAATATAAATTGTACATTATTCTCTTTAATTAATTTATACAACCAAATTACTGTGATGGACTTTGCTTTGATAAATAAAATGCATAATGAGATGCTTACTTTAGAAAACCAAGGCATTCAAATTATATGTTTATATTCATAAAAATACTGTATTTATGCGTGTATAGTGCGCATGCATGTATAATGCGCACTCTAGTTTTGGATGGGTAAAAGTGACAAGAATTATATCGTATATAATGCACTGTACAATCCAGTTTCAAGAAATGGCTTTCTTAGTTGTAGGTTGTAAATCTGTTGCTATGCTGATCAAGAGTGAATGACGTCATACCTATTCAATTGCTCATTTCTACTTTTTCAAAATATATACTTTTTTCTAATATATACTTTCTTTCTTTCCGTGACTAATGTAACATTTATACGAGGCACATTCAGGATCTTCCAAATAGCAGTTAGCAGCATAAGATTTCTTACATTAAGGAATTTACACACTCCATGTATGTCATATTATTTGCCCAGTAATACATTTTAATTTTTTATTTTCTTTTTCCTTATGTTTTCTTTCATCCAAAGTACCATAAAAATCAGAACGTTTGTTCATTTGTTGATGAACTTATTTCAACCGCATTTCACATTATTGTCATTATCTTGTATGGAATACTGTTTCCATATTCAAAAATTGCAGGATTCAAGCTTTACAATGATATATAACATGATAGGGTTCCGTAAACATGAAAGATCAATGCAAGTTCTCACCGGACCTTGGTACATGACCTATGTTTGACACTTAGTCCGGAGACCGAAGTCCCCTTCCTAGGTGCCGGGCCCAGCTAAACGGTTTGATTCCAGGGTATGTGTGACCGGATCGGTTTTTACCCCCGACGAATAGCCGACTCGTGCATAAAGTGAGGTTGAATAATAATAATAATAATCAATAATAATAATAATAATGACGTAGATAATAATAATGATTGATGTTAGCCCGCAGAAATGCTTTGCTGACTTAACATTGAACTAAAATATAAATACCAACAGTTATGAGGATTAGTATACTATTTGTATAAACGCAAATCATAGTCAAACATAGATAACAAAAATGTATATTATATAACACACAAAAATAAACACTCTACACAACCCCTCGCTATCACTCAGCATTCACGCACTCATTCAAACTTCAGGGGACAAATTACATTAATATAAATACATTGGCCCTTTTTTAGACACCATGCAATATTTAGTTTTTCTTATGAATATTAAACTGCGCCCAAAGACGTTAATTTGCTTAGAATTAAAGATACTAAACTTTCATCTGCGCGTGCTCATTACATTCTGCCAACGGGCATGACACGTAAACTTTTTATTCTTGCAATTTATTTAGACATTTAAATAAATTGTTGTAGAATTATCACTAATGTGCCTTGGAACTTCAATAACATTAGGCTTAGATATCAACTGCAAGGCACACATATTTACAGAATGAAAAGTGAAGACACTTATGTATGAATATATTAAAAATAGCACGAAGTTAACTTACTTCCTCACTTAGCAAACTTGAGAGGTGATATCTGCAAGAGATACACGATTTATGCCGTTTTAATCAAATATTTACCGAGTAAAGCATATAAGGTGACATCAATAAACATTATTACTCAACAGTTCGGCGCAGAGCGTGGAAAAACAACAGTATGCTGTGAATATCTCTTCCGAATTAGTAATCGTGAAATTTAGATGATGTTGGCAAGAAATAATTTAATCAATACCTTTGCGACTTTTAACTTTAAATACTGGTATCTTTTCGTCCGACGGCCGATCTTTGGAGTCTTGGGTAGATGATCACTCACACATATAGAAAATTAACAGTAGTATACTATACCATCTCGGCGTTCTAGATGTTTCAGCGACGTTTACCGTAGTCCTCTAAACGGCGGCGTGACGTCAATCTGCGGTCCTCCTTGCGACGCTAACACTTCACCACATTACTTCTTTGTAGCAGCACTTCGCAATCTTCTTGGACACACCTTCCTTCTACGCTTCAACATCACGGCGATCATCTTGTCGGCCTCGAAATGGAGCGATTAATTGCTTCGCATCGTCTCTCTCTCTCTCTCTTTCTGGGGGGACGGCGAAAACGGGCGAAGTTTCTTTACCGAGGGTACTCGTGGATTCTGACTGCTAATCTCACGCAGGATGTCGGCGTCGTCTCAAGACGCAGTAGGTGTCGCTTCATTATCTCAATCTTCTCTTCTAGACGGTAGATCTAAGTGTGGGCTGGTGTCGCTTCATCTTCCAATTTCTCTCTCTCTCTCTCTCTCTCTCTCTCTCTCTCTCTTTCTCTTTCTCTCTCCGTAGAATTCTCGTCGGGCATCGGCGTTTCGACTGGCGGCTTTCGGCGGTATCATTTCATGGCTTCTAATCGGGCTGTGGGCATCATTTGTGGCGATGTGGCTGAGCGATGAACGATGATCTGCTGCGTTGTTGGCTTCATGCAGGCTAGGAAGACCCATAGCCCTCCTTCTCTTGATTTTAGCCTGCCATAGTGGTATTAATGTTCCTCGTCACAAAACGAATAACACGAATCCAGTGCACAGGTCACTAATTAACACTGCGTATTCGTACAACTAGTCACTGTCACTCCCGCAGGATAAAATACACGGCACGGTAGAAAAAGACAAAGTCCCGAATCTTTACTCCGACTGTCGCAGAGGTGTTGTCGGATCGAAAACTGGCAGTAGACTGTAGGCTGTTTGTTCGATCTGCCACTATTTAAAGATGACTTGAAATTTCGAATTCAACAGACTGACTTTTAGGTGCGGAAATCTGAAGTTACAACGTTGATGGTCAAGCGTCCCTGTTTTGCTTGGTCCAGCTTCTTCAAGCACATGTGTTGCGTTAGAATGGGGTGAAAAGAATAGTTCTACCCTCATCCAGTATGTAACATGTTCCTCCAGTAATTGGCCTCCCACGTGGACTTTCCTTCGCCGAATGCACAAAAGTCGCTCAAAAAATAGTGGAAGATTTATCACAGCACATTGTTAGTTCCCAGCTCCTACGACCGAAAGGGAGAAAAGTCGACAAAAGCAGAAAAACACAAAAGGTTCAGAAATATGGTGTTTTTCTACCGAAGCTTCCAGAGGATACGAAGGTTACAGAAAAATATAAAATAATGAAAGCCTAGGATATAGAATAATAAAAAAAAGTACGTGACAAAAACTGATTGTCATATCTCGCCCCCCCTAACTTCAAAAAAAATGTAGGCTTGAAAATCGCTCTCGGCTGGGAAATTTTTGAAGGTTACACATTTTTTAAAAAACACCCTGTATATGAATACTTTTTTGAAACACCCTGTATACAAAATTTCACTCAAAATTTCCTTGATGATTCACAATAATAATACACAAGTAAACAGGGCTCAAATAATACATAATACAAAAATACATAATGTTGAAAAATAGCAATGATATTAATAATATAGAAATAAGTGACATAAATAAAACACAAAACAAATCAATTGCGAAGTCACTGATACGAGAGCTTAGTGGTATCCCGAAGTCTGTAGTCCGGAAACACCAGGTGTTGGAGAATCGCTCCTTGGGGTCTGCTCATCTCCGCCTCTTCTTGCTGGGCTTTGCGGTTGCCTGGTCCAGGTAAGTCGCTCCCTGCTTCCTTCGTCCGATCGCGGACTCCTCGATCGACCATTGCGCTCATAATACCCATCGTGCACTTGTCCTCTCTGAAAAAAGCCGTTGCGGTTATTTTGTCTTGTGCCCCGCGGCGATCGGCGCCTATTCATTTCTCGACGCGCCCCTCCTCGAAACGGTCGTGGTGAAGGTGGAGAATTTTGTTCGTCGGTGCGTGGAGTGTGGTGCTGTTCACTTCCGCGCCGTACCATCTGCATGTCCTGGTGGCGATTGCGCCTCCGTCGATCGTCATCCGACCTTCGTCGCTTGTCCCAGCGCTCTGCTCTCTCACGTTCTTGTTCCTCGGCGCACTGGTATAAGTTTTCCAAGGTGAGTGACATGGAGTCCGGATCATATACGCATGTCCCGTTGAGATGATGTCTGACATCCTGGGGAAAATGGTATATTAGTGCTGCGATTACCTCTGGTGGTGTCATTTGCGGCTGGAGCTGTTTGAACTCGTTGTATTTCTTCCTAAAATATGTTGAGTAAGACAACCCGGCACTTCGGTCGTAGCGTTCATTTCTGAGACGAATTAAAATCCTCTCTACCTGGAGGGGCCTTTGAAAGTAACTCAGGAACATTTCCCTAAAGACCTCGTAGGAAGTGAAATGCCTTTCGTTGGTTTCGTACCAATTTTTGGTCCGATCTTCCATTAATCCCCGCAATACAATTAACCGTTCTGTTTCCTCCATTGAAAGTTCCTCCGCAATTGTCTCGAAGTGGTCTAAAAAGGAAGACGGCAAAAGTCGGTCCGCTCCATTGAACCTTTTAAACTCCTTTTTATACTCAAGGGGCAAAAGGGCCCTTCTGGTCATAGCTGGTGCAGGGCGATGGTCTTCCCAGCTGTGTGCTTGGAGTGGGGATGTATCATTCCTTGCCCCCCTTTCGCCGTTTGTCCTCCTCGGTGCTGAAGGTTCATCGTGGGTGGGCAAAGCAAAAGGAGGAGCAGGAGGGGGTGAAGTTCTCCTGGCCTCTGGCGTTTCTCTGTCACGAGGGTGAGAAAGGTTCAAAATGTCCATTCTTTTTTCCAAAGCCTGTTTCTTTTGGGAATGGTCATCAGCCTCGCCTATTGTTTTCGCCACGTGCTCTTTCAAACATTCGGATTTCTGGTGACAGGTAGCCTCAAGCTGTGCCAAAGATTTTCTCAATAGTGCCAAATCCTGGTCCGTCTGGTCTGTCCATCGCGACAGCGTTGCCAACTGCTGGTCCTGGTCATCAACACGGGAATCCAAGCGAGCGACTTCTGCGCTGAGTTTCTTTTCATTGTCTTGCAAGCGCGTGGAAAAACGTTCAGTTATTTGTTCCGCCGAAACACTCACCACTTCCTGAAATCAGATCTCATGTTCTTCGATTCGCACTTGCGTTTCCACATTAGCTGCGTTTATCCTCTCCTGGAGCCTCCCTTCCAGTTTTGCGTGTTCCGCTTGCAACAATTGCCGTAGCATTTCAAAAACTTGGTCATTGGTGCCGGTGCTATTGTTCAACACGTCAGCGGCCGGGATGGCTTCTTTTGGGGCAGGGGGGTAGCGGTCAGCTGATTCTGGTCTTCAAAAACTGGCGTTGATTCAGTATTTACAACTAAGCCCCCGTGTCCTGACATTCCTGACGAAATAACACAATTACTACAACGTGGCTGCGCTTCGTTCAACGGGTCTATTTCACCTAATGGGATTTCAATCCCGCAAACTACACAATTCCGTGCTTCGCTCATCTTTACATAAATAATTTTATCACTTCTCAATTTCATTTAGATTCTTAAAAGCACTCACTATGTCCTGAGGTTGTCAGAAAATAAGTCTACACTTCAAAAACATGAAACGCACTACAGAAAAAAACAATACAAACAAATAAGTATCAAAAGTGCAGAGAGGAGGGCACGACGGGTCCCCTTTCTGCTACCTACATAAAAGCCTACGCGCACACACACAAAAGAAAGTCGCCACTAAATTTGCATGAAATAATTCCTAGAAAATTCGCCCTTGCCGATATTCGCCTACATAATTGCCCTTACTTTAATTCAAATTCCCGCCAAGAATGAATAACGAAAACACAAAATACTAAATGACACAAAAAAATAATAAAAATGCCACAAGAATACACGTAAACACAAAATACCCAATAAAAGTTTTTCCAAAGCAATGAAAAAATCCTCACGCTATCTATCAATTAAAAAAAATGAAAATGTACTTCCCTCGACGAGGGTAAAAGATAGACCGGTCCCTGTTCGGGCGCCAAATTCTCACCGGACCTTGGTACATGACCTATGTTTGACACTTAGTCCGGAGACCAAAGTCCCCTTCCTAGGTGCCGGGCCCAGCTAAACGGTTTGATTCCAGGGTACGTGTGACCGGATCGGTTTTTACCCCCGACGAATAGCCGACTCGTGCATAAAGTGAGGTTGAATAATAATAATAATAATCAATAATAATAATAATAATAATGACGTAGATAATAATAATGATTGATGTTAGCCCGCAGAAATGCTTTGCTGACTTAACGTTGAACTAAAATATAAATACCAAAAGTTATGAGGTTTAGTATACTATTTGTATAAACGCAAATCATAGTCAAACATAGATAACAAAAATGTATATTATATAACACACAAAAATAAACACTCTACACAACCCCTCGCTATCACTCAGCATTCACGCACTCATTCAAACTTCAGGGGACAAATTACATTAATATAAATGCATTGGCCCTTTTTTAGACACCATGCAATATTTAGTTTTTCTTATGAATATTAAACTGCGCCCGAAGACGTTAATTTGCTTAGAATTAAAGATACTAAACTTTCATCTGCGCGTGCTCGTTACATTCTGCCAACGGGCATGACACGTAAACCTTTTATTCTTGCAATTTATTTAGACATTTAAATAATTGTTGTAGAATTATCACTATTGCACCTTGGAACTTCAATAACATTAGGCTTAGATATCAACTGCAAGGCACACACGTTTACAGAATAAAAAAAATGAAGACACTGACGTATGAATATATTAAAAAATAGCACGAAGTTAATTTACTTCCTCACTTAGCAAACTTGAGAGGTGATCGCTGCAAGAGATACACGATTTATGCAGTTTTAAACAAATATTTACCGAGTAAAGCATATAAGGTGACATAAATAAAAAATATTACTCAACAGCTCGGCGCAGAGCGTGGAAAAACAACAGTATGCTGTGAATATCTCTTCCGAATTAGCAATTGTGAAATTTAGATGATGTTGGCAAGAAATAATTTAATCAATACCTTTGCGACTTTTAACTTTAAATACTGGTATCTTTTCGTCCGACGGCCGATCTTTGGAGTCTTGGGTAGATGATCACTCACACATATAGAAAATTAACAGTAGTATACTATACCATCTCGGCGTTCTAGACGTTCCAGCGACGTTTACCGTAGTCCTCTAAACGGCGGCGAGACGTCAATCCGCGGTCCTCTTTGCGACACTAACACTTCCCCACGCTACTTCTTTGTAGCGGCACTTCGCAATCTTCTTGGACACACCTTCCTTCTACGCTTCAACATCACGGCGATCATCTTGTCGGCCTCGTAATGGAGCGATTAATTGCTTCGCATCGTCTCTCTCTCTCTCTTTCTGGGGGGACGGCGAAAACGGGCGAAGTTTCTTTACCGAGGGTACTCGTGGATTCTCGCTGCTAATCTCATGCGTGACGTCGGCGTCGTCTCAAGACGCAGTAGGTGTCGCTTCATTATCTCAATCTTCTCTTCTAGACGGTAGATCTAAGTGTGGGCTGGTGTCGCTTCATCTTCCAATCTCTCTCTCTCTCTCTCTCTCTCTCTTTCTCTCTCCGTAGAATTCTCAACGGGGGTCGGCGTCTCGACTGGCGGCTTTCGGCGGTATCATTTCATGGCTTCTAATCGGGCTGTGGGCATCATTTGTGGCGATGTGGCTTTTGTGGCGCTTGTGGCGGCATTTTAGTGGCATGACGTCGCGACGCTGAGCGATGATCTGCTGCGTTGTCAGATTAGATGATCTGCTGCGTCACAAAACGAATAACACGAATCCAGTGCACAGGTCACTAATTAACACTGCGTATTCGTACAACTAGTCACTGTCACTCACGCAGGATAAAATACACGGCGCGGTAGAAAAAGACAAAGTCCCGAATCTTTACTCCGACTGTCGCAGAGGTGTTGTCGGATCGAAAACTGGCAGTAGACTTTAGGCTGTTTGTTCGATCTGCCACTATTTAAAGACGACTTGAAATTTCGAATTCAACAGACTGACTTTTAGGCGCGGAAATCTGAATTTACGACGTTGGTGGTCAAGCGTCCCTGTTTTGCTTGGTCCAGCTTCTTCAAGCACATGTGTTGCGTTAGAATGGGGTGAAAAGAATAGTTCTACCCTCATCCAGTACGTAACATGTTCCTCCAGTAATTGGCCTCCCACGTGGACTTTCCTTCGCCGAATGCACAAAAGTCGCTCAAAAAATAGTGGAAGATTTATCACAGCACATTGTTAGTTCCCAGCTCCTACGACCGAAAGGGGGAAAAGTCGACAAAAGCAGAAAAACACAAAAGGTTCAGAAACATGGTGTTTTTCTACCGAAGCTTCCAGAGGATACGAAGGTTACAGAAAAATATAAAATAACGAAAGCCTAGGATGTAGAATAATAAAAAAAGGTACGTGACAAAAACTGATTGTCATAAAGTGTCCCAAAATAATGTAATATCCCTGTACGGTTTCATGTTGGCTGTCTGAATTATTCCGTGCATAATACGCACCACTGTTTTTGGGGGCCAAAATTTTGGAAAAAAGTGCTCATTATACATGAGTAAATACGGTAATAAGAAAACAGAATTTTTCAGTGTTACAGGCTTTTTGTAAATACGTGAGGTAGTAAGGTTATTGGTAATTTACTGATGCACTGATGTAACTTCATTGACTAGTATGCATAGAGTTCTTGTTATGCTCTGTCTCTTCAATTTCCATCTAAGAATAAATGTTACCCCATAGCGATATTGCGGGAAAGTGGAACTTGTTTGCTCCTGATTTTTTAATGTTACTTTTATAGGAAGAAGTGCAACAACTGACAGTAAAGGTGCTACATATGATGACAGATCCATTTCAAATGGAGCTACTTCAAATGCTGCAGTTGGTCACATCAAGGTAAAGTAATTATAGTTTATAAGAATGTCATTGTCATAGTGTGGTTTTAGTTCCATTCTCTCACTTGCTCTCTCCATCCCCCTCCATCTTGTGTGTGTGTGTGTGTGTGTGTGTGTGTGTAAAAATATGTTTCACAACCTTACTACATGATTGTTTGAGGAGAAAATGGTACTGCTTTTTGGAATCTAGGAATGTGAATACAAGCTAAGTAAAATTGTAGAATCGTGTGTTGATTGTGACTTTTGGCTGGTTGTATAGTCTCCAGGCACATCATCAGAAATTGGGATGGTTAGGAGGAATAATGGTATGGTGATGTAGTAACTGCATTGCCTACAAGTCGTGTGTCTTCATGGGAATTGATGGAAACATCTACGGTAGTTAAAAAAGAAAAGAAGAGAGAGTTTTTCAATAATGCAAATTTTGTTTTTGACTCTTTTGCTAATTGCTGTGAACCTATTTCACTGTAGTTTCAGTTATGAGATTGAAGGTTTGTTGAGTTGGTGTTTTAAGTCCACTTTATGCACAGTAAAACTAATCGAGACTGGTCCTACAGTTTAAAGTGGGATCCGAACCACTATTTGCTTCCACTGGGTATTGAACCTGCGACCTCTTGATTACAAGGTGATGACGCTACCACTACGCCATCGGGGAGGCCCCCGATTGGAGGTTTGTAATGCAATATTTGCAGCCAGATAAAGATTTGTGGACATGCACTGAAGAGGTACCAGGTTCAATCCCTGGTGGAGATACATTATTATTTGGGATTCCATTAACACTGTAGCCTATCTGAGCATAAAGTGGACTTCACCAAGCTTTCACATGTTTTTGCATATTATTTATTTATTATTCTCAGCATTTGTACACAGGATTAAAATTTCCACTTACAGAATGAGTTGACTGCATTTTGTTGATACAATAGACATTTCAACTGTAATCTAAAATATGATTTTAGCTATTCATTATATGCCACTCATTTTATATTAGCAGTGTCCCAAATAATTTGTGTTAATGCAACACCATTTGTGAAAATTTGAATTTTTAAGTTGTGTAAAATCTAGTTGGATAGTATTCTTCAATACAAGCACTGAATTCCTGAAGATGAACTTTAGTGTTATGTAAATTAATAAAAATGCTTTGCCAATGCTTACTCTCTGTTAACATGAGACTGAACATAGTTTCATAAAACCAGTGTAAACAGATACTCAGTAATTATAATTTCATGTAAATTGATTGATTAACCATTATTTACTGCAATTGAAGATGTTTCAATGGCTTCTTAAATGCTATCTTATGGCTTTAACAATCTCCAGCCTGCTATTCCAACATATTTCTGATAGAGGTTTCAATGAAAATTTGTGTTTTTGCATCAAAATGGCCCATCATTTAAAAGACCTAGAGAAGAGGGTACATATCCTCTGAACTAAAGCAAAGAACAAAATTGCCGGAAATGCAGATTTGGCAACGTCACCAGAGAAAATTTCTACAGTTACGTGACAACCACATGTTGTGAAAAATGCTCATGATTTCAATGTTTTTATTCATATTTTTTTGACACCTGAATTTACACCAACCAGTGGTGAGGCATGATATTTTTATGTTGTCATAACAATATTTGCCAAATGTGAGGGTCAATCTTTCAACTGGGGCTAAGGGAGTTTGCAATAATTCTGCAGGATAAATTATTAGGTCATACCATAGACCTTATGATAATATAAGACAACTTATGCTGTCCCATAAAATGAGAATTACGTAATCTGGTTAATATATATTTCTCCTGTAATTAAATATAACAGATCAGCATGTATAAATTGCAAAGTAAAAAGTCTGGACTCTAGAGATTTCAGTTTCAAAGCATACACCTTGTAATTTCAGATCTCTTCAAGATACCATTGTCTGCCAATTTATGGTATTCTACAGTACATGGCCTAAATGCAGGTGGACAATGCATTTTATGAGTGTATGTCAAGAGTTGCAATTATAATGTTTTAAAAAGAAACATTTAATATTTTTAATTTCCAGGCTAATAAAGATGATCCATCTTCCGGTTCACCCAGTGATACTGTATGTGTACAGGGAGAAATTTTGGGCGATGTAAAAATGTTACCAGACATTAGTAGTCCAGAAATTCCACAGGTAATTTGAAATTTATATATTTCATTATTAATACCTGCATAATCTAATATTTTATTCCTATGCTTGTTGTCAATCTGATCATATGTACCTCTTTCTGTAGCATTTTTTTTTTCACAACTTATGAAATTGCTTAAAGCAAAACACATGTTAAAATTTTATACATTTATTTCAGTAAAATACTCAAACTGCTGACCAAGACAAAAATATTTTTAAATAACACACCATAAATGTAATGTTCCCACCCTAACAGGGTCTTCAGAGTGAATCTTAGTCATGAAGACCCTCTTAGAATGTAAATGGTACAGGAAGGTTATTTCAGTCGTTTACCGCGAGAGCGCCGGCTGCTCAGCGTCCCCTTCATACAGCAGGTCCCGGCAAATTGCGTTATAGGAAGTCCGTAACAGAAACAGCTCGTTTTGTAATGTTTCTGGAACTTATCGGAAATTTTAAATTTTTATTCTTCAAATGCAAAAACAAACACTTAAAGTGAAAATGACGTGTAGAATTCGAGATTTCCAGGGCTTTGGAAATTTTGAAATTGCAAATTTTTCACGTTCCGAATTTTGGAATTTAAAAAAATTCCTATCCGGACCCAAAAAATTCTGTCCTGCACACCCCTATTATTCATTAAGGCAAGAAATTACAATACCAGACCATTCTGTAATTTCTATGCTACGTCTTATACTCACGAAATAATTAGTCGTGATGATTTATCTCAAGTTAACATGTTGGGGTGAGGTGAAAAAATTGTTCATTAACGTGTAGAAGTTGTAAAATAAGCTTTTCAATTCTCGCAATGATTCTCCGTATACTAGTATTGTAGCCATATTTGTTGATATGAACAATTGACGTTCGCAATTAGTTACGTTGTCTACAGCATTGCCACACTGTTGATTTCATACTTGGAGAGAATGGATCATGTAAAAATGGTGGAAGAGAACAGTAAAAAAGTTGTTAATGTTGTATAGATTTTTAGGTGGAGTGTGCAGGAGGATTGCCGTGTGCTAATTAATAAACTTTTGGATTTCGGTATATTGCCCAAAGAAAGTGCTTACATGTGACGATCACGATGTAGAAGAATATGTGGAATGATTTGATTACAGGTAAGTTTGGCAACTGTGCATCGATCGTAAAATTGCAGGATACAAAAATGGCGTCTTCGATGATGAACGTTTGCCGTTAAAGTGCTACGAAAATAAGATGATTTTTTATCGGTTCGTAATCACAATTAGCGCAAAACCATTCATGGATAGCCCCACTGACCATTCTCGGTAAGGTTAGGTTAATTTAGGTTAGGCAATGCAAACATAGTTAAAATTTGGGGTGGAAAAACCATACACTGGTAGCCCCACAAACCATTGACGGATAGCCCCACGAACCATTCACGGTTAGGTTAGGTTAGGATAGGCAAACATAATTAAAATTTGGGGCCATGTTAATATCAGGAATGTATATTTCGTTTTTTAAGTATTGGAAACACAAAATCTTCCGGTAAATAATGAGCCACTCAATTTAACTTATTTTTCAATTTCTACACGTGACCGCCAAATTTTAACTTCAAATTCGTGATTAGGAAGCCTCAATTAGTGAGTATGCGATATATTACAAAAATCGGGGAAGGGTCCTGTATTGTAAATTCACTCCTTCATTAATTGTGGAAGCACCGAGCAGAAAGATTTGTTAAGTAAATGTGTATATTTTATCTTCTATTTTGCACGCTCATGAGGTGGTGTTTTTTTTAGTCCCTTTACTTGGCGTAGGGACGTTTGGTCAGTTGTGGGGAGATTTTGACTACATCTGTAGGGACATTGCCGGAAAATGGTTAGCAACACTGTCGGCTACCAGAGGTAGTGAGTCTACATTATGTTCTCTTCTGTTTGCATTTATCAGTAGGCGTGTTGTTTATACTGTGTTATTGAGTTAGTCTGCTATTCAGTGCTAGTGCTTTATTGTGTGTTAATTGTTATTCATTCATTAGTTATTCCGCTAAACAAATATAGTCTTGAACAAAAGAGTTTTTATGTACGATAATTACGTGAAAATTCTTGCAGAAAAGTGGTCAGGCAATTATGAGAGACAGGATCTCTTGAACCTAAGAAATGTGTTGTATTGCTATTGAAGGAGGTCATTTTCAACATCTCTTATAACACAGGATGTTAGTGATCATTATTATTACTTTTAAATATCATTTCCATTTGCTTTATGCACCGGGATGCTATCTTCCCTTTCTGTCAACTGAGGATAAAGTAGTGATGTCTAATCTAAGATTAGATGGTCAGAAATAAGGTGCCAGAAATATTTGTATTTGGGAGGACACTTCTTCCAGCAACCTTGCAACAAGGTACGTGCTTATTTCAATTGTAATTGTAACTGTAATTGTGAAAAGTGGAAACATTACAAAACAAGCTGTTTCTGTTACGGACTTCCTGTAATGCTATTTGCTGGGGCCTGTTGCATCGAGGGGCCGCTGAGAGGCTGGCGCTCTCGTGGTACACCTCCCTGTACATTTACAGTGTTTTATTACATGGAAACAATTGGTAACAATCTCCAACCTGCATTTCCAACATATTTCTGATAGAGGTTTCAAAGAAAATTTGTGTTTTTGCATCAAAATGGCCCATCGTTTAAAAGACCTAGAGAGGAATGTACATATCCTCTCAACTAAGCCAAAGAACCAAATTGCAGAAAATGCAGATTTGGCAGCGTCACCAGAGAAAATTTCTACAGTAACATGACAACCACATGGTATGAAAAATGCTCATTATTTCAATGATTTTATTCATATTCTGACACCTGAATTTACACCAACCAATGGTGAGGCATGATACTTTTATGTTGTCATAGCAATATTTGCCAAATGTCAGGGTCAATCTTTCAATTGGGGCTAAGGGAGTTTGCAATAATTCTGCAGGATAAACGGTTAGGTTATTGTCTTTTTAAATTTATAAGCTCACTGCAATCCCATTGACCTTATGATAACATAAGGCAACTTATGCTGTCCCATACAATGAGAATTACGTAATTTGGTTAATATATATTTCTCCTGTACTTACATATAACAAATCAGCATGTATGAATTGCAACGTAAAAAGTAGGGATGGGACTGATTAATCGGTACTCTATCGGTATCGGCTGATATAGGCATATTGGTTTATCGGTAAAATTACCGATTATTTTACCAATCCGATATATCTATAAATATCTTATAATTTAGTGCAAAATTCTGGCATTTTGTTGTAATTTTTATGGATAATCTCGATGCCCTACTTTTTATAAAAGTAATTGTCTAAATATTCAACTTCCTTTGCACTGCAGTCACCTCGAAACACACATTTATTGAGGAGATCAATGAACATTTCAGGTTCTTCATGGACCATTTCTAATTTTATATCGGATCGGTAAAATATCGGTTATCGGTGTCACTAAATTTTATATCGGTACTTTATCGGTATCGCCCAAAATTTCATATCCCTAGTAAAAGTCTGTACTCTAGAGATTTCCATTTCAAAGTATACACCTTGTAATTTCAAATCTCTTCAAGAGACCATTGTCTGCCAATATATGATCTTCTTCTACAGCACATGGCGTAAATGCAGGTGGACAATACATTTTATGAGTGTATGTCAACAGTTGCAATTATAATGTTGTTAAAAGAAACATTCACTATTTATAATTTTCCAGGCCAATAAAGATGATCTGTTTTCCGGTTCACCCAGTGATACTGTATGTGAAAAGGCCAATGGAGTACAGGAAGAAAATTTGGGCAATGTAAAAATGTTATCAGACATTAGTAGTCCAGAAATTCCACAGGTAATTTGAAATTTATATATTTCGTTATTAATACCTGCATAATCTAATATTTTATTCCTATGCTTGTTGTCAATCTGATCATATGTACCCCTTTCTGTGGCATTTTTTTTCACAACCTATGAAGTTGCTTAAAGCAGAACACATGTTAAAATTTTATGCATTTATTTCAGTAAAATACTCAAACTGCTGACCAAGACAAAAATATTTTTAAATAACACACCATAAATGTAATGTTCCCACCCTAACAGGGTCTTCAGAGTGAATCTTTGTCTGATGAAAACCCTCTTAGGGTGTAAAAGGTACATTTATAGTGTTTTATTACATGGAAACAAGGTTCCATAACAGTGTTGCCATTGCTTTGAGAAGGCATTATTTCCAATTTCTACATTCCATTTATATGCATAAGAAGTTTGAATGTCTTGTATGATTTCATGTGTGACTAAATATGTAACTTTTTGGAGTCTAAAAGTGATGTGAATGAAAATGCATTAGGTAACATAAATTTCATACATTCTTGTGGGTAAAGTTTTAAGAAAAGTGTACACGAACAATTATAATGTTTAGAGATTCACACTTATTTTCATAATGATGTCAAGTTATGCTTCCTGTTTAATTTCCAGGACCACCAGAATGGAGTGGTGGAATTGAACAATGCTAATAAAAATAATTTTGGCAATAGGCAAACTCCAATATGTATTTACTCTGAACAAGAAAGTGTCTTAGATGCACCACATACAGTAAATGGTGGCGGTAAGTGTTTTGTCCTTGTATTTCATGTTTACACTTACATTATAAAGTTATGTGTAGGCTGAATTCTAATGTAAGCAATATATTTATTCATTTCACTGAATAAGGCTGTAAGGAAACAGCACCAGGTGCAAATATTAGTAGAGATGCAACAGAATACTATTTTACTACCAAGTCAATAAACTCAACACTTTGTAGATAATTTTGTTTGAGGGGAGATTGGATTGGATTGATTTGTTGTTTAAAGTCCACTTTATGCACAGTAAAGCTAATCGGGACTGGACCTACAGTTTAAAGTGGGATCGGAACCACTATGTTCCTCCACCGGGAATCGAACCCGGGACCCCTTGGTTACAAGGCGACGACGCTACCACTGTGCCATCGGGGAGGCCCTCTTTGAGGGGAGAGTTTGTTGATTAGCTCTGTACTTAAATTTCCTGTCAGTCTTTCTCTTAAAAAAAAATGGACCTAGGAAGGCAGTTGTAGCAGCATTTCTGGGCAAATTCACATACATTGTATCTTTGATATCCATAAAAGGCATGGAGTAGTACAATGAAACTAAACCACGATACTGTGTCAATTTAAATGGTTCCACAAATTTCTAATACAAATAAGCTAAAGAAAAAAATCAAATGATTGTTTCAACGGATGTTTATTCTGCATATCATTATTTATATTTCTAACTATGAGGGTCATTCCATGTGAAATCAACATGGTCCTCAACCTTACATTTTTTGATTCGTTTGAAATTTGACATACTGGAAGGGCCTCCTGAGGTAGAAAAATATGGAAAGTTGCAGATGCATATTATTTGTATCTCCAAAATTACAGTGTTGCAAACTGTGTGATTTTAAAACTTTTTCCAACATCTTTTTAACTTAAAATTGCAATATTTCGGCAATAGAAGTGACTTGGACGGCGTTAGAAAGGTTTTGAACACCTCTTTCACACGAGATATAGCATGGCTATGTCAGGGAAAAAGAAACATTGATGGTGATGTAAAGAGAACTTTGATAGCCATTTTCTCCAAAGCAGTTCTTTCAATTTTTTTCCAAAAATTATGTCATACATACGCTATTACTAGAGGCATATATTTTTGGTAAACAAAAAAGCAAAATTTAGGTACAAAAATAGTCAGTTTCGGGTTCAAAGTGGTAAATAAAATAAAATTTTGGTGTTATATTGCGGTGAAAAAATGATCAAAAGCAGTATATAAAATGACATTTTGGTTTTAAAATTTTGAACATAATCCAAAATTTGATTTAAAAACCACTTATTACAAAATAAACAACCCTTCTTATAGAACATGTATGTATAGTGGAACCACAAGGAAAGAAACCTGCGCAGAACCTCATCGCACTGGCGGGTGGGGAAAAGGACAGGGGGAAGGAGCCTTCAGAGCAGCCAACATCAGTGTTGCCAGACCTATTGATTTCTCGGGAGAATTCCATAATAAACTATTGCTATGGCACCTCCAACGGCCTGCTCAAAAACACGTTTCCTGTTCATCTTACTTGAACATAGAGGGGAGAGATAGAGTGGAACTCCACTCAGCCATGAAAAGTGCTGTTCGAACTGTGAAATTATGCCAAACGATACTCAATTGTGCTAGGACATTATATTTTTTTATTAATATTACTACAGTACTATTTTTAGATGGTTGTATTTTATCCCACCCAAAAATCTATTTCTATGTTAGTTGTTTTACATCGCTTTTGTCTCTACAGGTAAGTACAACAATATGGATGAATGAAAAACTGATGAAATGGATGAAGGGTCACAAGCACAGTGAAACGTCTCTGCCTTACTGGGTAGAAACACTGACTTTGTAGCGTGGACAAATTATTTTATACGTGTGTGTGTGTGTTTGTGTGTGTGTGTAAAGGTAAAGTGCTCCCCTGTGCTTAGCACCACACCATGAAGGCATATTGGCAGATGAGGGTGTAAATTAGGTTGGATGAGTGGCAGGTGCTCTTAGGGTGAAGAGTTGAGGTGCTGGCCTCTGAGAGCAAGGGAAAATGGGATGGCTCTTTTGGTGTGGTAGGGGTGTGAGCCAGTGCCTCAACTCATCCCCCTCATCCCACCAAAACTACAACCTACTCCTGCACCAAGCCCTAACCAACCGTGGCTACCCCTCCAACCTCATCAACAAACAAATTACTAGAGCCACCTCCCACAACTGCACCAAACAACCCAAAACCAACCCTCCAACTCTTGAGCACCCAATACCACCCCCACATTACGAAAATCAGACATACCCTCCACTATCTATCAACTGTTTCTGGCAACACTGTTCGTAGAGACGCTATGGTCAGTATTCTGTGCCTCTACTCCATGTGATGCCAATCTTTCTTTCTTCTACCTTGAAAATGCAACTCGGATCGCTAAATATAGAATTATTTCTCTTCGTGTGGTAAGTGTTTACTGTCTCCTTCATCATTTGTATTTATGCACCCTTCAGGCACCTTTTCTGATCCTATTCCTGTGTTTTTTTCCTCCACTCCCTCCTCCCCATCCTGCACAGTGATCCTGATACCAGAGACATCTTTCGGGATAAACTTAGGGTCGTCTTCCGTCGCCCCCCTAACCTCCAAAACATCTTGGTCCGAAACACTCCCACCCCTTCCACACCACTTCCCCCAGCTCACAGGTGCAACAAACCCAGATGCAAGACCTGCCCCATACTTATCACATCCCCCAGCCTCCTGATCCCCACAGCGGCAGGTGAGTTCACCCTTCACCCTAAGGGCACTTGCCACTCATCCAACCTAATATACACCCTCATCTGCCAAATCTGCGGCAACTTCTACTTAGGCGAAACCTCCACCCCCTTGAATCTAAGGATAAATAATCACCGTTCCTCCACCCAAAACTCCGATTTCACAGTTGCCATCCACACCAACAGCCATAACACCACCTTCAATAACTGTTTCCGTGTTGCCATCATCCATCTTTTACACCCCCCCCCCCCCCCGCTCTGACACATCTTTCCGCAGGCGATGGGAAAGGGCCTATATAGCAGGCATGCACACGACTATACCCCCCGGACTCAACCTAGCCAACCAGTAACTCTTTCCTCTCCTCCCCGAAACTACCCACCCACCTTACAGTAAACACTGGCTAAAGTACTTCTTGTTTTCTATCAACTGTTTCTGGCAACACTGATCATAGAGACGCTACGGTCAGTATTCTGTGCCTCTTCTCTAAGTGTCGCCGATCTTTTATCTTCTATCTTGAAAATGCGACTCAGATCGCGAAATATAGAATTATTTCTCTTCGTGTGGTAAGTGTTTACTGTCTCCTTCATCATTTGTGTATATATATACAGGCTGGAACAGGAATTCCTTGACTCCCAGCAACTGAAACCACTCCTCTGGCTAAGATCCATTGATGACATTTTTCTCCTCTGGACACATGGCGAACCCTCCCTCACTACATTCCTAAACCGACTAAAGGAGTTCACTGCCCTCAAATTCACCTGGTTCCACTCCAAAGACCAAGTGACCTTCCTAGATGTGGACATCTACATTGTGGGAGACCACTTGGAAACATCCATACACATCAAACCGACCAACCACCTCCAGTATCTCCACTACTCCAGCTCACACCGCTACCACACCAAAAAAGCCATCCCATTTTCCCTTGCCCTCAGAGGCCAGCGCCTCAACTCATCCCCTCATCCCACCAAAACTACAACCTACGCCTGCACCAAGCCCTAACCAACCGTGGCTACCTCTCCACCCTCATCAACAAACAAATCACTAGAGCCAACTCCCACAACCGCACCAAACAACCCAAAACCAACCCTCTAACTCTGATCACCTAATACCACCCTCACATTACGAAAATCAGACATACCCTCCACTTCCTTCTCCCCATCCCGCACAGTGATCCTGATACCAGAGACATCTTTCGGGATAAACCTAGGGTCGTCTTCCATAGCCCCCTAACCTCCAAAACATCTTGGTCCGAAACACTCCCACCCCTTCCACACCACTTCCCCCAGCTCACAGGTGCAACAAACCCAGATGCAAGACCTGCCCCATACTCATCACCTCCCCCACCCTCCTGATCCCCACAGTGGCAGGTGAGTTCACCCTTCACTCTAAGGGCACCTGCCACTCATCCAACCTAATTTACACCCTCATCTGCCAAATCTGTGGCAACTTCTACTTAGGCGAAACCTCCACCCAAAACTCCGATTTCACAGTTGCCATCCACACCAACAGCCATAATACCACCTTCAATAACTGTTTCCGTGTTGCCATCATCCATCTTTTACCCCCCCCCCCCCCTCGCTCTGACACATCTTTCCGCAGGCGATGGGAAAGGGCCTATATAGCAGGCATGCACACGACTATACCCCCCGGACTCAACCTAGCCAACCAGTAACTCTTTCTTCTCCTCCCCGAAACTACCCACCCACCTTACAGTAAACACTGGCTAAAGTACTTCTTGTTTTCTATCAACTGTTTCTGGCAACACTGATCGTAGAGACGCTACGGTCAGTATTCTGTGCCTCTTCTCTAAGTGTCGCCGATCTTTTATCTTCTATCTTGAAAATGCGACTCAGATCGCGAAATATAGAATTATTTCTCTTCGTGTGGTAAGTGTTTACTGTCTCCTTCATCATTTGTGTATATATATACAGGCTGGAACAGGAATTCCTTGACTCCCAGCAACTGAAACCACTCCTCTGGCTAAGATTCATTGATGACATTTTTCTCCTCTGGACACATGGCGAACCCTCCCTCACTACATTCCTAAACCGACTAAAGGAGTTCACTACCCTCAAATTCACCTGGTTCCACTCCAAAGACCAAGTGACCTTCCTAGATGTGGACATCTACATTGCGGGAGACCACTTGGAAACATCCATACACATCAAACCGACCAACCACCTCCAGTATCTCCACTACTCCAGCTCACACCGCTACCACACCAAAAAAGCCATCCCATTTGTACAGTGACACGGACTGTCTGTGCGTAAGATATTGTAGCATTTGTTGTGTGTGTGTGTGTGTAGTTACGTGATATTATGTAGTTGTCGCGTGTAAAAATACACGTTGTTGCAATCATCTGATATTGTGTTTTTCTTTCCCTCCTCCTGGTGGAGTAATGTGTCTCTCGTATGCCACATGACATGATTCGTTCATTCCTCGCGTGTAACTGGGGTATGCAACCGTGCTCAACTTTTCGGATTTTGTGTTCGGTGCTCATGTTTTGATGTTTGAGGTCGGGATGTGTTGTCTTGAACGCATTTCTCATTGTCACGGTCCTTCTTGCTGCGTTACATACCCTTTCCATGTATTGTTCTTGCTGGAAATCCCCAATTCCTTTGAGGACTCCATTGCGCATGCGTGCAGTGAACTTTTCATAGTGACTTCCGGACTGAGCACATACGATTCCTTTATGATTCCCTTGGAACCGCCTCTCTATCTGTTATAGCATTCGTCCCAGTCAGGTGTGACGTTCACTTTGTCACCTTTTGCGAGGCTCCTATCTCGGAAACGAAGCCTCAGTCGTAAAAATGGAACTTAGACTTTTTGCTTGTTTTCGTGTGAGGAATCACCTCCCAAGCGTTGTAAACGACCTTTAGAAACACCCTGTATATTTATTGTATACAGCAACATAGAGGCAGCATAACTGACGAAGAAAGCATGCGAGTGTTAATATCAAGAAATTTGTAAGAGAAACTTTCATCAGCTTGAAAATACTTAATTTTCTATCCTTAATATACTATTCTTAAATACTTAATTTTCTACAAAATTATATAGTGGCATGGACGTCCAGAAGGAAGTGCAAGGATGGTTGCCACCCACTCTCCTTCTGGAAAATGAATGCTGACATAAAAGTACCTATTATTTGAGATGTACGAGTTTATTTCAGTCACAGTAATTTACATCCATTACACTGATGAACAAATTCAAGCTTTTTTTTGCTCCTTTGAACGAAAGTAGGTGATTATTTATAATTCGACCCCGCTGAATCCAAATCTGAAAGTAGAAATGCTGTATCACCTATCGTTTTCCCTTGATTTTCATTTTTTGTTTTTAATAAAAATGTAATTCCCTTTGTAATAATACATCAAAATTTGAAATTATTTTTGTTTGTTTGCTCATGAAATAAGATTTAAATATTGAAGTGAATAACTATGATACATAAAAAAATTAAAAATATATTTATAGGACCGATTTTGACTGTTCAATGAAGAAATTTCATGCAAAAAAAGGAAAAAAACACATTTTTACTCACATTTTCAAATTTTTTTTCTTGAACTCTGCCGTTTGTAACTCCCACCAGAAACCTCTTCCTTGAGGTTCCAACAGTAGTCTGCTAACATGTTCTGTACCGATTTTCCTAAATATATCGTTTCTCCATGACAGAAATATCTTGGTGAAATCTCTCGCCGCATTCGTCCCTAACCGCTCCCAAGTTAGGGGAACAGTCCAAATGCGAATGTAAAAAGTGAATTTTCAAGGACATATTGCACCCCATGCGCTGATAACACTTCAACAAGTTCCTTGTAGTTATCAGCTTTCACATTTCCAAGACAATGACAGCAGACTTGTTTGAAAGCTAACCATGCGCATTTCTCTTTTTCTGTTAGCAATTCCACAAAGTTGTCATCATGAATGATCTCACGGATTTGCGGCCCAATAAATATGTCTTCTTTTAACTTACTATCACTGAGTTTAGGAAATGTTTTTCTCAAGTACCCAAAACCCTCACCGTGTTTATCCAAAGCCTTAACAAAATTTTTCTTCAGCCCTAACTTTATATGCAACGGTGGTAACAAAATCTTGTCTTTCTCAAGTAGAGGGTGCCAAGGGTCCCGGGTTCGAATCCCTGTCGGGCTTGGTTGTTTGTGAATGTCCATTCATCTATTTCATCATTTCATCACTCATCCCCATCTTCGCAAATTAGCCAAGAGGCACAAAACGCGAAGTAAAATAAACTAAATCAATCAATCAATCAATCAATCAATCAATCAATCAAGTAGAGGGTGATTCCTAACACTCTTCTCTCCAGGAATTAAGTTTTTACGTATGGACCAATCCACAATGTTGTAATGTTTATCTCTTGCCCAGCTGTCCCATTCGCAAAGAAAGCAACAAAATTTTGTAAACCCAGACTGCATGCCTAACAGTATACCAATCATTTTGAGGTCTCCGCATATCTGCCAACAATATTTTTCATAATTTATCACTTTTAATATTGTATCCATATTTTCATGTGTTTCCTTCATGGTGGAAGAATAGGCAAGGGTTACTGATGGGTGGGTATATATCCCCATTATGCAACAATACTACTTTTAAACTATTCTTAGATGAATCTAAAAATAGTCTCCACTCGTTTGGGTTGTGACCTCTTCCAAGTTCTTGCAGAAGGCCTTCTACATCATTGCAGTAAGTTAACTCATTACTAACAGAAAAAAATGTGTCAGTGATTGTTGGCGTTTCCGATATGACACCTTAACACCATCTTGTAATAAATTCCACCCTCGGAGACGAGAACCTAATAATTCCGCTTGAACTTTAGAAAGATTGAGGTCTCTGACTAGATCATTTAGTTCGGATTGGGAAATAAAGTGAGGTATATTTGGATCAGGAAAATTTGGATCGGTGTTTGAATATGTAGGTCCAGGTTCGTCATCTGTCCATTCTTTAGGAGGCTTAGGAATAGGTATAAAATCATGACTCATAGGTTTCTTGGCTGAAGAAACATCAGGATAAAATATAGAATGTTTTGATTTAGAACTATATCCCACTATGTTTGTTAAACAGAAGTAACAATCCGTAGTATGATCTTTCTGTTCTGTCCATATTACAGGGTTTCCAAAGGGCATTGATTTGTGAGTTTCATTAAGCCAACCATTAAGCCAAGTTCTCGAACAATTACAACAAATTTTACCTGGTGCCCAGCTTTTTCCCTCGTCTACTTTACTTACAAAATACAACTCAAATGCTTTTCTCGCTATAGGAGTGATAGTATTTCTCTGCGACTTCGGAGTAAATTCCCCGCAAAGATAACAAATCAAGTTCGGGTTATTCACACATTTGCGTGACATGGCGAACTCATTAATTGAGTAATAATGAATTTCTTTAGAAAAACAATTATGAATGCTCTGATCGTTTTGTTAAAATACAACTTACACTTCACTTCACTATACACAATATTACATTCACAATTTCACGAACATACACAAACATAAAATATGGCTACTCGCGAAGTTATCGGAAAGGAACTTAAGACTGGACTAACCCACAAAAGAACAAATTTTTAAAGAGATACAGGAAATTACTCTACTGCCAGATGTTTCCTCCACGAAATATTAAGTGCCAGTCATAAACACACAAGGTCGCTAAAAGGTTCATATCCATTTGCTAGGAACCAAACGTTAAGCCGTAGGAGCAGGGTGCGGAGATCTGAAACCATAAAACTATAAAATGTGAGTGTTCTGCAAAAACTTTAGGTGATACAGGAAAACGGATGCGATATTCGTTATCAGCACATCTGAATACATAAAGATCACTTAGTTTTATTTAAAGGAGTATTTCATTGTTTATCAGTGTTATTATAATAAGGATGTAGGAACGTGATAATTTCAAACTCAAGTGGCATTTTCTGAGAGGGCAACATTATTACGGGGTAATATGCCTCGTTTACCAGCCTGATAAAAATACATTGTTTTCCCCCTCGCTGGACAAAATCTGTGGACGTTTCCATGCCCCCCCAGTCTGCACACCTATGCCCCCCCCCTGCCCCCCAGAACGCCATTTATCCACTACTATTAGATCTTCTGGTTTCCCAAGGAACAATCTCCCGGTTTTTTCAAATCTGACCTGGCTACACTGCGCCGAGCACCGATAACGGCAGGGAAGATGAGGTAGGAGCTCAGATGAGTTTTTTTCCGAGGCGAGCCTCAGCAACTGGGCGGGTCGCAGGTGGCGGATAGCGAACGGCCATCAGATATGATGGTTAGCTGCGAATAAGGCAGTGCCGAATAAGCAGTCCCGGACCGAGGCGGCAGTGCTATCAGGGTCTGGGAGAGGTTGGTTTTTGGCAGGACCATCCTCAATAAAAACCCAGAAAAGCCCTTTTGATAGCACTGTGTCATGGCGAGAAAGTGCCGCCATTAAATAAGCACTGCCCCTGCTGCCTTGCAGGGAGGGGAGGGATCCCCAAAGGCTAAGGGAAGGAAACCCTAACAGAAAACCAAGGGTAGGGAGGACTCTTCAGGCATGGTGAAGCCAGCCTCCATAGGGGAGTAAACCCCAAAAAAATCCTGGTCCCCCAAGCTTGGGGGTTTGGCGTGGGACTGACCATTCTACCCAGTAAAAGCACCTATTGTTGAGAAGCCTTCAAATCAGAGAGCCGGACTGGAATATGTAAGACGAACTGGCAAGAATAAGGATATGAGAGTAGGAACATGGAACGTATTATCTCTATACAGAACTGGAGCCCTAAGAAACCTTACCGAAGAGTTTAATAAATACAAGCTTGATATTCTTGCATTACAGGAAATTAGGTGGACTGGGAAGGATGTGTTGGAGCAGAAAGACACAGTAATATATTATAGCTGTGGAGAAAAACATGAGTTTGGAACAGGTTTTTTAATAAAGAAAAAGATGAAAAATCTTGTAATGGATTTTATGGCAATAGATGATAGAACCTGCATTTTAAGAGTTAGGGGAAAGTTCCATAACTACAGCTTGATAACAACCCACGCACCAACAGAGGATAAATCTGAGGAAGAAAAGGATGCTTTCTATGATAAATTGGAGAGGGTTTACGATTCATGCCCCCAATATGATATCAAAATAATGCTTGGAGATTTTAATGCAAAAGTAGGCAGGGAAATCTGGGCTAAACCTGTGATAGGATCTCATAGCCTGCACCATGAGAGTAACAATAAGGAATAAAACTGATTGATTTTGCAAATAGGCATCAAATGATCATAGCAGGCACCTTTTATCCTCACAAAGATATACATAAAGCAACATGGAGAACTCCAGATGGGAGATCAAGTAACCAGATAGACCATGTAATTTTAGATAGTAAACACAAATCAAGCATTTTAGATGTACGTAGTTTTAGGGGAGCAAATGTGGACACAGATCACTACCTGGTGATTGCTAAGATCAAGAACAGAATATCATGTATACACAAAAGGCAAGAAAGTAAAATCACAAAATATGATATATATAAATTGAAGGAAAGAGACAGAAAGAAAACATATCAGCAAAAGATTACTGACAGACTGAAAAACCTGGAAGATGGCGTGAACAACACCAATCCCAATGAAGAGTGGTGCAAAATACGAGATGTAATAATAAAAGTAGCAGATGAGGAAATAGGGGAAATGAAGAAACAAAACCGTAATGAATGGTTTGACGAGGAGTGCAAGGAGATAACCAAGCAGAAAAATGAAGCATACAGAAATATGATACAAAGTTATTTTACAAGAGCAAAGCTAGAAGTATATAGAGAACTGAGAAGGAAGGAAAAGAAAATACATAAGAGAAAGAAAAAAGAGTGTGTGGAAAGTAAAATGAGACAAGTGGAATCATTTAATGGAAAACGAGAGAGTAGAAGATTCTATAGAACTGTCAATGAAATGCGAGGATTCCAAACTGGAGCATATATATGTAAGGATAAAGATGGACGACTGTTAAGTAATGACCAGGATATTTTAATTAGATGGCAGGAACATTTTAATGAACTTTTGAATGAACAAAACCAGAATGGAAGTGGAATGGAGCAAGAACAGAATCAGCATACGGAAGAAGATCAGAATGTAACAAATCCCCAGCTTAATGAACAGGAAAAGCAGGGACCTAGCCTTGAAGAAGTTAAGAGTGCCATTGAGAAGCTGAAAAACAATAGAGTGCCAGGATCTGACAAAATAACAGCAGAGATGATGAAACTTCACGGAAGGGATTTCTTGAGAAGCATTCAAAATCTACTAGATAAAATATGGAAGGATGAAGAAATCCCATCACAATGGGAAGAAGGTATAATATACCCCATATATAAGAAGGGGGATCGCCTACAAACAGAAAACTATAGAGGCATCAGCAAACTTAACACCGGATACAAAATTCTCTCTAATATACTTTTCCGAAGGCTCTCCCCGTATGTAAACAAAATAATAGGTGACTACCAATGTGGCTTTAGAGAGGGAAAATCGACCTCAGACCACATACATACAATTAGACAGATATGCGCAAAGACAAAAGAATTTGGAATAAATACATATCACCTCTATATAGATTTTAAATCTGCGTATGATACCATACGAAGAAACGAGCTGATTGAAGCCATGAGGGAATTCAACATCCCACAGAAATTAGTAAATCTAGTAGAAGAGACTCTAAAAAAAGTGCGATGTAGAGTACAAATAAGAAATCAGCTATCTCAAGAATTCGAAACAAAACAAGGATTGCGTCAAGGAGATGCCCTGTCATGTATGCTATTCAATATTGCACTAGAAAAGGCTGTCAGAGAATCAGGCATAGACACTAGAGGAACTATAATAAACAAGTCAGTGCAAATGATGGCATATGCAGATGATGTGGTTATAATAGCTAGAACAACAAGAGCATTGCGTGAAGCTGTAGCTAATCTCCTTACAGCAGCACAAAAAATGGGGCTTGCAGTAAATGCTGCTAAAACAAAATATATGGAAATAACCAAGGTGCATACTAGTACTACACATCTTGAAGTTAACGGGCTCTCCTTCGAGAGAGTACAGGAATTTAAATATCTTGGTGTGTATATAACAGAAAAAGGAGATTCTCTGACAGAGATTCAACACAGAATAAGTATGGCAAATAGAAGTTACTTTGGACTTGGAAAACATATGAAGTCCCGGTATATCAGAAGGAAAACAAAAGTTAAGCTATACAAAACGTTAATAAGACCTATTTTAATGTATGGATGTGAATCATGGATTATAACTAAGAATGCTGAGACAATGATCGGAAGTTTTGAAAGGAAGATCCTGCGCAGGATCTATGGTCCTATATGTGAAAACGGATTTTGGAGAAGAAGATACAATAATGAACTATATCAACTCTACCAAGATATAGATATTGTGAAGGAAATTAAACTAATACGGTTAAGGTGGCTAGGACATATATACCGAATGCCAGATAACTGGATGTGCAAAAAGATAACGTTTATGCATATGGAGGGCAGGAGAAAAGTAGGAAGACCACCTTTAAGGTGGGTTGATTCGGTAGAAGAGGACCTAAGTATGCTGGGAGTTAGGAGTTGGAGAAGGAAGGCGCTGGATAGAGATGGATGGCGGAAGATTCTGAAGGAGGCCAAGGCCTGTGATGGGCTGTAGTGCCAGAAAAGAAGAAGAAGAAGAAGAATATGCCTCGTTTACCAGCCTGATAAAAATACATTGTTTTCCCCCTCGCTGGACAAAATCTGTGGACGTTTCCATGCCCCCCCAGTCTGCACACCTATGCCCCCCCCCCTGCCCCCCAGAACGCCATTTATCCACTACTATTAGATCTTCTGGTTTCCCAAGGAACAATCTCCCGGTTTTTTCAAATCTGACCTGGCTACACTGCGCCGAGCACCGATAACGGCAGGGAAGATGCATGAACGCTTTTGACGGAAGGTTTTTTACCTTGTGGTCAAGCTATAGTTACTAGAGTATTAAGTTTATTCCTGTTTAAAGGGTCCAATCTTGCTTCTCAAATATTTACAGCAGAATTAATCAATTGTCCATGAATTGCATAACTCGCAGGATAATTCAGACTTCAGTATCACTCTAAATTTCGTGTATAAGAGTCTATTTGGCATTTTGTAGTTCATTTCGTGACAAAACAGGGTAGGAAAATGCACCTCACACCTTTCAGAAACATTAAAAATTAACATTAGAATGTGTTATTTCACGTTTCGTGTTAACGAAATATGCATGCCCCTAGCTATTACTCAATAACTACACAAAATTTAAAAAGGTACATCAATGGGATCCGGAGCTATATTACATTTAGGTTAGGTGAGGGTAGGGTAGAGTAGGTTAGGTAATACATGATAACAGATTTTGATGGACAAATTCCTAATATTCAAATGTTCAAGTCTAACAGAAATGAAATACAATATTGTTTGAATTAACTTATATGAATCTGATGTTTAAATTCCCAGTTATTAGAAATACAGGGTGATTTAGAAGTCTGGTGCCGTAGGGAACTTCGTTATTTGTGCAGAAAGCAAAAAACGGAAAGAGGGGGGGGGAAGAAAGTACAGTCCACTCTCGATTCTACGACGTTTCACAGTTCCCGGAAAAAGAGTCGTTATTTTGAAGGGGTCGTTATTGGAATTTGCACCAATTTTCAGCTTAAAGGGAGCTCAAACGGACACAAAGATGCCTAGGAGATGGTAACACCATTTATCCTGATAGTTATACAACCTGCTATGCACATGATGCGTGTTGTGAGAAGGAAAATAGAACATGAAAAATTTTTCACAAACAAGAATTTAAAATAATGTTACTTTTTTTTTCAATTGTGCACAGTCGTTGCTTTTCCAGGAAATTCTTACAATTCTAGTTCATGAGAAAGCCGTTTGCGCTGAGACCAATGGAAAGGAAAACAATCTCTCGCTTATTGCAAGCGAAACTCGAAGAATCTTGACACCAGTCAGACTGGTGCCAGCAAAAGTCGGGAGATAATCGGGCAGAATGAATGTTGGATTTTATTCAGGTTTACTGAAGGATTGTCTGTTACAAGATTAACTGGTAAGATTAAATCTCTCGGGAAAAACAACACAACCTCTCTAGGTACCAGACAAAAAAAATAAAGGCAGGGCTGTAATTTTCGTTCTGGTTCGGCTGTGTAAAATACATCGTAAAAAAAAGTCACTTTTCTTTGCTTCAACCAACTTCATTCACCCTCCTTCCCCATTCAAGGGAGCAGTCCAAACTCCTTCCTTGACTTGCATTGTAATCCAGCGTGAAAAAGGAAATGCGCAACTTGCGATCTGTTTTCTCCCATTGCGTATTTTAGGACACGTCATTAAACAGCGTGGCAGTCGATAATCATTCGGGTTTGGAATTGAATTTCACTTTAAACTGTTTATTTAGTCCCGATTAGCCCATCAGCCTAAAATGAACTGAAAACAAACTTTATGAAACTGCGCATTTTCACATATCAAAATGGTAGATGGTTATTTACTCTCACGTTAATGGACGATTTAATGTTGGATTTAGGAGTATTCTCAATGTCAAACACCCACTCCTCCAAACGTTTTCCCCTTGAGTAATGTCTTTTTAATCGGTCTGAGCGACTATTCCTACATTGAACTTTTTTTTTTTTTTTTTTCCTCCACATGAATGGTTCTGAAGAAAAGCGGATGCAAATTAAATTTACAGATTTGCTTATCAGAAGGCGCAGAACATGAAGTTATTTTAACTCTTGTTTTCCTTTCTGGAGATCAAATTTTGTTATCGTCAAATCAAAACAGCTTTGCGAGATTCAAAACAATAACTTTTTCCTTCACGCTGGATGAGTCATCGCTGTTATCGGCAAGCAAGAGTTTTGCAGACGCTAGACAAAACACTGGCGCCAGCTGCATCGTAAAAACAAGGAGACCGGCTGGAAGTTCGAGCAACAGGTGGCGGAAGAGAAAAATCCCAGCAATTTAAGGATAACGCGCAACTGTCGAAGACGGAACTTTTAACAGCAGTGTAAAGAAGAAAGAAATGACCCTTGCTTTACATTTTACCATGCAACAGACAATAATATGGGCAATATTTCCTATGCAGACAACAGCATAAAAAAAATAATTAAAAAAAACTGAATTCTGCAATTATCAACATTGCTGTGCACACCAGTGGTGGAGAATGAGCTGGGGAAAGGGAGTTGGGTCACTTTTTTTTACTTGTTTTGTGGTTTTTGTTCGTTTCAAGAATATATCAAGAACTGGTTGCCCCATTTTAGACGTCAAAGAAAAGGAAGAGGGGTGGGTCCTTTTCCACCCTTGCCTGTAATCAGCCCGCATCAGTAAGCAAATCGTGGCTGAAACAATCTGCATCGCACCCCCCTACCCCCCACATTTGCTGACAGGAAAAGAGGGAGAAGTCAGTCAGCTAACGGAACACTTTTTTGGCAGATATTACGATCTTTAGTTCACCTATGTGGTTTTGATTATCTCTAAAAGTTTCGCTTTTTTATGAAGTGTTGCAGGGAACAAAGAACACGTTTTGAATGAAAGCGGTTACCGGAAGTTGTCGTCTACAAGGCCGAGAGTTGCTCACTCACGGGAACCTGCTGAACTCTAGGTCAGAGGAGCTGGACAAATGGGCCAGACTTCCAGGTGCCATGCATCTGTATTTTCGAACATTCCTGCGATCTTATCTCTCAAGGAGGTGTATTTATCGATGAAAGAGCTTGACCTGCCATACACATTGGCAAAAACTGCAAGTCCAGCAGTCATTTCAGGCTGCTCCCCCCCTCCTCCTTGAGTTTTCAGCAGCTCTTAAGACAAGGAAACAAGTCAAGTCGATTTAAAATAACATCCAAGCACATTCGATCTTCTTTTCTCTCGTATCCAAGAGCAAGCCTGGCAAAACAAGCCTTGGCACGTTGGGTAGCGGCCGTCGGGTTTGGGGTAACATTGGTGCGCTTGAGGGAGGGGAGGGCAGAGGTCAAGTGCTGTTGGATATCACTCAAGCATGGTGTGGTGGTGTCTATTTTTAGTTCAGACCCAATTGTGAGTGGTAGAGCGCTCGTAAAGGGAATGAGTGGAGGAAAAACAACGCATTTTTCGGCTGATTTCCTTCAATTTTTCAACTTTTTTTTTCCAAATTTTTTTAATTTTTTCTAAATTTTTCTCGGTTCCCGGGAAAAGGGTCGTTACTTCGAGAGGGTCATTATACCCGGGCTCGTAGAATCGAGAGTTGACTGTAGTTTCAAATAGGTGACTTTAAATGTAAAGTGCTTGAATTTTCAACATATCATGCACCGTTGATAGTATACACTAGTATGAGCCTCTTCGGTAGCCAAAAATGCAACATGTTTGGCCTGGAATACTGCATTGCATTGCAATACCACACAGTATAGGGTAAATTAAGAACTGATCAAAATAATTACAGGCAAAATATATAAGTATTAAAAACTTGAACATATGATGCACGCACCCCTCATTTCTCTAGACCACTAGAAAATGTTAGAAACGCACAAATGAGAATCATATTGCGATACATAAGCTACTGAGCATATCACAAATTTACATTTTTATACTTGTTTACTTTGCCAAGTTAATTATGGTCATCAATTCTTAATTTACCCTGCACTGTGTGGTATTGCTTTGCCATGCAGTATTCTGTGCCAAGCATTTGCCATTTTTCACTACCAATGAGGCTCGTACCACTGTATAACCTGAAGAGTGCACCATACGTTAAATATATAAGCACTTTAGATTGAAAGTCACCTATTTCAAACAACTTTCCACTCATTCTATTTTTCGCTATGTGCACTAATAACGGAGTTGCCTATGGAACCCAACTTTTAAACCCTGTATTTCTAATAATTGGGAATTTATACATCAGATTCATGTATGTTAACCCTTAAACACACAATGTTACCATATGGTAATGCTCAACATTCAGACACTTTCGTGCTAGAGGCTTGTCTATATTAAGTTACCATATGGTAACGCTATGCAGATTAAATAGCTACAGGTTTTTCAGCAATTAGTTTATTTATTCAGGGTGGCTACTCACCAGGAATTCTGGGAATTATGCGTGAATTATTGGCTCCGGAAATTGTGTGTGAATCCTGCGTGAATTTTTCTCCGTAGACATGAAAAATTCTAACTTTTATTATTCCAAGTCCCATTGAATTTATGCATAGTTATTAATGCCCTGAATCAAGTTTTTTACAGTTCAGTCATTATTTTTATCGAGGAAGAAAAAGAAAAGAAAGGTGCTTGAGAAGTAAAACCAAATCCTCTCAATTCCTTTACTTTGCAGAACAATCTATCTAATCCACAGAAAATTATTGCAAACTAAGATATCTTTAAGTTGATTAGGTAAATTTGAGTTTTAAATTCTTATATAATTAACATTTTTATTAGGGATGGGACCGATTAATCGGTACTCTATTCAGTATCGGCCGATATAGGCATATCGGTGTATCGGTTTATCGGTAAAATTACCAATTATTTTACCGATCTGATATATCGATAAATATCTTATAATTTAGTAGGGATAGGTCGATATGAAATTTTGGCCGATACCGATAAAGTACCGATATAAAATTTACCAATACCGATAACCGATATTCTACCGATCCGATATAAAGTTAGAAATGGTCCTTGAAGAACCTGAAAGGTTCACTGACCTCTTTAATAAATGTGTGTTTCAAGGTGACTGCAGTGCAAGATAAGTTGCATATTTAGACATTTATTTTTTTAGAAAGTAGGGCATGAATATTATCCATAAAAATTACAACAAAATGGAAGAATTTTGCACTAAATTATCAGATAATAATCGATATATCGGATCGGTAAAATAATCGGTAATTTTACCGATAAACCGATACTCCGATATGCCTATATCGGCCGATACCGATAGAGTACCAATTAATCGGTCCCATCCCTATAATTTAGTGTAAAATTCTGCAATTTTGGTGTAATTTTTATGGATAATCTTGATGGCCTACTTTTTAAAAAAGTCATTGTCTAAATATTCAACTTCCTTTGCACTGCAGTCACCTCGAAACACATATTTATTAAGGAGATCAATGAACATTTCAGGTTCTTCATGGACCATTTCTAATTTTATATCAGATCGGTAGAATATCGGTTATCGGTATTGGTAAATTTTATATCGGTACTTTATCGGTATCGCCCAAAATTTCATATCGGCCCATCCCTAATTTTTATTTGTAAATTAGTGTATCCCGTAATGTTTGTGATTTGTGTTTGTAGATGTCTTTCGAATCTGAGTATGTGAAATAGTAAATGTAAACTCTGCACCTTAAATTTTATATTTTAAATATGTGTGTTTGTGGCCTTGAATTTTTGGAAAGTTCGCCTTGAAAACTGGGAATTATACTTGAATTTTATCATGGTCCTAGAGTGGTCACCTTGTTATTCTATTAGTATTGCATGTAAAACAAGACATTTAAGTTCTAAAGTCTTTTCTAATGCTTATAATTTATATTTTTATTTTAATAATAAAAAAAAATAATAATAATAATCGGGGAACGGATTTATATCTGTTATATTTTTTATTATCTTTAAGCATTATTGTATGTATACTCTATAAGTTCAGTTTTTATTTTCCATATTTTTACATATACAGTCAGCTCTCAATTCTATGACCTCGGATATAATGATCCTCTCAAAGTAACGAGCCTTTTTCCGGGAACCGTGAAAAATTTGGAAAGAAGTTGAAAAATTGGAGGAAATCTGCCGAAATATACGTTTGTTGCACTCATTTTATTCAGTGTGTAGCCATTCCCCTTCACGAGTGCTCTACCCCTCGCAAGTGTGTCTGATCTAAAAATAGACACCACCACACCACACTTGAGTGATATCCCATACCACTTGACCTCTTTCCCCCCCCCCCCCCCCCCCCGCACCTGATGTCTGCTACCCAACGTGCCAGGCTTGTTTTGCCATTGTGATTTTGCTTGCTCTTGGATACAGGAGAAGAGAAGATCTAATGTGTTTGGATGTTATTTTAAATTGACCTTCACTTGTTTCCTTGTGCTAAGAAGCAGCTCGAAATGACTGCTGGACTGGCATTTTTTGTCAATGTGCATTTCAGGTCATGCTCTTTCATCGATGAATGTACCACCATGTAAATATTCACCAGTGTCACATGAGAAATGGTAGATAAGATTGCAGGAATGTTCCAAAATACAGACTTCTATTGCCTGAAAGTTTCGCCCATCTGACTAGCTCTGACCTAGAGTTCAGCAGGTTCCCTGTGAGTGAGCAACTCTTGGCCTTGTAGCAGACAACTCCCCCTAACCGCTTTCTTTCAAAACGTGTTCTTTGTTCCCTGTAACACTTCATAAAAAAAAGCAAAACTGTTACAAATAATCAAAGGCACATTGGGCAACAAGAGATCATCAACCCACTTAATGCGTCATCCAGGTTTCTGCAAAAGTTTACTTCGATCTTACGTGCATCACAACTCCCATTTCCCACTTCATACATTTTCCTAACTGTGCCGATGTCATAATATTTGCAAAATAGGTGTTCTGTTGGCTGAGTGACTTCTCCCTCTTTTCCTGTCAGCAAACCTTAGGTGGGGGAAGGGGGGCAGGGGGCACGATGCTTATTGTTTCAGCCACGATTTCCTTGCTTGTGTGTACACACAGGCTGATTACAGGCGAGGACCCCTCCTCTTTTGCTTTGACGTCTAAAATGGAGCAACCAAGTTCTGGATGCATTCTTGAAAACTAACAAAAACCATAGGCAAGAAAGAAAGGTGACCCCCTCCCCTTTCCCAGCTCATTCTCTGCCACTGGTGTGCACGGCAATGTGATAATTCAGGTCTTTTTTTTTCAATGCTGTTGTCTGCATATGGTTACATGGTAAAATATAATGCAAGGATCATTTCTTTCTTCTTCACACTGCTGAATGATTCAATATTGCTGATTAGCATGTAATAACAGCTATTAGACTAAAAGTGAGAAAAAAATTGACAAAAAATCATTAATGCATTTAAAGTTAATTTAAACAATATTGTATTTCATTTCTGTTAGACTTTTACTTTTGAATATTAGGAATTTGTCTATCAAAATCTGTTACCGTGCATTATTTAACCTACTCTACCCTCACCTAACCTAAATGCAATATATCTCTTGATCCCATTGGTGTCCCATTTTTAAGTTTTGTACAGTGATTGAGTAAATAGTGTATTTGTAACATAATTTTTTGAAAAAAATTAGAACACCCGTTTTTGAGAAAATGGCTACCAAAGTTTTCTTAACACTACCTTCAATTGTTTTTTGCCCTGACATAGTCATGTTATATCTTGTGCGAAAGAACCCTTCAAGACATTTCCAATGCCGTCCGAAATATTGCAGTTCAAAGTTAACAATATGTTGGAAAAAATTGTCAAAATATCATAGTTTACAAGACTGTAATTTCGGGAATACAAATGATACGGATCTGCAACTTTGCTTTTTGTCCTGTCAGGTGGCCCTTCCAGTATGTCAAATTTCAAATGAATCAAAATATGTGATGTTGACAAGTGTATTTTCATTTGTTGATTTCTCATGGAATGGAGTGGATTCTTCAAATCAAGATATCATTGTATTGTTAAAATCACTTCCATTGTTGGGTAAGACAAACATGACATCTTTAACTTTGTTTGAAATATAATGTGGAACTCCGATTGTACGTTCATGATTATTATGTTTTCCTGCTTGATACGTACAGTCAGCAATGTTCCAGCAAAAGTCCATGTTAGACAGTAGGACATTTTACTTGGTATTTATGTCTGTCATGACTGCAATTTCCCAACTAATGCTGATGTCACAGAATGTATCAGAAAGTTGTTCTGTTGGGCTGGATACTTTTCCCTCTTCCGTAGCCACTATACTCGGATGCAACCTAACTTGACAGTGACGTCAGCTGGGACTGCACTACAACTTGATGTATCACTCCTCGCCAAGCATGAAAAATTCTGTCACATTTGCATCTCAGGGTCCGCAGAGAAAGCACACAGGAGGAGTGGAATGATCTTGTGTGCAGTTGATTGATCTTCATGCGGAGAAATGTCGATGCTTGCTGCTAACGAAATACGAAAACAAAAGGATAAACAAATTACAAAGTTTAAAAATATATTTGGACTGAGAATCTAATGGACATGTTAATGTTTTGAATACGTGTAATAAACGAAGTACTGATATAAAGTAAACTTTGTTTTTACCAGTCTTCCACGAAAACTCTTGATAAATTTTTTTCTCGAAGCATTGTTTGGTACATTCTCTTTGCGAACAGAATGATATGGATTTATCCATTATCCATGGCAATTACGCTATTTGGCTGCAGTTTGAGTAGAATGTCAATGAACCATGTCTCAAAATGCTGTCTCAATGCCTTTTCTTGAATGAAACAACAAACTCTTTCCATCTTCGCTTCCTACATACACAACAACGAACCTTCCTTTTTTTGCCTAAGGCTGAACTCTGAGCCTAGAAGAAAACCATACCAATGTGACAGACATGTATCTAGAAATATAGTTTGTGTGGGGGTGGGGGGGTGGTGGGGGGTCTGACCAAGTGTCTCAATAATAATATAATTAGAATGATATATTCAATTAAAATACTATTAATTAAATATGTAAACTAATTAATGTTGCACTGTTGTTATTACATGAATAGGTAAAAATGGTAAAATAATAGATATATAACAACATCTATTCATTATGTAACTTACGTATAGTTAAGATCCCCAAAATTTGTGTAAAGCCATCAACCCTGGCAAGGAAATTAATTTCAAATAGACATAGAATTTAATATTTATTGAATAACAAAAAAAGAAGGACTTAGATCATATTGTAATAAGCAAAAATAATTGTGCTGTGATCGCTTTTAATTGCCTATTGGAATTGACAAAAAGTAAATTTGGTGATTAATATTTCATGCATATTATCATAAGTAGTAGTGTGCATAAATCTTTGGAAGCTGTTTGAGCCAAATTCCTTGCCTTTCATTAAGTTCAGCAGAACCATCGATTGTACATCAAATACTAAACAATTGGAAATAACAATGGTGCCCTCTCAAGCTTTGTTTACAGAATGGCCGAAAGCCGACATTAACTCATCTGAAGATTTTTTTTCACAGCGATCCGATATCGCTTTATTGGCACAGATATTGGTGGAGCCAAGCTACAATGTCATTTACGAATGCTTCCTTATCTTAAATACAAACCCAGGTTATACAAAATACGCTCAATGGTGATGTGCTTATGGACCAGGATCTCAATCAATTGCGGCAGCCACTTTTCCCACTGTTGGAAATTTTGTTTTTCCCATTGCCCCTAAACGTTTTTGTGACAATTGAACTCTCAGTTTCATCACAAGTACGTTGCAAATACGAATACGTGTACACATTTTCTTCTCACATGACTATTCAAAATTTTCCCTTTACAGTTTTGATTTAAAGTAACATGCAAGCCAAACACCTGCTCGGATCTCGCTCGCTGATGACACGTGATAAACAGCAGACAAATATAGAGTCGCCCTTACCCTCACTTTGACCTGCAATTACCTCTGAGATTTGGGTCAATGAACCCATGTATATTTTTTTTAGCTGTGACATGCAACAAAACAATCGTACTGAATACTCTTCATTTCAACAGGTTTTTCAGAATCTAAAATTTGTAATACATTTCTATGTACTGTACACGTTTCAACGTATTTCAAGCAAGGAACTATATTTTTTTGGCTCAAGTCTCGCGAACTTGCTGTTCAGACACATGTTGCCATCCCGCATTCATAATCCAAATCAGTTTTGCACAGTTATCATGTTTATGTATCGTGCTCATTTTAATGGTTATTTATTATACGTTATTATATTCTGCAAGAATCCTCGCATTGTGAAGTTTTGAAATTCCTTCCCTTGTATCTTAATCTATTGAATTTCATTCCCTTGTTTTTCTTTTTTCCGAGTGCAGACAGTGAAAGTATGAATGCTGTAGGTTTGCAATGCTCTTACGTCACTGTCAAGATAGGTTGCACCCAAGTATGGTGTAATTTTGTGGCAGTTTAATTCCTCAAGTGATTCTGATAGTTCAGCTGGTAGGCCTCACATGCAAGAGGGGAGAGAGGAGGCATGGGTAATTGGGGTCATGGACACAAGGTGCATTTGTTGCACCTACCTTGACTGACAGGAAGGAGAAAACTTCTTACATTTCTGTAAAGTAGAAATCTGTGAAGCCCTGTGCCTTAACGATCAGAGAACAAGTGCACTGTTGCCTAACCTAACTTGCTAAATGATGATTTCCCTAAAGTTTGAACACAATCTAAGAATGTGACAGAGGTGCAGGGTTGCTAAGCATCTAGAAAACCTGGAAAACCGGGAGATGCCGGGGAATTAGACTTGTCAGGGAAAAATCAGGGAAATGTTGTGGAATTTTGCAGATCGTCTGGAATTTATGTGCATTTTGGAGTCTTAAAGAGAAAAAGTTGCAAAATGAGTTCACTTCCACTTCTGGATTCGGTTCTTGTGATTCCACACCCAATGAAGATTCAGTTTAGAAACTTGTTTTTTTCATTCTTATGATTCTCAGTCTTGTACAAAATTATGGTTACTTCGAATTTCTGTAATAAATTTTCACTTTTATAATACAAGATATTAGAAAGAATATCAAAGTAAAACTTGCAGACCGGATATCTGATTGATAACTAAAGTACATTGACAATATGATCATAATTATCGGAAAGGTTGGTGAAGATGAGTATTTTATTAGTCTTGTTGGCATTTCCTGTGGAATTCCTATATACAACAAAAATTTCTCCTGGTGCTGGGTACTCATAAATGTAAACAAAAAAGCAGCATTTTCTACGATACACTAAATCCCCCAGAAAATGAAAAATTGTGCATAGTTTATGAACTTCCTCTGTTGTTTTTATATTGTGGAGATCTGCTATGGTAAAATAATTTACCTCTCTTACCTTAGACTGAAGGTTAGATGCACATGATTGTAGCACCCAATACATTTGATGCCGATTGTAATTTTATATTTTACTCTTTGAATTTCCACGTGTTCTTGTGTGTGTGTGTGTGTGTGTCTGTGTAGAATGAAATTTGCTAAAAAAAAAAGTTGTGAAAAAAAATATTCATAATAATTAACGGATTATATATTTAATTGAAAAACACAAGGTTTAAAAGCAAAAATCATGATGATAAACATGTCTGTTCTGGAAAACCTGGAAATGTCGGGGAATTTCATAATCAAAATATCGTAGCAACCCTCTACAGAAACTTGTAAATTGACAACAGGACTTGATGCTCTTCATTTCTTTACCCACATCTTTACAGAATCCATTATAGTTGCTTGGAGGACATCTCAGATGGTGCAATGGTAGCATCATTGCCTTGTAATCAATTTGTCCTTGGTTCAATACCCAGTACAGACACATAATGGTTCGGATGCTACTTTGAAACTGTAGATCCAGTCACGATTAGTCTCTCTCTGCATAAAGTGGACTCATAACAACAATTAAATCAATCAATAGTTTCTTGAAGTAGGGAGGGGGTCAGTTTTGTGGAAACCTTTCCTTTCCTCACGGCTGCCTTTTTGGCTATGGGGATTGAAGAATGATGATTTTGCCAATATTAGTTATCTGATATATATGTATTCGATATGAACTGCACTTTTGCTTTTAATAGCTAGTCCCTAATATTTATCAGGAAATAGTTTAGAATCTAGTCTATATTTCACTGTCAATATTTTCTAATTTGAAGTTTTTCATGATAATAATAATACAGGGTGGATCAAAAGAATGGGTAATTTTGGAACAGAGATTAATAAAAGAGGAGACACACCTTTGACACATTTAATGAAGCTAGTGAGTAGCACAGAGTATGCTATTATTGAATTTCCTACTGTTAAGTTATTTCTTGAAGATAACATCTGACAGATGACCACCTTCTCTGTGGATACATTCCTGCAGTCTGTGAGAGGCATTGTGCATGACGTGACATAACATTGCAACAGAAATCCTGGCAAATTCCTCTCATATCTTTCCTTAAGTTCTTCTGTCGTAGCAGGTCGAGTATGGTAAACCTTGCTCTTAACTTGACCCCACAAGAAGAAATTACATGCTCTATGGTCAGGCGATCTTGGGCTCAGCCTCCACACTGCCATTCATGTAATTTGCTTTAACCTCAAAGGTATGCTGCACTCCACTCCACTGCTCCATGATTACTAAATGGCAAGATGATGTGAGCAGTGTTGTAGATGCCATTCAGTGCTACCAACCTTCCAGGGTTGCCAGGACATGATTCAAAATTTCCCCTTCTTTTGAGTCACCCTTTCTTAGTCAAACTACTACTTCAATAAAAGTAGTTGAAAATTTACTGTGCTATTTTTTTTGTTCGATGGTACCACAAGTAGTCTCTCTTTTTAAGTTGTTTATTTCGTTATGTACCAAAGCAATGTGGCTGTAATAATCATGCAATTTCTCTAAGACAATGAATGAATGAATGAATGAATATATGGCAATTTTGATTTTGATTGACACACATATTTCATAAATACAAAGAATGTTAGTACTCAATTTTTGCAAAGCTGTTTTTCATAGTTGTATTAATTTTGGTGGCCCCCACCACCATCTTCATTGAAAATTTTTTCATTGTTGCTTGTTTTACAAGTTTGTAAATTGTGCCCAAGCAACAGTGCAAGAACTTGCAACTTGCAACGTGGATGGTGGCAGTGACCACCGAAATTAATAGAACTATGAAAATCAACTTGATGGGAAAAGTTAGCACTAAGGTTCTCTGTATGTATTTACTACTGCATCTCTCATTTCCCAAATATGAATGTTGTGTCATGTTGGTCAAAAAGATGTATTAACTCATCAATCACTTTGGACCACATTATTTATTTGAGAGTAGTGGACACTTACTGTTTGACCTGTTTTGTATGTTTCTTCAACTCTCTTATTTGAGATTCTTTATTTTAGGTTCAGACATATCACAGAAAGTTTCAAGAATAGAACTCTCTAGCATTTGTAAGCCTTTTGAAACTGTTGAAAGCACTGAGATCAACCAACAGGCCAGGTAAGAAAATATCTTTTGTATGGGTAATTGCATGCTACACAATTGTGAAACAACCCGTTTAGAATGAAATTGGAAAACACGAATTGCTCAAGTCTTGAACCTAGGAATTTGGCAGGCATTTCAAAATGGGCTTTTGTAGAATTTTATTAATCACCTTTTATCCAAAAAAGAATATCGCCCTCTAGTAGGTCTCCCTCACAAATAAAGACTATGAACATTTACACTCATTGTGTATGCAGGGATCATAAAAATGCTCTTCGAGTCTGAGTTCTACTTTGGGTAAACCTGGAACCTTTTCTTCCCATCCAATTTCAGTTCAATACTTGGGTACAAGCTATCTTGACAGTGATGCCAGTTGGGACCACCCTACATCTTGATGTGAAACTAGTGAATGACTCCGTGTCAGGCATGAAAATTCTCTCCATTGCAGTTGTGTCTCAGAGTCTGCAGAGAAAGCACACAGCCTTCTTGCTTACAGCTGATGTGTATGTGGAAAAATGACAATGCTTTGAGATAACTTAATACGAACACGAAAATATAAACAAATTACAATGTTAATATATGTATATACGAGGCACATTTCAAACGAAAGGGCCAATTGATTATATCAAAAGAGAAAAGAAGTGTAGCAACGCTGTATTAGCGGTTACAAACACATTCATATCTACTTCATTTTTAAACATAGTCACCATTATTTTCAAAGCACTTTGGTACCATGGAATAAGCTTTTTCATACCCTCACCACTAGGGAGGTCAGCCAATACAACACTACCATTTTCAACACCTGAGTATCTTCAAATCGTTAAGACACAAGCCCCTTTTGGAGGTGCAAGAAGAGGTGATAGTCACCAGCTGCAGGGTTCCGACTATACAGGGAGTGTTCCCCTCAGAACCTCTGAATCGTCTAGAGAGTGAGGGCAACAGTGCATGGTTTAGCTTTGTCATGGATAAGAACCGTTCCTGACCTCAGCATCATTTATTTTGTATGGCAAGTCTTGATCTGGTAGTGTTTCACAGTATGCCTACTATGTAATTCTTTTTTCCAACTCAATGAAATTTATCAAAGCACCAGGTTTGTCATTTTGCCCAGGTTTTTTCATATATATATATATTTTTTTTAAAAAAAAACCTGCAATACTGGGTTTTATTGGGTTTTTTCAGATTATGTTTAAAAATATATATCATATTTACTCATGTATAATGCACACTTTTTCCCAAAATTTTTGCTCCTAAAAACTGTGGTGCGTATTATGCACAGAATAATTTTGACAGTCAACATGAAACCATACAGGTCATTCCATGATTTTATGACACTTTCATTGATTTTTCATGTTTACAGCACCCTATCATGTTATATATCGTTGTAAAGCTTAAATCCTGCAGTTTCTGAATATGGCAACAGTATTCCATTCAAGGTAGTGACACTAATGTGAAATGCAGTTGAAATAACTTCACCACAAAATGAAGGAATGTTCTGATTTTTATGATACTTTGGATGAAAGATAAGGAAATAGAAAATAATAATTAAAATGTATTACTAGCCAAATAATATTATATATATGGAGTGTGTAAATGCCTTAATGGCAGAAATCTTGTGTTGCTATCTGCTAGTCTGAGGGTCCTGAAGGTACCTCGTATGAATGTTATGTTAGTCACGGAAAAAGTATATACTATTTTGAAGTTTTTCTTAGGAAAAGTAAAGAAGGAATGAGCAAAACCACGTATAAAAGTTTGAAGGCCATTCCCACGATTTTTTACTTTGTAATGCAATGTTCTGCAACACCAAGAAAAGCAGTGCCATTCTGGCGAAATTTGAGAATGCACCTCCCATCACATGGGATGCATATCAGCGGTATTTTGTTGGCTAAGAAATAATAGAAAATACCTTCCTGAGCACTGCAAATCCATAACATAATTTTGATCTCGCTGTCTACTATTACAGAATAAATAAGGTGATTAAAGAGTGAAAGCTTTGGGATGCTAAGCACAGTGGAGGGAGAGGAGGGAGGGGAGGTGGTGTTAGTTGGTGACTTATGACATACACAAGTGATATTCTTCTTTTAGTCCACATAGCAGCAAGTTAATGTATGATGTTATTCACTTTTGATCCACATAACAATAGCTTTGCGACCTACAACTAAGAAAGCAATTTCTTCAAACTGGATTATTCTGCGCATTATAGACGAGATATAATTGTTTGTCACTTTTCCCCATGAACGTTTGAGGCACATAGTGGTTCGGATCCCACTTTAAACTGTAGGTCCAGTCCCGATTAGCCTTACTGTGCATAAAGTGAACTTTAAACACCAAATCAAATCAACTTTTCCCCACATTATACACGCACGTGCATTATACACGTAATTACGGTATTTGAAAATTAAATTCATTTTCTCCCTCTGTAATATATCGTAACATTCAATTTGTATTGCTTTATACCCTGTCCCAGTTATCTCTGGAGCATACAAAATGAAAACAAGTCTCTGTGCAAGTAGTGATGCGAGAGGGCTCCACCAATAAACATGTGAGGGGACAGTGATGCAGGAACGGGGGGTACAGGGGTACATTACATTGTACCCCCTAAATTTTTGAAGGGAGGTACTCTACCCCTAAATCGAAGATTATAGTTGTACCCCTGAATCCCCCCCCTCAGATACAAGATGCTACTGTTAAAAGAACATAGTATTTTCTCATCATTCTGTACAAAAGCATAAATTGTAAGCATTATCTTCCTTACCACAGGAATTCAAACCATTGTAAACTTATTCTACATGTACTACATTGTGCTTGCTACTAGTTGGTTCATTGATCTGTGTGTTTGGAAATCTTTTTAAGGAGATGAAAATTATTTAAAATGTGTGTGGAACGATGGAATGAGTTATAGTTTACTTTCAGAAAATCATGCTGCAGAAGAATGGCCCATCCGTGTAAGGGAGTACATGTTTTGTAAACAGGTGATCGCGTTGATTCGAAGATATAAATCTGCATCAGAAGAATATATGACTGACCTTCTTTCATTTTGAATTTTTCAAATGAAATTTTCCGAAACAAAATACTTCCATAATTCCTGCCTCATCTTGTTTACGAGAGACAGACCAATTTGTGGGATACAATGTAGCTACCTCACCGATTATTTTTATAACTTTGTCAGAGGTGTTCAGAAAACTCTACTTAAACCTATGTGTTATGAGATTTTTTGAAAATAGAGATGGCACTGAGACAAGAAAAGTCTCAAATTTGGAGACTAGACTGAAATAATAAATCTCTACAAAAATGAGACAATACTTGATGTCTGAGACAATCTCATTCGAAACTTTGGTATCACATTTGAAGAACTTAAAATAAATTTAAATTACTATGTCTTATTCAGACATACCAAGCATATATCTTGTTCATATTTCAAATAAGTCGTTCATTTTGTTTATTGTAATTGAAATGTTAATCCATTTGTGATAATTGTGAGCCTGTGCTGCCCGGTTTCATCAATTCAGGATAAAATGGTTTGCAGCGTTGAACAAAATGTAAAGCAGAAAAACGTTATTAAGAAAAGTTTTTACTTTAATGACATATATACATTGTGAAAGTTTGAGTGGTGACACATTTGTCTCATCTCGATACCATTCCTAGTTGAAATGGATCAGCGATATTTCCTAGATGTCATAACAGGGTGCGATTTGTAATTTTTATCAGAGGGGGAGGATTTACCTATGAATTAGATGTGTTTAGAATTGGACATAAATTGATTAAGATCTAATTTTGATATCAAATGCAACACAAACACAACACCATTTCAAGTTAAATTGTAATTTCAAACTGTAAGAAAATTACATTATTCAGTTGAATGCACGAAATTAATGAGATTCTGCAGGTTCGATGATTTGCCAGTTGGCTTGTCAAGGACACTGTAATGTTTATGACTAGATCCATTTTGTTGCAAATTTTTCTGCATTAAAACAATGCACTGGGAGTCTATTGAAAGAAAAAGCAGGTTAAAACTTCTAAATGATTTGTATAATCAGTTATGGTAAACTTCATGGCACTTTCACACTCAGCTATATATATTGGTACAATTTGGATTGGATTCACAAGGGAATTTTCTTTGTAGATGCGAAAATCTTTGACTGGTGCATGCTTTTGCTTAAGTTAAAGTTCACTTTTTTGTATAAACTAGGAATTAACATGTCACAAAACACATGTATGTATCTGCATTTAATTCAACTACACCCAGAAAGAAACCTAACTCTTCAAACCGGCTCTTCATATTGTTCACCAACAATTGAAAAAAAATAATATTTCAAGCATATGCTTTTCCTCTAACTTTGCTTGCTCCGAGATATAAAGGATTTCGGTTTAGCACATGCAGTTATAGTACTTTCAGTGTTTGAAGAGCATCTTAAGATACAGCTAATTACATTACAAATAATTACTATGTCAAATGTGTTACAAATACTTCAAAATTAGATCTCTTGCGAGTTGATCGGGAATCATCTCTATTCAGTATATTTTTTTAAAAAAAAAAGCAACACAATGCTATAGCTGTCAACAATCGTTTGAAAAGTCCGGTCAACATACGTCAAAGATAGGGCACAGTTTTCGAAATTTGATAGAATAGTACTTGTAAAACACCTTCTAGAAGTCTGAGAAAATACCAAATACATGGCTTCTAAAGGGCACTGCATGTAGCACATCTGTCACAAATTAGTTTAATGATATTTTATACATAGCAATGGGGCTCTAAAATGAACTCAATTGAAGTGGAATTCTAAGTACGATATATTTAAAAATATGATTTTCATATTCAGTGGGTGGGAAATGATTATTCCTGATTTGGAATGAATCAAGTCAGAGGAGAGGAATCCTCGTCCCCCCCTTTAAGCCGAGAAGGGAAAATTACGCACTAGTTGTGCATTTATTTCAATATCGTCGAATGGGGCACTGCTATTTTAAAAAGGGTTTAGTATGCAAGAGAGTATGAATTTCTCTCCATGTTGCAAGTGGAAACTGTTTTTCAAGTTGATTAGTAAGCTAGACACCATGTTTGAAAAATATGATTAATGAGTATTTACAGAATCCCATGTATTCCTTATGGGAAATAGACTTCAACTTTAAGTTACGGCTAATCAAATGGGTGTTTCGACTTTTCCTACTACTATGACATAGTTCAACGTGTCCTTTTCCCGTCCATGTACTTTTTTTGTCATTGGATGTTTGATATTCCCAAGAGAACGAATAAAATAATGGTCCCATAAACGTAATGCATTTCTTCTTGCCTCATACGGCCATCCTGGCAGTATTGCCAAACCTGATATGCATAAATGAGCTACATTTCACTATTATTAGGTCTAAAGATGATTTTCAAGGAGCTACATTAACGAAGGCTGCATAAAGTGCCTCCTAGGGAAATTTTAGGTGTCAGAGGGGTGGGGCATTGCTATTACCATTAGCTTTAAAGTGATGGCAATTTATTCTTAGTTTTCACCTCCTATATTTGGCAGCATCACCCACAGTACAACAACCCCCTTACGTGCCTGGAACTGCTGCATGGTTATGGCAGTATGGGGGCGTGCATTATCGTGCAGCAGATACCAGTTTGAAGGAGATTTTCATGTTCACTTCGCGAACGATGACTGACAGACCTAGGGGTTCACTGACCTCACAGTCAACCAGTAATAACCAACTACACCATGTGCCAGCAATTCATTCACCATATTTATTGATCAAAGGTATGTGTGTATATATATATATATATATATATATATATATATATATATATATATATATATATATATATATATATATATATATACAGGGTGCGGCAACATAGAACGCAATAAAACCCATGTGATGAATTAGAATTGTTTAATGGTTTTGTTACACTGTAGGTACATATCTAAAGTTATGTTTCACACAGTTTTGAAAATCATTTCAGGGAGCTGACGCCCCCCATTGTCCATACACTGAAGAAGCCAATTTCTGGCGTTCTTCATGACCCGAACCAGCATATGCGCGGGAATGTTGGCAATTTCTTGACGGATTTTGGCCTTCAGGTCTTGGAAGGTCCTTGGGGTCAAATCGGGGGAGCAGGCTGGCCACTCCAAATCGCACAGAACGCCATGGTGATCGCATGATTGAAGTTCTCACTGCCTCAATGTTCTCACGTGATCGGATGGGCCGAGGGGCTCCTGTTCTTAGTCTTGTCGCACTCGCGGTTTGTCTGAACGTAGTGACCCAGGTAACAATTGATTTCTGGTCTGGGACAGGGCCCAACATGGCTGCATGAAAGTGCTTTCGGAAGGCGCACTGGGTTGCGATAACAGAACATCCGGTCGTAAAGTAGGCCTCGACGCAAACGCATGCTCCTCACTGTTCCAACGCATGATGGCGACTGACCGGGATGCAAACGAAACTTTAGACTCACGCCTGTTGAATGAGACCACTCCCGCCCCGCTACGACCTCTACAGGCTGCATGGCGCACATTTCAAAAAAGGAAGTTATGTTTACGCACCCTGCATATATATACACACACACACACACACACACACACATACATATATATATATACATGTAAGGTTGCATTTTTGTACCCCCCAAATGAAAAACATTCCTGTGCCACTGGAGAGGGAATTCCATTGCATGGAGGGGTGGGGTAAGTGACTGCAGTTACCAGCCTTCACAACAGCATGTACTGGTTTCGTACCCACTCAATTTCCTCCCCTTCTCTGATGCTATGCGTCACCTTGCTCCAGAGGTAACTGAGACAGGGAGTAGTTGACTGAAGCAAAAACTATTTAACATTTCTGTTTCTGTTAACATATTCTGTTCTAAAATATTTGTCCAACAATTTGATTCTACTCTACCTGCACTGTTGCTTTGTGATAAGTTTTCAGTGTTGTGTTGCGTTGCCTTGGTGTATCCAACAATCAGACTACCGGGGGGATACAAAATATATTATAACCAGTGCTTTTTTGTTTTTCTGGCAGTTAACAACTGTACTCCATACTGGCACTTTAGTATAGGTGAGGACTAATAACTTTTTTATTCTAACAAGAAATGCATATACCCGTCCTGGGCATTGGTATTCTTTGTATGTCCTTTCATCAATTTCATTTCTTCACTCATTCCCATCTTTGCGATTACCCAAATGTTTCAGAAACGAGAAATAAAATATACCAAACCAATCAATGAAACAAACAAGATAAATGCATATTTGTGTGTTTATGCTTGGATGCATCATGGTTTATTAACATAACACAATTTTGAGTAGTTGTTATGTTGAACACAGTAACAAATCAACTTGAATAGTGCCGGAACCATTCTTCCCAGAAAAGAAAAGAAACAATAACTAACTTTCTTACCATGAGACTTTTGATTTTATCAACAAGGAATGTTACTTTCTTCCCCCTGCAAATTTAAGCATGTTAAATTATATGTTTTTGAAGATGCGGCACATTTTTAATAAATACTAGTAGTGAATATTCCATTCTGAACTTCAGTTTATGATGCAAATCATTTTACGAATTTTTATCTCATTTATTTCATATGCCATAGTCCATTAAATAATCCAAAAGTACTATGCAGCACAATGTTTTAGATCCTTCAATACAGTTTGTTCACAGTTTATCATGGTTCTGTTTTGCGTGATATTTCTGGATGTTTCAAGCATAAACACCACCTCTGTGTATTAACCATGCCAAATTATAAGTTTGTCATATTTAATTGTCTAGCTGATTTCGTCCAAATGGAATATTTTATACAGGAATCAGCTCACGAGAAGATCCCCAAATGAGGGGAGACAGGGTAAAGGGAGGACTGGTCCATTTACAGATTTTAGGGGTAGCAGAAAGTCTTCCGCTGTAGTCTAGTGTCCTTTCGGTAGTGCGGAGGAGTTGATTTACTTCAATCACACACAGCGTGTGTCTGCGGCAACAGGTTGCTGCTTCTTTTTTTCAGTGTCCAGAATACTCTTGTATTGCTTATTCTGTGCATTATGTAAACTGTATTTCAAACAGTTTAAGAAAATAATATACCTAGGTACAGTAATGACTTTTAGTTACTTGATGACAAACTTTAAAAAAAGAGGACATTTTAAGGTTGCAAAAAGTTAACTTTCGATGAAGATGCAGCACTTTGAACACACGTTTTGTGCTTGCTGGTGTTTTGGTGAGCTTATAGATCACACACCCCTGCTAAACAATTTTACACTGTTTCCATATAACTAATAACAGGCCTCATTATAGGCAAATGACTGAATATTCTAATATTTATTCACTACGCCTGTAATATTATACGGTTGTGTAACTTGTTCTTTTACTTTAAAAGAATAACGTAAATTGGCATTTTGCCTCAGAGTTGTTTCTTCCAGGCCTAAAGTCAGGAAACCGTTTTTGTAGGTCATCAGTAAAACCACATTTGCGTTTCGGAATGGTTTAGATTGACGATTTTCAGAACTTCACTTCTCCACTACCATGTAAAAGTACAGAAATTAAAAATTCCTGTTTATTTGTGAATACTGTCATGAAACTCAAATCAAAGTAATCCGTGATGTATCACATATTCTTACATATTGTTAGAAACTTACTGTTCACCACAAGCCACGATAGATGTTGCAAATGCTTTGAAATCAACACCTCACACTGCGAGCGGCGACAACAGAAGAGATGCAAATGTTCAGAAATTGTCCTTTGTTAGAAGAAAAAATATTTGTCTTTGCTCTTGCAACTGAGTGTGTTGTATTTCTTTACTTTGAAATTGAAAACGGAAACAATATTAACAATTATTTACAAATAACATTTTGTTAATAATCTTGGAAGCTAAGCAGTTGTCTTTATCCAAGAAAAGAGGGTATATTTCCAAATTTTCCTAAAAACCCACCCGGACCATATTTAGATCCCGAAAAAGAGGTTTTGTCCATGTAAAAGAGAACATCTGGTAACCCGAAATGACTTGCGTCACTGCACCGGTTATAGTGATCCCACGTGTGTTTCTCACTCAGGGTGCAATCCCCCAACCCTAATAGTGGAGTCTCCTCTCACTACGTCACTTCACTTTCGTTGGGTATCATCTCCTGAGCAATGAGCTCTGATTTATCTGGCTGCTATGAAAATGGCAATTCCCATGGTCAAAACATTGGTGACCTCCAATTTGGTCCCCAATTCTCCCCAAACATGCACTATTTCAAAACATGTATTGTCAAACTATAGCTTAAGTGATGCCCTAAAATTCTTAAGAGTTTATTTTCTTAATCTCCAAAAACTTAGTTTAGGCATTTGAAAGTGTCAAGAATTTGGAATCTGCCTGAGCACATGAAAAATCCATTTTTTATCTACAATCTTGAAATGTTTTGAACAAATGAAAAGAAAAAACAAATCATTCCCGAGGTGTATCTAGTTATGATTAATTTCAGCTAAAAGCCTCTATAAATTTGCCACAGTTATCATGGTGTCAAAATTGGTGACTTACCCCACCCTTCCTAAAACACACTCTCTATTACAGAGATTTTATTAAAAACTTAATACTCAAGTGATGCCGTAACGTCAGAGAGAAGGAGAGAGAGACCGTGAAACGTCTGTCGTTGGCCGGGTTTTGTGTGACAGTGCACGTAGCAGAAATCGGTTGTGCCATATCTTCGGCAAGGAGACTGTTGAAAGTTACTGCAATAAAAGTGTTGTTTGAAACTGCACAATGCCTAGAAATGGGTCAACTTGCTGTTCTGCAATTAATTGGAAGAACAATGGGCGAAGAAAGATGAACAAGGAAAACATATAAGTTTCTTCAGCTTGCCAAAGGAACTAGAAAGGTGTTTGTTTCTTTTGCGTATTCATACACTGAACAGCATTTTCTGTAAGTCGTACAATGCTTAATTTTGATCATCAATAACATGAAAACTGCTAGAAATATCCTCACCTTTTTTTTAACATTACAAAGATCTGTCCAATGGGGTGTATTTAATATTTTACAATGTAGACCTCATATTTGACAACCAAGATAGAGCTGTTTTATAGACTTGATTTATTTATGTGTACAGGGTAGGATTCAAAAGTAATGAGCCTTCGTTCAAAAAGACATATTGATTGAGCTGATCGGTACAGCTGACTAATAGTCTTTAAAATAGGCACCTCCTGCATCAATGCACTTCTGTAGGCGGCTTTTCCATGACTCAAAGGCGTCCCCGAAGTCCTGTTCTGGGATGGCTGCAAGGGCTGCCTTGACATTTGCTTTGATGTCCTCGATGGAGTCGAAACGTTTTCCTTTCAGCACTGATTTTAAGCGTGGAAACAAGAAGAAGTCAGGAGGCGACAAGTCCCGCTGTAGGGAGGCTGGGGTACCACAGGAACGTTGACTCGGACCAGGTAGTCGTTGACGATGAAGGCGGTGTGGCTGAACTTTCCATATCGCCGTGTCACGCACCACCGTATAGGGGCTACTGTTAAGGCCGATGCTACCGCTCCGAAAGCTGGGAGCCAACTGATACGCATTGCGCTGCAAAGCCAACACCCACCACTACCGTTCATGTCAAGCGGAGTGCGCTGCAGGGTGCGCACGCGTCTGTATAAAGTAAGGCTCATTACTTATGAATCCTACCCTGTAAATTTGGAAACTGCTCATGAAATTTGTTATTCCAATATTTGTGGCAAAAATTGCTTCCGAGTACTAATTTAAGTTAATGTATATGATTACTTTTTATCGGCCACGGTGCTCTATTTGGTAGGGCATCTGACTGCAATGCGAGAGAACTGTGTTTGGTCGGAATTTTTACTGCCTTGTCCGGGCATAAAGTGGTCTGGGGCTCACTCAGCCTCAAATGAATGTGTACCTAGGGGACAACGCTGAGGAGTAAAGGTGGCCAGAGCATGGTGCTGATCATATCACCTCAAAAAATTACCGAGATTGAGAATGTGTGTGGCCCTACCCCCACGTCCTCTAAATGTGCTGTCAGGACATAGTGCTGTATGCACCTACATTATTATTTACATTTATTACTAACATTGTTATTAGTGTTCTTATTATCATTAGTAGGGAAAACTAGTTCACAAAAATATCCACATTGCGAGCAGAGCGGAAATTTTGAAATCTAGTTTTTGAAAATGGTTAAGATTATTAATATAATAAAGATCAATATTTTCATTGTAACATGCATAAATTCTGCTGTGGTCAAAATGAGCTACAAAATTGTTCCTATATATTTTTTTGCAACCGAAAACAATATCAGTTTAACAGGTTGTAAACACTTCCAAAATATTTTTTAACATTCTACCAATGCTAGAGACTCATAAAAGCTAGGAAGCTGCGAGTGTAGCAAGCAAAAACAAATTACTACCAAATTTGAGGTAAAACTTGATAATTTAAACCGACTTATTACTGTAAATTTTTAATTCGAGAAATTACCCTTTTTTGCTCTCCCTGCAGATGCCCAGGGGGGGGGGGGGGGAGTGCCAGTATCTGTAATGGCGGATAAAAATCAGTAAGCATACATACACAATTATATTTTAAAGGCAAAAATTATAATGATAAAGCAAGAATTGCATACTAGAATATGAAATACACATATATGAAGTCTTTGCATAAAAGTGGAATCATGTAAAGTCATGGACACTTCTGTGTTGTAGCGATTCCATTGAAAGTAAATTAGGCCATCAAAACCCAAAGGTGTCTGTGACTGACACCGAGAAATTACATATGAAATAGTAGTATAATTAAACGCTGAAGAGAGAGATAAAAATGCTTGTATAACATTCAAAAATTGTTGCTGAATAAGTTTGTCTTCATTCAGTGACTGGTGCAACTCACGTAGCGCATAGTCCTAAGACAGTCGTATGATATCAACAGTTGATCTAATTCCATCTTTAATATCCTCTTTTGTTAGACTACTCTTAGATCAGGGTTTTGGAGCATAGTGTGGAGCATACTAAGGAGCGCTCCGAAGTGACTCCGAAGGACCACTTCTACTCTGCTCCTCGCTCCGGAGTGGAGCATGGTACGACAGCACTCCGATCCAGAGCAGAATGGTTTGACATTTTGAGACTCATGCTCCGCTCCGTAGCAGAGTGCTTCAGCTTTTTGAGTCACATTCTCTGCTCCGGAGTGGAGTGGTTTGGCTTTTTGAGACACACGCTCTGATCTGGAGCGGAGATTGATGCAGCAGTGTTCCTCTCCGGAGCGGAGTGGTTCAGCTTTTTGATACACATGCTTCGATTTGGAGTGGAGCGTGATGCAGCAGTACTCCGCCCTGGAGCGGAGTGGTTCAGCTTTTTGAGACGCATGCTCCGATCTGTAGCAGAGCATGAGACAAGAGCACTCCACTCTGGAGCGTGGTGCTTTTGACAGCACACTCCGATCCGGTTAGCAGTTATTTTTACACGAATGCTGTAATACAAATATGAATAATGGAAATGTGCAGACTTCCTTGATGGAGTGGTTATAGTGGAACCACATGCAAAAGAGCCTGCACTCCTGTGCATTGTACTCCCGCTTGGAGGGGAGGGACAGAGTGGAGCAAGATTCCTTATTACCCAAGTGAAACAGGTGAAGGGGGAGGTGTGCAGGGATTTTTCGCTGAAGCTTTTTTGTTTGTGGTCGCTCTACAGCACAGCGCTCTTCGACGTCAGGGATTCATGGGGTGGTTCAAATCCCGGCATGGGCTTGTACAATCTCTGTGTGTGTCCCTTCATCAATTTAATGATAACATCACTCATCCCCATTCGCGATTAGCCAAAAGTGACCAAGAAGATAAATAAAATGAACGAAATCAATTAATCAATCATGCACATTAATCATTGGTAAAACAATACAAGACTGTTGTTTTGGCTCAAGAGAGAGAGAGCTATAGTACGTAAATTCTTCATTTGATGTCAGTTGAAATATGAATTACGTAAATATTATTTCTGTATTGAGATGTGCTATTTTGTTTTGTGACTCTTAGATATAAGAGTTTGAATGTTGTGTGTTGAATGGGTTATGTATCATTACAAGCAATCAGTTTTCCTGCTTTGTGGAGTTGTCCGACCCACCTCCCCCATAGAACATCTTCGTTTTGTGCCATATTCCATGTTCCTTGCAAGTGACTGAAGTCAGTGCAATCGTCTGGCACATTGGTCTTGTGCCAATTTCAAGAGGGGAGGAGAGTGAAACTGGTACTTAGCTTGTCTGTGGGGTTGAGAACTTCTTTGTGCTGCACATTGCGTCTGACTTCTCATCCGCACATAACAGAGACATTGCCTTTGCCAGACAGATCCAGTGTTGCCATTTGTATTAGAATTATTGTACACCAATTCTGGTTAGATTGTTCTCTTTTAAACTTTTTACTTACGTGTGTTGTTGTTCTCTTTACTGTCATAGAAAGAAGCGTTTAATAGCTGTGTTCTTTTGTATCATTACATGAATATTATGTGTGCTTGTCAATGGTGATATATGGACATTAACGTAATTTTTAATGCCACTTCAGGATTTTTTCCAGGAAGGGACAAGCAAGGTATTTTTCCAAGGGAGAGGAGGGGATGATGACAATTAGGCAGAATTTCCCCACCATAGTATTACTCCCTTTAAATAATTGCTTCAGTTTGAAGTTATCATCCTCCTGCAACACCCTTGTAATAATTAACATATATTACTGTGACAGAAACAAAATTATATTAAATATGTACTTTTTGATTGACTTTCATTTCCATGTGGCATGGCCCCACTTGGCCCCCCTCCCTTCTGGATGTCCATGTGTATGGATAAATCGTTCCAACCAGTCTCGGTTAATGGAATTAGGTATAAGGTGACTAGATTTATTGAAATCAATATACAAGAACAACATAAAAAAATCCTTAATTCTTAGTTCTATACATCATAAGCCTTTATAATCATGGAAGGTCTGTACTGAAATAATGAAATGAAGAAAGTCATGCCGAGTTTTCATTTATACCTGTTCAAGTAGGAATGGAAAGGTGCACAAAAAGAATAACAAAAATATATGTATAACAAAACCAATTATTTCAATCAAGTTATTTGTATAATTGTAATAGACAATGACTTGTCCTCTCAAGTAACTATAAGTTTCAATTTGTCTTTTCCTGTTCTACTAACGTTCCGTTACCTTCATACTTATGTCTGATGATCCTTAATTTTAAAGAAATCCTTGATAAGTCTGTAAAAAAATTAGGACACCGAAACTATGGGAAAGAAATATACTGTGACAGAGAAACAAATACAATGGAAACACCAATGCCATTAACATGGCTCAAACCAGCACCTTTAGTCATTGAGAGGTGAACTCACATACACGACTCACAGGAATATTGCACATGTAATTCGTTATTTGTCTGATAGTGAATACCCAGTGATGCTTTCTGTCATATAATAGACACTTATGAAGTGAATACATTATTAGGACTTTGCCAGATTTCAGAAAACACACACACACATACATACATAAAATATATGAATCAGAGGTTATTCATTTGTAAATGAATTTACAAGTTGTATTTTTATGCTGTTGTGAATAGATGTAAAGGAAAGTGAAGTCTCTTATTCTTAAAGAATTACGAATTTATATTTGCTTAAGGATTAATTTATCACAATATACATTGCAATTATACATTCAACATATGTTGAAACAATGCATTTTGTTATGGACTTTTGGTGGATTTAAGACTGAACACTACACTATCAAGAATAGACCTACAGTTTAAATCCTACCTAAAGTGGGATTGGAGCCACTATGTGCCTCCACCAGCTATCTATCCCAGTGCTCCTTGATTACAAGTCAACATTGTTACCACTATGTTATCAGTGCACAGCGTGCTACATCATGTTTTTTTTTTGTCAGTACACATTCATCAATTGTCTCATTATCATCATTGCGATTAGCCAAAAATTGCCAAAATTCAACACTAAGTAATAAAAATCAAAATCAAATGCCATCAGTAAGGCATGTATTGCTCGCTGCAAAGTCCTCTTTTTCAAAATGAAACCATAAAAATTCAGGACATTCCCCTATGTAAGTAGGTAATAGTCTATTATATTTTGTGTTTATCACTGTTATTAAGGTTTATGCATCTTGTTTCAACTTATCTGCTGACTAGACATTGTTCATTACTTAAAACTTGTTTTCAGTTTGCTGTGTACAACATACTCAGTAAAAAAATATTTATATGTATACATTTTCTTCCTTTCTAGACTCGGAAAGTTAAATATGGCAACATTACATTCGTAGTTTTCCAAAATTTTCCAATTTTCTTATAACCAACATGCTGATTTCCAGGTTACTGCTTACAAACTTTAAATGTTAAATGTTAGATATGGCAACCATACATTTCTGTCTTTTATAAGTTCCCTATTTTGTTATTTTTGCAGTAGTATAAATAACCATTGAATACCTATTTTAACTTCCTGCCTTTAAAATTGGAAAAAAAATCTATATGAAAACCCTGTATTTCATACTATTTAAATTTACCTGTTCGGCTATATACAAACAGCATTCCGTGGCAACCCTACATTGTTTGTTTTGCTGTTTTTCAACTTTCTAGTGTCAGGATTTTAAAAAAGTTAGATATGACAACTCTGTATTTCAAATTAAAATGTTTCCTATTTGGCCATGTTTATGGTAACATTAATAAGCAGGATTCTGATTTTGAACGTCATACATTAAAAAATTAGCAACCTGAATTTCCAATTACTTTAAACTTTCCCCTTTTGCTACATTTAAAGTATCATACATAAGCAGCGTAAAGAAAGTTAGATATGGCAATCATGCACCAGTGAGTGTTTTGCATGGAAACCTGTCTGCCTGTCTATCTTCCTCTGTACACATTGCGTCAAACTGAAATGAGTTTCAGTCGTGACCCCTGGTGGCAGGAAATGAGAGTGGTTCCATTCTCTCAACTTACAAAACATGCCTTCCCGAAGGCGCAGTGGTAGCAAGCAGCTTTGCCTTGTAATCAAGGAGTCCCGGGTTCGATACCCAGTGGAGGCACATAGTGGTTTGGATCCCACTTTAAACTGTAGGTCCAGTCCCGATTAGCCTAACTGTGCATGAAGTGGACATGAAAGACCAAATCAATCAACTTATAAAACCACAGGTGGCACACCTGCTATTGAAATATATTGTCCCCAGAAGTAGTAGTCGAGTAGTAAAAGGGGTAATGAAAATAGTAATAATAATATGGATAGTATTATCGCTGTCTTTATGAAAACAGTCCAGTGAAGATCAGACCTTCCCCATGCCTCCTCCACACCCCTGGCCCTCCAGGTTTGCCACACATCTTGTACGCTTCACAGTTGACACATTTCATGTTGTATACATGCGGTTGATTTAGTCTTCCCTGGTGTATTGTGTAAGGATTATTCCTTGCTTATTGGCAACACTGTAGGTGGGTGACATGATTTTGACTGGGACCGTTTTTCGTGGCATTAGCTGTAGTAATAATCAGTTTTAAAACTACAATAACGGGCGATGTTCAAATGCCGTACAAATTCCACAAACAAAATTACTAATGTTCTTCAAACCTTTGATCATTAGTTTTCTGTATACACTCATATTATCCAAGCTTGGAGTGACTCCGGAGCTGAGTGGGCAAGTTCTTAGAATATTGCTCCTCACTCCGCTTAAGAGTGGAGCGAGAAACTTTCCAACTTCCTCTACTCCGGAGCACATTTTTAGTCTAAAGAAATGCATGGTGTATTTGAGTCAATACAGTTTCTCTAAAACTTAAAATATTATTATGTAGTACATATAATGCTTATTGTGAGAGCTATTACCAAGTTTCAAACATCCTTTATGCTCTAATTTATTTTCCACCTGAAAAACAGGTGCCATCTTGAAAGTTTGGATAACTTGAAGTCGTTTGTTATTTATTACATGCTTTGTACATGTATACTATAGCATTTTATAGTGATACACATTTCTTTTTGTACTTATATATCAAGTAATGCTTGCTGTTCTAACTTTCAGGGCAAGCACAATCGATTGGTTGAATTGAACATTGCTAATAGATATCAATGACAGAATTATCACATTTACTTTTCTTTTGAAGGAATCGTCACAGCTACAGTGCAGGTTCATCAGGAAGAAAGCAGTCATCAAAGACTCCTAATGCACAAACCCATTATGCTCTGAATAAGACATGGACATGTAATCCAGACATACCACTTGGTAAGTTGCAAATGAAATTAGTAGTTTACTCAAAATATATTAGTTCTGGAAATTTGTGTCATTTGTGTGTGGTATTGTGTTCATTGTTTTGCATTCAAAATATCAATTTTTAGAATCCAAGTCACATGCCCTGTGTAAAAGACTGTTGACAGTTTGTAATGTGTGAAAGAGCAGTAACTATTAACAAATGAAAGCTTTAGTTTATTTACTTTAATAACTGGAAAACAGATATCAGGATAACTTTTACGAGTTACAAATAGTAAACAACAGGTTCTGGCTGAAACAGAAAGAGAGCAAGGTATGAAACACTTGTATGTAAACATGATGCAGAAAGCATAGTTCAGCGAAGTGAAACATATATGATCATTGTAGAAAAATGTTTAAATAATTGATGATATGATGAATAAATGGAACAAAATATATGATGAATTATACAGTTGGCAAGATGTGATCATATTGTAATATATCTTATCATGTAAGATTTCTGTACCAAACTTAATATTTATAACAAAAACAATGGAGAATATCTCGAAATTTTAAGTTCTGAGCTGATGAGTGTTTTAGATGCCTGCTATTAAGGATGTCCCAAAAATTGCATAGTCTATATTTTCATGATTTCCTATTACATTTTTGTCGCTTCAAAAAGTATCCATTGTTTTTTACTTAAATTATAGTAAAGGTGGTTCTTTCCAGTTATTAGACACATTTTTGCCATATTGGATTATAACTAAAATTGCTGATACATTTATCAATCAAATTTGTAAGCAACTTGCAGTTACAAGTATTCTACAGTTCAATATTTCTTAGGAAAATTAAAAGAATTGTACATTAAATTTGCTTGTACAATATGTACAATATAGGTAATAGGAGATGAGATGGTCTAGTTGGTATGATGTTTGACTCCTTAGGTGTCAAATGTCAGAATTTTTCCAGCCTTGTCGTGATGTGTACACACACGTACACGGTTCGGATCCCACTTTAAACTGTAGGTCCAGTCCTGATTAGCCTTCTTGTGCATAAAGTGGACTTAAAACCCCAAATCAATCAATCAGTCAAGACCTAAAAGGTGAGCTTTTTGCATGAGATGAGGAAGTGCAGGAAGCAGTATTAAAGTGATTGAAAGAAATTGGACAACATTTTACACACAAGGAATCGAAAAACTGATCACACTATATGAAAATTGCTTGGAATACCTTGTCAAAAAAAGTTAAATGTTCTTATGTTTTTGTCCAATTATTTTTTAAGGTGTTTTGTTTGTTATGTACGAGGGGTGTAACTTAATTTTTAATTTACCCTTGTAAATAAGGTGAATTGCTTGAGACCAAAGTAGTATAAAAGTATATACTATTGGCGCGATAAATGATGAACCCCCCTCAGGCAGATTTGGCCAAAAATATTCACACACATACACACACACACACACACACTAAATATACAAAACACACTGCTGAACCCAACTGATATTTTTTTATTAAGCATAGAATTTTGATTTGAACACCAAGAAATTTTATATAATAAACAACAACAAAAATGCCTAATCAAAAATATTGTAATCAATGCAATAAGAATATATCCAGCCCCAATTGGGTTAAGCACCAAAAGAATTGTAATCCAGATAAAAGCAGAATTCTCACAAAAATATGCCCAAAATGCCATAGAAAATATAACATGAAATATTTCACTTATACTTGTTCTGCACAGTCATCAACATTTCCAAACAAAATTGATGGGAAATATTTGTGTGATTGCCCTGTATAACTTAGATTGCAAGGCCATATTTTGTAATTTTCTAGACCAGGAGCTAGACCCTGTGCACCAGAAACAGGCCATAAAATGCCTCTCCACAAATTATGTGAGCATCACGGAGCACACAATACACTTTACAATTTTGAGAATCTCAATTTAAATTCAGGAACAAGAGATTCGGATTTGATGTATCTGGAAATATCTCTTTTTTCAAAAAATGTTTGCATCTTGAATCAACCTGCAAACAATATTACATGTTAGGCTGGGCTATCTCAACAGCAGAGGCATGCAGCTTAGTGGTTTCCCGCACTCACACTCTGTAAATACATTCCATGATTTTATTATCCTATTAAAGCACCCAATGCTGCAATTTTTAAATTTTTGCTGAAGAAGATACATGATTATCTCAGTCATGTTCAACATCTGAGAATTGTATGCATCAAAATATTGCAGGTGATGATTGAAATCTGCACCACTATACAACATCCCACTGTCTGTTGTGACAAATTCTGACCTATGGAACCTGTCCAGATGCATCAGCAAAAATCTGAAATGTTTCCAGTTTTAGCTCTGATTGGGAAGGATCTCAAAATCATAGAATCTCCCCACACTTGCATGATTTGAAAACCATCCGCCATAATAGGAAAAATCAATATAATAATAAAAAACAACAAACTGTCCCACAATTCTCCTGCAAGAATTATACTTGTGGCACTCAAAATCAGTGATGTATCTCAAGTTTAGATATTTGAAGCTTTGTGTGCTGTGCAGTGCCCAGTGGAACTCTGTCTTATTGTTGATTGAAAATATTAAGAATCTAATTTTGAAATCAGGAATAGGAGATTCAGACCTAATATATTTTGCAACATTTCTTCTATCAAAAAATGACATGTAGCTATTACTCCAAGAATATGTGAATATTGCTCCTACCCAAAAAACTGTGCACAAGACCCAAACTGAACAATCCCTGTTGTGGAAATTGGTACTCACAACAAAATCCAACCCAGAATATATGAATCCTGTGTTTGTAGTTATAAACTCAAATATGTCAAAATAACATATAACAATATTATGATTGAGTTTGAAGTCTGATCAAAGGGCATATATAAATTGTACATGCATTTGTGAACCAAGTAATTGTTCCTGAAGCCCAACAATTCTCTTATGTGTGAATTCAACCTTTCCCAATTATCCCAGATTCAGGAATCATACAATTCTGGCATATCTATTATCATAGATTTATCAACATGACTACTGTATATTCTTAATTTTAATAGCATCTGGAATTTTATCATAATCTACATATATACTCTGCTCATCCATGTTGAAATTGCCGGGTGTGCAGGGCTTATTGTAGAGGCCTGGATCCTTGAATTTCTTACCCTGTTGCATGTTGCTTGGGGGCTGATCGATCTCAACAGGTTCTATGTTGAAATTGCCGGGTGTGCAGGGCTTATTGTACAGGCTGGGATCCTTTAATTTCATATCATGTTGCATGTTGCTTGCAGGTTGATAGATCTCAACAGGTTCTATGTTGAAACTGCCGGGTGTGCAGGGCTTATTGTACAGGCCGGGATTCTTGGATCTTCTACCCTGTTGCATGTTGCTTGCAGGTTGAATTCATGTCCACTGTCAAGCAACCACCTGAACTCTGTTTCATTCCTAACTGCAAACAGATCATATTCCCGACAAGTCAGAAAAAAATAAAACAAGCCTGAAATCACACAGCAGTGAATCTGATTTTATGTATTTTGAGAGGTTTCTCCTGTCAAAAAACATTCCTACATAACTGCTCTATAGATATGTTAAGATTTGAAGGTTGCAGAAAATTGCACCTCAAAGGTTCAAAATATCTTATATCATGAAATTTTATCTTCTGGCTCAGCAGATACAGAATAATCTCATTTGCATTGATAACACTTGTGATGTATTTTCCTCCCCTAACAAAATCCACAGCAGAAAACACCAAGCCTGTATCTGTAGTTACAAATTCAAAATCATCATAAGATTTCAAATGAATATCACAATTTAAATGTTTCCAGTTCTCAGATATGTTAAATGGGATATTAAAACAATACAGTGCTTCAAAATATTTTGTTGTGAACCAGTAATTTTTTCTGTAACAATCATAAAAACCTACAAAGAGCCCAACAATTCTCCTGTGCAGCAGATATATGTATTGTTCCTTCCTGCCCAACAATCCCAGATGCATGCATCCAAATTCACGGCCACAGTCAAGCACCCACCTGAATTCTGTCTCATTTCTAACAGCAAACACATCATATTCACATAAATTGGAAAATACAAGATTGAACCTATCTACAAGTGATTCTGATTTTACATATTGTGACAAGTTCCTTCTGTCAAAAAACATAGTGCAATCAGTGCTGTGTGTCATCCCTCTAGGACAATGACACATTCAAAAATGCAATGCTGTAATTTTTTAAGGGCATGTTCAACACTATGCCTGAGAATATTGTTCCTCTGCTGCTGATAATCTCTATTTCCAAATCCCACTGCCGGGGATACATGTTTGATTGTTTGCATTGCGGGATTGATTCCCACTGTACCAACCTATGTATGTATTATTGGGAGTTTAGATAATTGTTTCCCGCACCTGCATGTTTCATTCCAAGAGGTTTTGTCTAGGCACAGTGCAAGGCACTTACTGCTGCAATTTCTGAATTTTTGCCTCAGAAAATACAGAACAAGCTCATTCAGGCATTTGTGCTTTAAATACCCAACAAGATCCGGGTGGAAATCATCTGCACTGAACAAGTGCCCATCATCTGTGCTCACAAATTCAATATTCCTATTAAACAGATTGGGATTGGAAATTATTCTGTTCAAAAATTTAAAATGCACCCAATTTAAGCTCTGATCAGCCATGAGCTCAAAATCATAATCTTCATACCCATCACAACAATTGCTGTACCAACATTCATCAAACAATTTCAACCTGCAGAAATAATAATAGCTCCCAGTGTGGTGATGCACAAACAATCCACAAATTCTCTTAAACTTGTTGTACATAAATTTTTCAAACTTGCTGATGCTCTTCAGTGACAAGTATTGAAAATTCTTGTCACTATCAAGCACCCAGTGCATTTCAGTCTCATTCTGAACTGTAAACAGGTCATACTCGGACAGGTTCAGGAACCTAAGCCTAAAATCCCCAACAAGTGATTTAGATTTAATGTATTTTGAAATTGATCTCCTGTCAAAAAAAATCTGCATTATGACAGGCACAATGGCAGTGTGAACAATTCCCTGCCGCATTGGCATGTATTTTGTATGTTGTGTGCTTCAAGTGACAGGCATATGCATTCATGCTCACAGTTTTTAAATTTTTGCCTAAACATAAACATGAGAATTTCATTGAAGTTTGTATGTTTTAAAAATTTGCTCATGCCTGGCTTAAAATCTTCATGTAGGTATAAATTGCCCTCATCTGTAGTGACATATTCAAGAGGATTCAGGTCCACATAAACTCTGAGATTTTATAATGGACCCAGTTTAGACTCTGCGGCATAATTATGTCCATTCTGTGCACAAAACAATTCTTATTGCAATTGTTGTACCAGTAATCATCATACATTGCAAATCCACAATGCCAATAATAACACTCTACAGAATAATGCACAAAAAATCCAACAATTCTTTTGCATGTATTGAACATGGATATTTCAAATCTTGTCAGGGATTTCAGGGACATGTAGTGAAAAGCAAAATCACTTGAAAGCACCCACTGCATCTCAGTTTCATTCTGCACAGAGAACAGGTCATGCTCAGAGAGTCCAGAGAACCTATGCCTGAAATCCCCAACAAGTGATTCTGATTTTATATATTTGTAAATAGATCTTCTGTCAAAAAATTCCATACCTTTGATTCAATCCTCTCTCCCACTGCTCTGCTTTCCCTGCTGTTTCTGCTCTCTCTCTGCTGTTTCTGCTCTATCTGAAATTAAATTTTTAATCTAGATAATTGTTTCCCACAATTGCATGTTCCGCTGAGATTGCTCCCACCTAGAATCTTTGCAATGCAATCAGTCACAGTGTTTGAATTTTTCTCTTATGAAATACATAATAATCTCATTCAAGTATATATGCTTAGAGTACCACACACAATCAGGATCAAAATCATCCCCACTGTACAAGTGGTCACTGTCTGTTGTAACAAATTCAATATTATGATTTGTAGATATCCTGAATTTGTAATGCATCCAATTCAAGCTTGGGCATGAAACAATATTCATCCTATGCTCTGCAAACAAATTATAGCAATTACTCAACCAATGATTATTGAATATTTTAAGCATGAAATAATAACCATAATTATCTGTGTAAAAATTCACAAAAAATCCAGCAATTCTGCCACACTTGTTGTAAACAATTTTTTCAAACTTGCTTATATGTTTGAGGCACAGGTAGTGAAAGGGCAAGGCACTGTCAAGCACCCATTGCATCTCTGTTTCATTGCAAACTGCAAACAGGTCATACTCAGAGAATCCAGATAATCTGATTCTGATATTTTCCACCATTGTTCCTATATAAACGTTTCAACGTATGTAATAATATATAATAATAATAATATGTAATAAACAGAGATTATCAGCAGCAGAGGAACAATATCCTCAGGCATAGTGTTGAACATGCCCTTAAAAAATTACAGCATTGCATTTTTGAATGTGTCATTGTCCTAGAGGGATGACACACAGCACTGATTGCACTATGTTTTTTGACAGAAGGAACTTGTCACAATATGTAAAATCAGAATCACTTGTAGATAGGTTCAATCTTGTATTTTCCAATTTATGTGAATATGATGTGTTTGCTGTTAGAAATGAGACAGAATTCAGGTGGGTGCTTGACTGTGGCCGTGAATTTGGATGCATGCATCTGGGATTGTTGGGCAGGAAGGAACAATACATATATCTGCTGCACAGGAGAATTGTTGGGCTCTTTGTAGGTTTTTATGATTGTTACAGAAAAAATTACTGGTTCACAACAAAATATTTTGAAGCACTGTATTGTTTTAATATCCCATTTAACATATCTGAGAACTGGAAACATTTAAATTGTGATATTCATTTGAAATCTTATGATGATTTTGAATTTGTAACTACAGATACAGGCTTGGTGTTTTCTGGTGTGGATTTTGTTAGGGGAGGAAAATACATCACAAGTGTTATCAATGCAAATGAGATTATTCTGTATCTGCTGAGCCAGAAGATAAAATTTCATGATATAAGATATTTTGAACCTTTGAGGTGCAATTTTCTGCAACCTTCAAATCTTAACATATCTATAGAGCAGTTATGTAGGAATGTTTTTTGACAGGAGAAACCTCTCAAAATACATAAAATCAGATTCACTGCTGTGTGATTTCAGGCTTGTTTTATTTTTTTCTGACTTGTCGGGAATATGATCTGTTTGCAGTTAGGAATGAAACAGAGTTCAGGTGGTTGCTTGACAGTGGACATGAATTCAACCTGCAAGCAACATGCAACAGGGTAGAAGATCCAAGAATCCCGGCCTGTACAATAAGCCCTGCACACCCGGCAGTTTCAACATAGAACCTGTTGAGATCTATCAACCTGCAAGCAACATGCAACATGATATGAAATTAAAGGATCCCAGCCTGTACAATAAGCCCTGCACACCCGGCAATTTCAACATAGAACCTGTTGAGATCGATCAGCCCCCAAGCAACATGCAACAGGGTAAGAAATTCAAGGATCCAGGCCTCTACAATAAGCCCTGCACACCCGGCAATTTCAACATGGATGAGCAGAGTATATATGTAGATTATGATAAAATTCCAGATGCTATTAAAATTAAGAATATACAGTAGTCATGTTGATAAATCTATGATAATAGATATGCCAGAATTGTATGATTCCTGAATCTGGGATAATTGGGAAAGGTTGAATTCACACATAAGAGAATTGTTGGGCTTCAGGAACAATTACTTGGTTCACAAATGCATGTACAATTTATATATGCCCTTTGATCAGACTTCAAACTCAATCATAATATTGTTATATGTTATTTTGACATATTTGAGTTTATAACTACAAACACAGGATTCATATATTCTGGGTTGGATTTTGTTGTGAGTACCAATTTCCACAACAGGGATTGTTCAGTTTGGGTCTTGTGCACAGTTTTTTGGGTAGGAGCAATATTCACATATTCTTGGAGTAATAGCTACATGTCATTTTTTGATAGAAGAAATGTTGCAAAATATATTAGGTCTGAATCTCCTATTCCTGATTTCAAAATTAGATTCTTAATATTTTCAATCAACAATAAGACAGAGTTCCACTGGGCACTGCACAGCACACAAAGCTTCAAATATCTAAACTTGAGATACATCACTGATTTTGAGTGCCACAAGTATAATTCTTGCAGGAGAATTGTGGGACAGTTTGTTGTTTTTTATTATTATATTGATTTTTCCTATTATGGCGGATGGTTTTCAAATCATGCAAGTGTGGGGAGATTCTATGATTTTGAGATCCTTCCCAATCAGAGCTAAAACTGGAAACATTTCAGATTTTTGCTGATGCATCTGGACAGGTTCCATAGGTCAGAATTTGTCACAACAGACAGTGGGATGTTGTATAGTGGTGCAGATTTCAATCATCACCTGCAATATTTTGATGCATACAATTCTCAGATGTTGAACATGACTGAGATAATCATGTATCTTCTTCAGCAAAAATTTAAAAATTGCAGCATTGGGTGCTTTAATAGGATAATAAAATCATGGAATGTATTTACAGAGTGTGAGTGCGGGAAACCACTAAGCTGCATGCCTCTGCTGTTGAGATAGCCTAGCCTAACATGTAATATTGTTTGCAGGTTGATTCAAGATGCAAACATTTTTTTGAAAAAAGAGATATTTCCAGATACATCAAATCCAAATCTCTTGTTCCTGAATTTAAATTGAGATTCTCAAAATTGTAAAGTATATTGTGTGCTCCGTGATGCTCACATAATTTGTGGAGAGGCATTTTATGGCCTGTTTCTGGTGCACAGGGTCTAGCTCCTGGTCTAGAAAATTACAAAATATGGCCTTGCAATCTAAGTTATACAGGGCAATCACACAAATATTTCCAATCAATTTTGTTTGGAAATGTTGATGACTGTGCAGAACAAGTATAAGTGAAATATTTCATGTTATATTTTCTATGGCATTTTGGGCATATTTTTGTGAGAATTCTGCTTTTATCTGGATTACAATTCTTTTGGTGCTTAACCCAATTGGGGCTGGATATATTCTTATTGCATTGATTACAATATTTTTGATTAAGCATTTTTGTTGTTGGTTTATTATATAAAATTTCTTGGGGTTCAAATCAAAATTCTATGCTTAATAAAAAAATATCAGTTGGGTTCAGCAGTGTGTTTTGTATATTTAGTGTGTGTGTGTGTGTGTATGTGTGTGAATATTTTTGGCTTTGGTATTTATATAAAATTTCTTGGGGTTCAAATCAAAACTCTATACTTAATAAAAAATATCAGTTGGGTTTAACAATGTGCTGTGGGTGTGTGTGTGGGGGGGGGATGGGGGGGTGGGTGGGTGGGGCTTAGTTTTAAATGTAGCCAAAAAAAATATCAAGAGGGGCATATTTTTAACAAGCTTATGGACAACAATCTTACAGAAGTGCCTTTTGTAAGTGTAGGCAAATCAATCTGAGGGGGGTCATCATTTCACAGGAACTTCCCGAGGGCATTTTTACAAAAATCTTGGATTAGACAGGGTTCCACACTTGAGCAAAAAGCTCATATGGGCATGTTGAGCTTGTTTTAAGTGTAGCCAAATCTGCCTGAGGGGGGGTTCATCATTTATCGCGCCAATAGTATATACTTTTATACTACTGACCAAATCAACAGCATTCTCAGTTTGTTGCCTTTAAAATTTGTACTTCTCAACTGCCTGTCTTAAGCAGCTGTTTATCAAACCAGCAGAATGTTTCAGTACAATACCAGCACACTTTCTTTTTGCTACATAATCACTATGAAATTCTGCCCTTCTAACAGTGCCTAAGAGAGATTGTGTTTGAGTTATCCATCCTGTAGATTGTAGCATTCTTAATCAAATCAGCACAGTGTCTGTTGGAGTCATATGACATTTTGCCATTACTGATAAAGTGCAGATGTAAAATTCACTGATACCTATGGCCAGTGCTCAAAATATCTTCTTCAGAGCTAGTTGCCAGCTCTGAATATCAGGCGCCAGGAAACCACCTGCTAGCAATTGTGCATACTACGGTGTTTCAAAAATCGCGCAACCCAAACTTTAAAAAAATATATATATCTTGAAATCCGTAAGTTTTCTGCATTATAAAGCCTCATCCATTGAGATATTTTTCAATTCTAAAAAAATATCAGTTTACACCACACAGAAAATTAGGTAAATTAATAACTGGCGGAAGGCAGTGTTAATTTTATTTCAGAAATGCATTTTTGAGTGAGAAAAATATGTAAGAAATTATCAAATAGTCATAATTAGTTGTCTGATGCCATGTCAATCTGTAATTTGCGACCAATATTGATCATGTGCAGCATTTGATTAATTTTTGACTGGCGATTTTATGGGTTGAATGAAAAAGTGCCATTTATGGGGCATATCCTCCGTAAATGGCAACACTAGCAGGTCAAAATTTTGTCAACAGATGCATGCAACATGTCCTTAAATATTGACCACACTCCATGACATGGGTTAGGTGGCAGAACAGCCGCTGAACCTCGCCCACGCAAATAAAGAATCTTCAAAATTTTGTACATATTGCAGCAAAAGATCACAGTCGCCGGGCTGGAAATTTTAGTCGCCCTGGCGACCGGGATTTTTCGAGCCCTGCCTATGGCCATTATTCTACAGATTCAATAAAATTTTGCAAGTAGTCCTTGAAAAATGACAGTTTTCATTATTAATCTTCTTAACACTAGAAGCGCCAGGATCTTTTACTACCTAGAAGTGCCACCTCCGGTCAAAATGACCGGTATTTAAAATTTGACCATTTCTCAAAATGGATATTGCCAATAATCATCTTATTACTAATAAAACAAAATATTTTGTAAAAGAATACAAAAATATCATGAAACCCAGCAATTTTTATTTTCCATGCACTAATTACAACAATAAATATTCATTTTCTTCAAGGAAATAAGTTTCCGTCATGAAATTTCACATAGTAGATTTTTTGCATTTCAGTACCTTTTCTACACCAGAAACAGATTTTCCACAAACATATTTGTTGCACGTTGAACAAATGTCACTTGTTTTGTTTTCATTGCACAATGCCACCTGGCATTGGTGCCTCTTTCTGGAAACAGAGCCACTTAACATTCCGTGCATGTGATATTGATGTTGACAGTATTTTATTGGGCTTTGCATTCAAATGTCCTTCTCTCAGTTCCTCAGCTAATTCTATCAAAAAGTTATGTCTCATAACATTCCTCCCCGTGACTGCCTTGTAAACTACCCATGCATTTATTGCTGCCAGATCTAAGATATTGTAAAACACATGTACCGGCCATCTACGTGATGAAGCACGGACTGAATATTTGCGTGCCACTTGATCAACAACTACAACACTGCATTTAGTTTGCTTGTAATACTTGATTGTTTCTGGGAGTTTCTTCTGGCTTTGCAAATCTACTTCTACATCTGAATGCACGGAGCTTAGGAGTAGAATATTTTTGTTTGGTTTATCTTGGTATGCACACAATGTAATGTCCCCCTTTTTTAGCAAACATGTTTCATACACTTGTGTTCTATTGTTCACAATTTCATTAGGAATCTCCTTTCTATTTTTCTTCATGGTGCCAATTACGCTTGTCTTCCTCTCCTTTAGCTTCTCAGCAAGTTTTAGCGATGTAAAATAATTGTCAGTAGTTACATTTCTACCCGCATTTAGATAAGGTGAAGTAATTCTCAATACAACATTTTCAGGTACAGTAACATTATCATTCCTTGATTCATCTTTCCCAAGGTATGGAAAGGCATTGCACATGTATTTGGAATGTACGTCCACTAGCATCCAAAATTTTATACCAAATTTGTCTGGTTTGTTTGGCATACTGTGTAAATCTACACCTTGCTTTCGAAGGAAACAATTGTTCGTCAACTGTCAAATTTTCCCCTGGAGTGTAGCAACTCCTACAATTAGCTATAAATTTGTCCCAAATTTCAGAACACAGTGCAAATTATCAGTTTGTAATCATTCAGATCTGGATGATTTTGAATCGAATTTAAGATATTTCATTATTTCCCTGAATCTGTTTCTTGACATTATTTGTTGAAAGAAAGGTGACCCCCAAGTAGTTTTCCATAAAAAATCGTAGTCTATAGAACTGCACCCATACGCTCCTCTAGCATATAAAATAGCCAGGAAAGCATCAAGTTCTTGTAATGACAAACGCCACTTGGGTTGCTGGTTTCGAGCTGCTGCTTCTTCCGTACACTTGTGTATGTGTCGAAGCATGGAATCGTCTACAAGAAGTCGCCATGCACTGGCAACGTTTGAACCAACATGGCATTTTGCGTATGGAGTGGGACCTGCTGTATCTCTCAATCCATTTTGAGCACTACGTCACCCTCCAGCATGTGCTCCAGTAGATTCAACAGTCCAAGAATTTATACCATCCTTGCCAACATACACTGAACCTACCTTGTGGCTTCCAATGAAATGTCGTCCTCCTTGGTCTGTTCCAGAGCTCCTTCCTCGACCTCTAGCTCCCACAGATGTCTTGTTTGTCGAATTTTTCAGTTTCCCTCTTCTAAGAGATGGTCCTGAAAAAGAACGGAGTTGCAGCGATATTAGTATTACAATTGAAAGTATTATTATTATTATTATTATTATTATTATTTGTTTGTTGAAACAATATTGGTATCATGATTCAAAGTGCAATTATTACAATCAGAATGAGTGAGTATAAAAAACAAAATAAAAAGGAATGTTTGATGACCAGTGTCTAGTGCCAGTGACTGGTCAGAAGACATCATGGTAATTATCAAAATTGAATACCTATAAATCAAGAATCTCTCTCTCTCTCTCTCTTTCACACTCACTCTCAGGGGTTCGAATCATTGTGTGCATACACACTCGCACGCACACACACACACACACACGCACACACACACACACACACACGCACACACAGGATGTAATTGCACAACTACCTGCTTCATTACTTGAAGATTCTTTCAATACTTCGTCGTTTTCAGAATCCACAGAATCAGTTACATCATCCCCATCCGTTGTAGGAATGTAGTCCATATCATCATCAGTAAGATCTGGGTCCTCGACATCGGATTCATTTTCACTAATCTCCTGTAATGCTTTCAAATATTCCTCTGGACTGAGGACACATTATTGCTTACAAACTGCAGTGTTCAAACGAAACTGAGTCTTCACTTTCTTCTTCTTATCAGCTTCGGCAATACGCCAACATATATGGGCGAGTCCAAAAGAGGAAGGAAGAATAGGGGTGGAAACTGTAAGTGCAACGTTCCAATCGAGAAGTGGTTTTCCATTGAAATACATTAGCGGTCAAAATGACCGGCAATGGCGCTTCTAGGTAGAAACACAAATATTTCCATTAGTATTATTTTTTTTGTAAATAATGCATAGCAGTAATAATGTACTGCAAATTTTATGAAAAGTCACAAAATTTCAACGCACAAAGAAAAAGGTTTCTGTACAAAGCAGAGACTGCAATTTGAAAAACGGTCAAAATGACCGGCTTGGCGCTTCTAGTGTTAAGTAATTTATATAACCAGATGACTGCCATAGGTTTTGCTTTGATAAATAAACTGTATAATTAGACACTTAATTTACAAAACCAGGACATTGAGATTATATGTTTGTGTTCATAAAAATAACAAAATTACAGATGTTTTCAGTAAATTACAGGCAGTTTGTAGATATATCAAATGGATAAAATTATCAGTAATTTACTGATACAATGTGACTATGTTGGTCAGTAGGGATAGAGTACATGTTAATCTGCTTTGTCCCAAATATTTACTGCTAGATTTCCTTTCAAGAATAAGTTTTAGGTAAAGCATTATCCTACAGCAATAGTGTTAGAGAATTGAACTGGTTTGGTCTTGATTTTTTAATCTTTCTTTTACAGTAAAAAGTAAAACTCTTCAAAATATATGTCCTACATTTGGTGACAGATTCATCCCAAGTAGAGGTGTTTCAGATGTTCCTGTAAGCCGCATAAAGGTAAAGTAATTATATTTGTTATACAAGCCATATTTTTGTTTCATATATATATATATATATATATATATATATATATATCCCTCCGTTGCTCGTGCGGTGACTACGAGATACCAGAGGGTCTCTCAGTAGCGATAACTTCTGTAACAAGGTAGCTTAGGTATTCCCTGGCCCAGTACCGTTCTGGTATGAGCAAATGATTACTCAGAATGAGCTACGACGGTTCAAGTTTGTGCGGTGAGAAGTTATTAGCGATATTGTCTGCACCGAGTTTCTCAGATGCCATGCGAGTACTCTTGTTACAAAATTGTACATACAGCATCTGTTATAAAACACAAGTTCTAGAAACAACAAGGCTAAGTCGTAGTTATTCTCTCTTATTTATAAGCTAAAATTAAATATTCTTCTTACAGATGGACTGCAAAAGGCTTTATAATCCTTTGGATGTAGGTCTTGTATTTTAGAACACTCAATGAATATTTGTTGCATTTGTGCCCAAAACAAATAATGTGTTTTATCCAACTAAAAATGTAAGTTTTTGTTGTGTATTGCTAGAGTTTTGTATTTTTTATAAAAGATGTAGGTTTTGTATTTTTTTAAATAAATATATTGGTTTGAAAAGTAATTGTGTTCACGCTTCGGTTCATCTGAATCACAATAATTCTCAAAAAAATATGTTTTCAACGCAGGTCATCATGTGAGTCTGTCAGATGCCACACTAGCATCGGTGTTAGGAAGGCAGGGATATACAGTGAAACCTTGATTTTACGTTTTTCAGGTGACCAAGGTGAAGAAACTTAAAATGTAGGAAAATGTAAAACATTTTGCTTTGTTGGGACCATCAAGGTTGAATGTACCATGCAAAAAATGTAAAATCAGGGTTCCACTGTAAATAAAATAAATTTCTTTGTTAAAAATCCATAAAGAAACACACAAACAGCACGATTAAAGACACTTTAGGAGTTCTTCCAAGCTTTCGACTCCATCTCTGAATCATCATCAGGGCTGGTCGAGAGGCGACGGAAGTGACACCGTTGAAGTTCTGCTGGCATTACTCTCTGTGTCTGCTGGAAGTGTCATTGCAGTCTTGCAGCGTTGGTAAGTTCTTGTATGTTTGGACTATTAGCAGGGGGAGATGGATTTTTAAGTTTTACTGTGTTGTACCATGATAAATAAAGATTTCCACATAAATTGTCATGAAGATTATTTGTGTTTTTGATCATGTGAACACCTTCCTTAACATCCCATTCTATTTTACCTTTCTCGTGTGCCAGGAAGGAAACACAATCTTGTGGTAATTGGTGGTTGGTTTCTATATTGTTGACTTGTAGGTAAAAATTAGAAGGTGTACTTGAAAACGAAACATTACGGAGACAGGATGTTCTCGTCTGATTGGAATGCAGACCTTATAAATTCCATTATTTGCCTCATTCATGGAAAGGTACCAGCCTGACAAACGGATCTGAATCGACAGGTATTGGAATTTGTATAGCGAAGCAACCGAACCGATCTGAGAAGATCGGAAGGAAATTTCGAGATTAGTTTTGGATTTGGTTTGAGTGAGTCAACATCGTGGAAGATAGAGTGCAGGTATGTACCTGGAGGATGGAGGCGTCACTCCAAACTTATAAAGGTCTGAGCCTATTTACACAACCTCTCACTAGTCCCTTTTCTTCACCCTATAATTATATTCCGGTAATAAAATAAGGGAAGGAGGAAACAATATGTTTCGACAAACCGAAAGAACTTTCTTTCATGCATATGTATCCCAATCAGTCTGCAAATCGGTCTTTGATGAGTCTTTTGCATTTTCTGTTGCATTCATATTTGATACTGTAGATGCCGGAATTTGTTAATGGATGTTTGTTGTTAAGTTCTGAAGCCTGCTAAGCTTTGGCCTATGGATTTACCAGGTTTGTATGCTATTTTGTAATTCCATTTTTCTAGGATGCATCAGAGTTTGGTGGATAGGTCTGGTACAAATGGCATCCCTAGCCATAGTCACGAGTCCTCTTCTTCATTTGTGGGATGGTTGCTTCTGGGTTTCCCCCCCTTTTCTTTCACTTTTGCAGGTTCTGGTCTATGATGCTGGGTCTGTAGCCATTGAGAGAGGCAGTGGGGGCACATAGTGATTCGGATCCCACTTTAAACTGTAGGTCCAGTTTCGGTTAGTCTTACTGTCCATAAAGTGGACTTAAAACACCAAATCCATCAATCAATCAAACCATTGAGCGAGGCTTTTTCTGAACCATATTCAGAGAAAATAAACTATTTGTGACCAAAATTTACTGCAAACCCACAGTAGGAAGTTGCATACATAAACAGTCCAACCACCCACCAGGACAAAAAGACAACATCTTCATCAGAAGAGCCTTGCACTTATGCTCCAACAATCAAATGCTAGTAGATGAACTGGATATTCTAAGACAACAGACCTCTTTCAATGGCTACAGACCCAGCGTTATAGACCAGAACCTACAAAAAGTGAAAGAAAAGGGGAAAAAAAACAAACAACCATCCCAAAAATGAAGAAGAGGATTCCCGACTATGGTTATGAATACCATTTGTACCAGGCCTATCCACCAAACTCAAATGCATCCTAGATAAACTGAATTACAAAATAGCATACAAACCTGGTAAATCCATGGGCCAAAACTTAGCAGGCTTCAGAACTTACAACAAAGATGCATTAACAAATTCCAACATCTACAGTATCAAATGTAAATACAACAGAAAATGCAAAAGACTCATCGAAGACCAATTTGCAGACCACATAGGATACATACGCACGAAAGAAAGTTCTTCCGGTTTGTCCAAACATATAGAAACCAACCACCAATTACTACAGGATTGGGTTTCCTTCCTGGCACAGGCAAAAGGAAAAATAGAACGGGATGTTAAGGAAGGTGTTCACATGATCAGAACGCAAATAATCTTCATGACAATTTATGTGGAAATCTTTATTTATCATGGTACAACACAGTAAAACTTACAAATCCATCTCCCCCGCCAATAATCCAAACATACAAGAACTTACCAACACTGCAAGATCTCTATGACATCTTCTGGCTAGACACAGTTAGTAATGCCAGCAGAACTTCAACAGTGTCACTTCCGTCGCCTCTCGACCAGCCCTGATGATGATTCAGAGATGGAATCGAAAGCTTGGAAGAACTCCTAAAGTGTTTTATATTTTCCCGTTTTGGGTGTTTTATTGTTTTGTTTACAAATATATTGCTGGCATGAGACGTAATAAGTTTTCTACTGTCATATAATTAATTTCTGGACTTCACTGTATGATGATGTTAGAGCAGAAAAGGTTGCTAGATGTTGTAGTGTAAAGAAATGAGGAGGCAGAAATTTTAATACATGCTCAATAAAATTGTACTCACACCTGAGGTAGAATTGTAGGTTATGAGTAGTATCTGGCTGGATAGGTTTCATGTGCAACATCAGAAATAGCGTTGATTAGGAGGAATAATGGTATGGTGAGGCAGTAACTGCATTTCTTACAGTACATGTGTCTTGGTGAGAGTTGATGGATATAACTTCTACCTAGAATACAGTTTAAAAAAAATTGAATGAATATTTATTTAAAAAATAGAAAGCAAGCTCTTTGTTGCAATAATTAAAATTTTGATTGTGACTTTTTGCTAATTTTTGCTAACCAATTTGATTTCAGTTTCAGTTGTGTGTTTAATGATTTGTAATGCAATATGCTGCAACTAGATAAATAATTTTACAGGGCGTATCAGCCTCTTGTAGTGACAAGGTTCAATCCCTGGTGGAGGTATATTATTGGATATTATTTCAAATTCCATTTTGAAAGTGTAGTCTATCTGGGCATAAAGTGGACTTCAGACAAAGTTCAAGATGTTTGTGCTTATTATTTATTTATTATTCTTTGCACTTCACGAGTCGCGGGGGTCTAGTCATTAGTGTGTCTGACTGCCATGTGGTAGACCTGGGTTCGATTCCTGGGGTGGGTGATGTAAGGTTGTAATTTTTCCCACCTTCTTCCTGCATAAATCAGCTCCAGGGCTCACTCAGCCTCAAATAAATGGGAACCTGGGGGGGGGGGGGGGGGTGATGTTGATCACATCATCTTCAAAATGGCAGAGATCAAGAATATGTGGGCCCCTACCCCCACATGCCCTAATTCTGCCTTGGCATGGTGCTATGTGCATGGGGAACTGTACATTTACCTATTCTTTGCACTTTGCCAGTTCAGTGGCATATTCTTTCATGCAGCTTGCATGTACCAGTGGTAAACAATCTTTTTTTCATATTTATTTTTTAAAAAAATCATGAATACAGAAAAATGTATTTTACATCAAGATATCAACAGAAAAAGAAGTAAGCAAAATAATAAGATGGGCTCATGCGCATACATATACTTATATAACAAGAATAATAACAACTAGGGTAAAAACAACATTATTTACTCTTCAACTACTTGACACACACAGTTCTGTAAATCTGTTTTGAACCTGGAGCATCTTATAATAAGTTGTAAATGGTTTGTAGCCTGTTCTAAAGATAGTCTTGAAGATTTAATGTAAAAGAAGTTTTTGCATTTGCTGCTGTTACATAGTATTCTGATATTAAGAAGTGGCAAGAGCTCGCTGGTGAAAACTTTTCCATTAATGATTCTGAAATGAGATGTTAAATCTGAAAGTTGACGGCAAGGAGAAAGATCATAAATTTGTAGAGTGGATAGAATTTCATGTTTGGAAAAGTTTGCAAGGGCTGGGCATCTATGTTTGACTATTCCGACGAAGAAATTGACTACTTTATTAGTTTTCTTTGTATTGCTTTCACAGGCCATTGACCAAATACAGAAACCATATTCAAGAATTGGGACAACATGCATTGTAAAGGAGATTTTGAGGGCAGAAACATGTCAGAATACGCCACTGATCCACTTACAGAATATGTTGACTGCATTTTGTTAGTACAATGCACTTTTCCACAATAATGTAAAATATGATTTTAGTTTTATCACAGGATGCCATTATTTTATATTAGTGTTGTGCAAAATAGTTTGTGTTAATTCACAAGAAGTTGAAAAAAGAATTACCTTTGAAGTCAGTGGATTCGTTCACATTATACATATATTTGTACACTGCTTTTAGTAAATCTTCAATGCCTATCTCAATACACATGCACAAAGTGATAATGATATGTTACTGCACTAAAAAAAAGTACACAATTTTGCACTTTGGAACATCTTTGACTGATCATTTTCACGAGTTGAAGATGGTTTGTAATTTACTTTATGCTAAGATGGACTAATCGATACCATACCTACAGTTAAAAACGTGTCTCCATATCACCAAGGGGTCCAGAGTTTTGATTACCGATTACAAGGTGACAGCATTAGACCTAAGTTAAAGTCAATATTCAGTCAATCTAATAATCACGAGAGTCAAGCATACAATAATACATGCAAGGGCCTTTTTAAAGATGAGAACAATAGACACTAATTAACATTTTATCTAGTAATTCGTGAACCTAGGATTGGTTATGAAGGAATCTGCAATCTTTTAAAATAAACAAAGCATTAATGTCAATTCTACTGACTGCTTTAAGTAGGCAGTATATCAGCTGCACCTTTAAATTGTGTGTTTATTCACAGGAAGGATAATTAGGATTGGACATCCGCATCATGGGAGGTAACCTGGTAACCTCCATAATACCAAACCCACCAACTATCTTCAATATCTCCACTACTACAGTTCTCACCCATACCATACCTAAAAAGTCATCCCATTCTCCCTAGCCCTCAGAGGCCAATGCCTGAATTCATCCCCCTCATCCTGCAAAAACTACAACCATGGTTACCCCCAACCCTCTTCAACAAACAAATCACCAGAGCCACTGCCTACATCCGACTAAACAATCCAAAACTGACCGCATCTGCATTAATCACCCAATACCACACTCACCTCATGAAAATCAAACATACCCTTCACTCCTTCCTCCCCATCCTTCAGGGTGATCCCAACACCAGGAATATGTTTTGGGACAAACCCAGGGTCATCTTCCATCTCCTCCCCACCTCAAGAACATCTTGGTTCGAAATATCCTAACTCCCAGCCGACAGGTGCAAGACCTGCCCCATATTCATCACCTCACTCACCATCCAGATCCCCACTGCTGTTGGCAAGTTAGTTCACCCTTCACCTGAAATGCACCTTCATCACCTCCAACCTTATATACATACTTATTTGCCAAATCTGTTGTGAATTCTACCTTGGCGAAACATTTCTGCCCCTGAACCTCCGTTCCTCAACCCAAAACTCTGACCTTACTATCGCCACACACACACCAACTGCCACAACACTACCTTTAACGACTGTTTCTGCATGGCCATTATCCACTTAATACCACCATCCACAGACACCTCCTCTCACAGGTGATGGGAAAAGACCTACATATCGGGCATGCATGCCACTATACCCCCCTATATACCTCTTTTTCCTTCCCAAACTTCACCTACAACCAACCATGCCATAAACACTGGCTAAAGTATTTTTCTCGTAGACGCCTGTCGCCTATCACTTCTTTCTGACTACACCGATGCCATCTGTTCTCTTCTTCTTTGAACATGCAGCCAGGCCATGAAATATCAACTTCTTATATTTGTATTTGGTAAGTGTTTACTGTCTCTTACTTTACATATTTTTGTTTATTCGTCCTTCTGTCTCTTTTTCTCATTCTATCCCTGAATATACACCAAGTGGCAATTGAATTATGACCACCGCTGTGCTCAATGAAAGTCGTTTGTTGATGACATGTTTTGCGAGAGGATGCTGGTAGCCGATGTGTGGTGCAGAGATTTGGTGTTTTGAGTTCAGTATGAATTGTGGTTCAAAATGGGGAAATGGGAGGACCAGACAGAGTTTGTCAAAGATCAGACCATCGGGGCCAGAAGAGCCGGTTCATCCATTTCACAAACTGCTACAGTGGTGGAATGTTCAATATTGGCAGTAGTGAAAGTGTTCCAAGAGTGTGGTGAATACTGTAAAATGATGTCCGAGCAGCAGAAGTGTATGGATGGTTGATGCCAGAGGGAGCGGAGGATACAACGACTAATCCAAGCCAACAGACACACCACTGACATCCAAATACAACACAAATCAACCAGGGACAGTATCTACCAGAACTATTCATCACACACTGTCAGGTATGGGATATGCCAGCAGACAAACCCCTCACCACCCACTCCTGACACGAGAGCATAAGCTCAAGTGATGCATGTGGTGCAAAGAATATGCAAATTGGAATGTGTAAGACCTGGAGAAATTGTGTTGCTCTGACGAGTCTTGTTTTTAGTGCATTCTGTGGATGGTCGTGTGAGGGTTTGGCGGAAACAGCACTTAAGTGTTATTCCATCTTGCACAATGTCAATGATGCAGGTTAGTGGTGATAGCTGTATGTTGTGGGGAATGTTCACATGGCAAAAATATGGACCCATGCAAGATGTAGAGCACCGCTGCACTGGTCAGTCTTATCATCGTCTCCTAGCAGACACATTACATCCCACCATGTTGTTTTTTTACCCTGATAATTCTGGTATCTTCCAGGATGATAATGCAACATGTAATCGGGCTTTTGTGGTACAGGATTGGTTCGAGGAACACTCATCTGACTTCCAACATATGGTATGACCTCTGAATTCACCCAATTCAAATCTGATAGAACATATCTGGAAATATATGGAGCAATGCATTAGGTGCCAGGAGACATCAGTCACATCAATCCCAGCACTGAAGGCTGCACTGGACTCAGCATGGTTATCAATACCTGTGGACTACTCCAGACAGCTTATGGAATCCATTCAACATAGGATATCTGCTGTCATAAAAGCAAAAGGTGGTCCAACACACTTCTACGTGGGTGGTCATAATTCAATGGCCACACGGTGTATATAATTTGTGCGTGCGTGCGTATACATATATAACAAATAAGAGAGGAAAGAGACACCAGACACAGGAAAAAATGACATTTCCATGGCCACAAGCGGCACCTTCAGGTGTAGAAACGAAGCGTGTGAACTTAGCAACATGGATGGAGCAATAGTGTGGCCTGCAGAGTTGCCAGTTCCAGAAAGAAGTTGTAAAGAGTGCCAAAAAAAAAAAGACACATGGTTCTTTCGCCAGGTTTGTCAAAACTTCAGTGGTGGGGGTTGTGGGTGGTCGTCCACTGTGGGGGGATGCAAATGGTGGTGATGAAGGTGAGGGGTGAGGATGTTGAACTTGACTGGGTGGCCCTGTTCAGGCCAGGGGATGTGGTTGCACTTATAGCTGATATATAGGCCCTCTCCCATCTTTAACATACTGAGGTGTTGGTGGATTATCACTACAATCTCCTTGCCCCAATCCACCAACACCTCAGTACGTTAAAGATGGGAGAGGGCCTATATATCAGTCTTGAATGCAACCAAATCCCCTAGCCTGAACCAGGCCACCCAGTCAATTCCCCATCCTCACCCCTTACCTTCATCACCAGCCTTTGCCTCCCCCACATCCCATATTGCACCCCCTCCACAAGCCTGTTGAAAGAACCAATTTTTTATTGGCACACTCTACAACTTCTTTCTGGACTTGGCAACAATGCAGGCTACTTATCACTCCATCCATGTTGCTAAGTTCACACACTTGATTCACCTGAAGGTGTTGCTCGCGGGCGCAAAGATTTGAATTTTTCCTGTGTCCAGTGACTGTTCCCTCTTGTATTTGTTATTTAGCCCTTATGGCCCTACTTCCTTTTATTCTGTATGCATATATATATTACATACACAGGGTGATTGGTAATTCGACCTATTCCTGGAAAGGGGTAATACTAGAGCACATTTGCAACAAATTTGACCCTATGCACCGGGGGTCGGAAATCAATGGGTTTCGAGTTATTGCAGTTTGTAGATTTTCGTGACATATTCCGACTTGCGACCAAAAAACTACTAATTTTGAAAAAACTACTACACCCTGGGCACTTAATTGACATGTTGCTAACAGCTGACAAATGAGTGACTACTGAGAAAAAAATTCATGCCCAAAATTACCATACCCACAGAAAGAGCACACGTCATGAAGAAATTTAGAAATTATCATTTAAATCGAAGAGGATTACTAAAAAAAAATGGTAACACACTTAGCGTAAAAATTGCGGAAAACACTTCCTCGTTTCATAAGCTCTCCAAAAAGATACAAATGTTGTCAACTGGCACACAGGTTGGGGGAAAAATCTGAATATAAAGCGGAGAAGGCACGTTGTAGACCTCTTTGTAAAGTGAAAAGAAGTTGTCGGTTGTGTTGTGAGAAATAAAGGAATGAAAACGAGTTTACCTGATGTGAGCGTGTTTGGTATGACATATAGGCGCATTCGAGAAACGGGATCGGTTCAACGATGCCAAGTACCATCAGACAATAGTTGTCAAGAAATACCACAAGTAAATTGGAATTTATGTATTTCATTATTAATGTGCACATAATCTGATATTCCATTCCCATGCTCTTTGTTTATCAGATTGTGTGTACCTGTGTATGGTATTCTTTTTTCTGAAACCACAGAAAAGGTTAAACAGAATATACAATGGTGTCTTATGCTTCTATTTTATGACACTTTTGTACTACCTTTGTACTATGGCATTCTTTTCTTTTTGCAGCCTATGAACTTGCTTGAAGCAGAATACGTTAAACTTTTATACATTGCTTTCAGATGGGTGTTTTTCCAATTACTGCATTCCTTTTATGTTTATAAAAATGTAGAATGCCCTGTATGATTTAATGTGTGACTAAATATATGTAACACTTTTTGGAGGGCCTAAAAGTAATGTAATAAACAATGCAATAGGTATCATAAACTTGGTCTATTCTCTTGGGTGAATTTTTATTTAAGGTGGACAATAACCATTATAATGTTTTATACTTATTTTCATACAGATGACAAGTAATGTTTCCTGTTCTAATTTGCAGGTCCGCCAGATTTTACGGAATAAACCGGGCAAGGCTAATAAGCGCAACAGATATGTTCCTTCTGAACCAGAAATAATCTTACGTGCTCCAAATATAGTAGATGACTACTGTAAGTTTCTTGGCCATAAATATCATGTTCATATCTGTATTACAAATATATCTGTAGGCTGAACTTTAATGTAATACCATATTTATGCATGTATAATGTGTGTGCATGTATGAATGGGCAATGTGTTACCCACTGATGAAGAAATACAACACATCATATTCCTATCACAATAGCTCGGGGAGGAGTCAATTTTGGAGATGGAACACACATATTCTTTTGCATGCTTTTTCCTTATGAATTCATAATATTACTTCCTACCTCTTGTTAAATAATTTTCACAACATTATGCACTAAAATATGTAGGTTGTGTAGTTGGTCCTGACATGTACTTCAGTTTCACCTCTCTCTTATACTTTCCTGCTTTTTACATTTCTTGCATTTAACCTTTTTTTTTTTTTAATTTGCTTGGGCCTCTTAAAATTTAAAATCTATGTTCTACCACATACGTATATTTTTGTATTGCATCTTTCCCTCACAAAAAGTTATTTGAATTTAGTAACCAATGTTTTCAGTAAAACTCTGGCTAATACTATGTATTCAATTTATTAGTGGACTATGTACATGTAGTGTGTTGTCCTATTTTTTTGGAACCATTACAGTTGAATGGCTTTCTTGTTGAATTTCAAAAGTATTGATTGATTTGTAAAGAAGATAACATTCTTGTAGATGCAAAATAATCTAACACAGTTATTTTTAGTGGTTTTTATTTTATCTGTGACATTTCATCCTGGTTTCCCAGAACTTTTTCAAGCTACACCGAAATATACATACAACAACACAACCTCACATGGCTAGTCACTCTACACTGTGTTAGATTATTTTCCATCTACAAAAAGTGGTTATGCAAACCTTTAAGAACATAGATAAAAATGTTCTTGCAAGAAAGTTCAGTTCACATTGAAGGCTTCAGGAGTGGAAGGAAACAGGAAATCACAAACCTTGAGAGATTATGAATCTGAAGCCATATTAAGTTAGAGACAAATAAATGATCAAAATAAAATTATGTGAATATTCCAAGTTTCTTCACAATCTGAGACTATGTGTGTCTTGGTCTAATTCAACTGACGTGGAATGACCCTAAAGGGGATTTGGAAACTGTGTCTACCTAACCTTGTTCTGGTGCAGTTACTCAATGACGTCACAGCTATCGCATCCAGCTGGGATGTTTCTATGAGCAACCACCTGTTCTAGTCTTTCCCGCATTATTCAGATTCTACTTTAAATTGTGACTCCTGTACCAATTAACCTTTTCCAGAGTTAAATGTAATCCAGTATGATTCATTACTATGATTGTCAGGGTTGGCCTGGGGGGCCCAGCCCAGTTTTCCCAGTTTTTCAGAAAAAAAACACCAAAAAACCCAGTCTGAGAGGTTTTTTTTTTTCAGAAATTTTTTTAAGTTAATGCTTTAAATACTTGTGAGATCCTACAATTATATATTTTTTTGGAAAACTTGTAAAGAAAAAGCTTAGGAGAACTTATAATACTAAAAGTGATGAATGTAGTAAAAGGCAGTGGGTTTTTTCAGGCTATTTTCCTCAAATAATGCTAGAAATGTATTTTAACCCAAATAAAAAGTTTATACCGGGTGTCCCAGAAGTCTTTCCCTGATTACAAACTTTATTCATATCCGCTATATGCAATGTAGATATGTGAAAGTTTTGCCAAAATGTTGGAAAACTAACCAAGTTGATTTGTTGCAGGTTTCAGTAATGTGGCAGTAGTGTAGCAGTGTCATTGCCAAGGAATCCGGAATTAATGCTCTTGACATTGGGTGGCGTCTTGAAGATAAATTCCATTTTTTAAATACCAACTTATTGATGGCAGATATTCTAGACGAAAGAATTCTGTACATTTGGAAGTTCCTCTGCACTGTTATTGGTGACCGGGTCTCGTGATACCAGAGGACATGCTGTGCTTTTTCCTGATTTGTGAACATTTCTGGTTTGCTGGGCACTAACACTGCTACACTACAGCCACATTACTCAAACCTACAACAAAAAAAACTTTGTTAGTTTTCCAACATTTTGGCATCACTTTCGCATCTCTACCTTGCATATAGCAGATATGAATAAAGTTTGCAATGAGGGAAAGACTTCTGGGACACCTGGTATATCCAAGAAACAAAAGAGAAAGTGTCAGAAATTTTTAGATAAATCGTTTGCATTGATTGATGCATTATACTTGAACAAAGCTTATAATTTTGATATGTGGGAGCACTTTGTCACTTCCTTATGTGGGCGGAAACCATAGTGGCACATCATAGTTTCAACTGTGATGATCAATTGATACAAGAAATTTTTGCATGTTTAAGCATTACAAGGGAGAATTGAGTATATTTTATTGAAATGTCGTTAATTGTGGCATAATTAAATCAACACTCTTTAAATGATTTTTTTCATTTCTCATCCAAATGGGTTGCTTGCCTATACAGTAAAATGTTATTTATATCTGGTTAGGTGCTCTATACCCACATACTTTGTGCATCTTCATAATTACCACAATGTCAAGTTTTTTTGCATGAAACTTACAGGAGTATTATGTACTTGCACCACAATTTGACAGAAAAATTATCAAAATATGGTGCATGATTTAGGAAGAACTTGAGTTAGAGTGGATGATAGTGGCCATGATAGCTGCTGTAAATGTAGAATCATTTAGGTAAAATTATATCTGCAGCTAGAAAACTTGTGAGCAAAATTGGAGAATTTATGTGAAGATGGTGGCAGAAAAACTGATTTTCCCCATGTCTCTGTGCTATGCACTACAGTGCTTTTCTAATTTTTTTCAAAACAATCTAGAATACATTTTCAGAGTATAAGGAAGTAAACTGAGTCATTTAGGGAGAATTCACACTGAAGAGACGCACAACATGTGACAGGAGACACGTGTCACTTGGAAGCGAATCCTCAGTAATCAATGGAACCTTTCGAACCAAAGGGACACTGCAAGATGCATGTGTTGCCATGTCGCTTACGTGTCTCTCAGACTGCCGTTTTTTCAATACCGTGCATAGTGTTGCTTCAGTTTGTTGTTCGCATATGCACAGTGAATACTTCACCCCAACGAGCTATATTGAGACTCTAGAAGAGAGCCCAGCTGGAGGCCTTAAAACATGTTTGAAGCTCAAATTTGTTGATATAATAAAGTATCGATATGTTCAATGTTTTAAGATTTAAACAACATTCTTTTCATTTTATCGAGTTTCTTGATGCAGTTATCAGCTGTAATTTGCCTTCAACATCGCCAATTACGACGTGACTGCTTTTATTTGAAAAAGCCAGCATATGGAGGCATTTTAGTTGAAAATAGATCAGTCAACATGATGAAGTACTCTAGTGCATTATTCTCAACTGACCCGATACCGTGCCCTCGTGTCAACTACACTGAGCTGCGAAACATTCTACTGAAAGTGGTTGACAACTACCATAATCCTAATATCATATTTGAGTTGTGAGTTTTTGTTGTTTAAGTCCATTTTATGCACAAATATACTTATCAGGACTCGACCCACAGTTTAAAGTAGGACCTGTGCCTCCATCGGTTATCGAACTCGGAGAGGTTACCACTTCGTCATCCATATTCTTTATATTTGTCAACAGTCCTACACATGTAATCAAACTATTTTTACTCTTTATGATTATGCTAGAATTTATCAACATTTAATTTCATAGGTACATGTTAATTTATGCATAAAATCTTAAATACTGTAAAGATTCACAAGGAAAATTCTTGCGCTTGGGCATTAACTAAAAAAAAGAAAAAAAAATGTACCGGAACATGGTTTCATGAAGGTTGAGAACCATTTCTGTAGTGTTTAGGTATTCGCTTTATTCAGACTGGAAAGTCTAGCATATGCAGTTTGAGGTCAGTGCATATTATTTCTCAGTTTTCTCATGCACAATATGCCTCTTCAATGCGATTTAGATGTAACAATGTCTCTTGTTACATTTTTTCGGTTGACTAATAAACTGATTAATGCAATTATATCGGTACTATCATGCAAACTCAGTAAAGAAACAAGTAACACATTTCGCATGCATCTTGTCTCTTCAGTGTGAAACTCTTGTGTCACATGCCATGTGTTGCTTTGGTGTGAATTCTCCCTTAGAGATTTCATTGGTCTGCAATTTTGCAGTAAAACTTTTAAAATAATATTTCATAGCTTAGGAGAGGAGTGGTGGTAAAATCACAAATGTTGTTTTTATGATAACTGCCATAAATGCAATGCTATTTAGTTGCAATTTTTATACTCGCACAATAACTTGAATGATTGGTCTCACATTGTATTTGAGAAAAATTTGTCATCGTGTTTAAAGATAGTAGACGACAGACAAGTTTAACATGTGTTGTGAGAACTTTAAATTATGCTCTTATTTTACTAGGTTATATTTTCATAGATTAACACAGACAAGTTTCAGGCATGTTACAGCCTCACTTGAGTTTTACCTTTTTAATAAAAGCTTTAATATAGTGTGTGTTTTAGGAAGGGTGGGGGTAAGTCACCAATTTTGAGACCATGATAACTGCAGGAAATTTAGAGGTTTTTAGCTGAAATTAATCACAACTAGGTACAACTCGGCAATGATTCTGTTTTGCATTTGTTCAAAGCATTTCAAGATTGTAGATAAGAAATTGATTTTTCATATGCTGAGGTAGATTCCAAATTCTGATGACACTTTCAAATGCCCTAAACTACATTTTTGGAGATTAAGAATAGAAACTCTTTCAAGAATTTTAGGGCTTCACTTAAGCTATAGTTTGACAAATGTTTTGAAATATAGTACATGTTTGGGGAGCGTTTGGGACAAAATTGAAGGTCACCAATGTTTTGATCATGGGAATTGCTATTTTCATAACAGCCAGATCTTTTGGAGGATGTATTATAAGGTATTCCATTTGGACGAAATGAAGCAGACAATTAAATATGGCAAACTTATAATTTGGCATGGTTAATACACGGAGGAGTTATTTTTGCTTGAAATATCCAGAAAAATAATTGGAATAAACAACTGGTAAACTGTGAACAAATTTTATTGAAACAGATTCAAAACATGTTACATAGCATTTTTAGATTATTTAATAGAGTTTGTAACTGTAGCATAATTTGTTTCATAAACTGAAGTTCAGAATGAAATATTCACTAGTAGTATTTACTAAAAATGTGCTGCATTTTTAAAAACATACTTTAGCATTACTTATGTGAAATTTAGAAAATTTAGAACTTCCGCATTGCACAATTTAATGGTTAAATCCTATTAATTTCGAAGATTCACTGTCTTCATTCACAAAAGGGTACGGCGTTTGAAGCGGAGATGGGATTTAACCATTAAATTGTGCAATGCGGAAGTGCGAAATTTTCTCAGTTTCACGTAAGTAAGTTTAAACCGCGTTTACCGCAACCATCATGAATACTTTAGCATGCTTAAATTTGAGTATCATTGCAGAGAGAAGAAATTAACAAACCTGGTCGATAAAATTAGAAGTCTCACTGTAACAAAAAAAAGTTACAGTTCTTGTTTTGTTTTTCTTCTTGGAAGAATGGTTCTGGCACTATTCAAGCTGATTTGTTAGGTTACTGTGTTGCTTGTTAATGTGTTCATCATAACAACTAATTGTGTTATGTTCATAAATGATGATGCATCCAAGTATACACACATAAATATGCACTTCTCTTGTATGTTTCATTGATTAGGTTTATTTTATTTATTTTTTCTGCTACATTTGGGCAATCACAAAGATTAGAATGAGTGATGATATGATGAAATTGATGAAAGGACATACAAAGGATACCCATGCCCAGACTGGGATTTGAACCCAGGACCTCTGGCATCATAGGCATTTCTCTTGTTAAAATAAATTATTAGTCGTCACCTACAATAAGGTGCCAGTATGAAGTTCTTTTGTGTACTGGCAGAAAAGAAAAGCACTGGTTATAACATATTTTGTACCCCTCCCCCCGGTAGTCTGATTGTCGGATACACCAAAGTATGTGCCTCCTCAGGGAAAGCAACAATGAAAACTGATCACAAAGCAACAACATTAACTATTACTCTCTTCAGGAAGAATAGAATCAAACTGTTAGACAAATATTTTAGAAGAGAATATGTTAACAGAAATGTTAAATTGCTTTTGATGGTCAACTATTCCCTGTCTCAGTTATCTCTGGAACAAGGTCGTGCATAGCATCAGAGAAGGGGAGGAAATCAAATGGGCAGAGCAAAGCAGTGCACAATGATGCAGAGGCTGGTAACTGCAGTCGCTTTTCCCCCTCTTCATGCAATCCATTACCCTCTCCTGTGTTCTTTGGAGGAGCCGTTTCACATCACTACTTGCGCAGAGACTTGTTTTCATTCGCTTGCTCCAGAGATGTCTGGGACAGGGTATAAAGTAGTACAAATTGAATGTTACAATATATTACTACAAGGGGAAAAATGAATTTCATTTTAAAATATATATTTTTAAATATAACCTTAAAAAACCCAATAAAACCCAGTTTTGCCCAGGTTTTATTGGTTTTTATCTGAAAAAAAAAAAACAGGCAAAATGCCAACCCTGATGATTATTTGGACATAGGAAGCTGTAATTGATTACTATGATCAATGCATTTCAACTTAAAAGCAGTACTGTTAAAATAGATGTGCACTGCAAGAAAAAAATTTATTTTTAGATCTGAACTTGGTGGATTGGCATTCAAATAACACTTTGGCGCTGGCACTTGGCTGTAATCTCTATCTATGGAATGCAGAAACAAATACAACTGAATTCCTCTGTAGTGTGTGTGAGAGTGAGTATATTTGCTCAGTGAGATGGATGCAACAAGGATTTACTCTGGCTGTGGGTTCAAGCACCGGTTCTGTACAGGTATGTGGACTTATTGAACTACCTCTCCTTCCAATAAATATAGTTACAATATGACTGAATTCCACATTACTTCCTCATATTTAATAGTAATTGATAGAATAAGAATTAGGCTGAGATTAAAGAATACAATAATGTTATTGACTTTTATTGTTTTGATATGTTGTAGCTAAATTTTATTCAATGGTGTCAAGAGTATTAATAATTATTTATGGAGTAATAAAACATACTTTTTAAAGAAAACAGTGTATGGTGTAACAGTTTGCACAATGTGGAACCAAGAAGGTCCTAGTCTTGACAGAACTTGATCAAATTTTGCAGCAACATTTTTTATTTTTTTTGACAATTATTAGAGGCACATATTTTTGGTAAATAAAAAAGCAAAATTTTGGTACAAAAACTGAGTCAATTTCGGGTTCAAAAGCGGTAAATCGGTGTTATAGCGGTGAAAAATTGGATGAAAAGTGGTATATAAAAAGACATTTTGGTTTTAAAATTGTGAATATAATCCTAAATTTGATTTAAAAACTACACTTATTGCACAGAATTAACATTTCACTTCTAATAACACATTTATGTAGTTATAAGAGTATTAAGTTTATTTCTGTGTAAAGGAGTCCATTTTTGCTTCTCCAATATTAACAGCAGATTTAATCAATTTTCCGGGAATTGCATAACTCACAGGATACTTCAGACTTCAGAAAGTGTCGCGTCGGTATATAAATGGTAAATTTCGTGTTTAAGAGTTAATTTCGCTTTTTGAAGTTCATTTCGCATTATTTCGTGACAAAACATGGTCACAAAATGCATCTCACACCTTTCAAAAACATGAAAAATTAACACTACAATGTGTTTCTTCAAATTTCGTTTTTTCGTCAAAAACGAAATATGCATGCCCCTAACAATTATTCATATTTTGCAACTGGGTAAGAAGCATAAAATGCATCCACAAATTTGTAGGTAACTACACTGATCACATTTCGAACTGGCAGCTGGGAAACTGCAAATCAATGATCATTTGAACTTTCTTCGACTAACATCGGGCATTTTCGAGTAACAAGGCACTGAACACTGTTAGCAGGATAAAACAAATGAGTGTCGGATATATTACATGTTAATGTTCTTCTTGAAGGTTCGCATAACCACTTTTTGTATATGCAAAATAATCTAACACAGTTATTTTTAGTGGTTTCTATTTGATGTGAAAGAACTGACTTCGAGAATGAATGCATGGCACAATGAGACGGAATGTTAAATGAATTCAGTACAAGAGAGAAAAGGAACACTTCACATGAGAATATAAAGAAAAATGTGAAGAAAGTAAAAGAATGGATGAAGGAAAGAAAATCGTGATCATGAAAGCAGGCAAAGAGAACAATGTGGTAATAATGAAGAAAGAAGAATATGAAGAAATTGAGACAGTGTTTCAATAAAGATGATTTTGAAAAAGTCAAAGTTGACCCACTAAATGCTATAATAAGGCGAGTACATGAAACCATAGATACTAGTTGGATAATGAGGAAGAGAAAGAGAGGCTAAAAATGAAGAAAAGTGGCCATCCCAGTAGCATTTGGACTTCCAAAAAGACACAAAATATTCCAATGAGACCCATTGTGCCAATGTACATCATCCAACATACAAATTAGCCAAAAAGTGTGAGAGAACAATAAGAGACCTCAGGAAGAAAACAGAATTTGCAATAGAGCATTCCGAAGAAGTAACCAATATTTTGAAAACAATAGAATGGGATGGAAATAATGATCTAGTAAGTTTTGACATAAAAGAATTGTACCCCAGTGTTCCAAAAGAAATTGCTTTGGATTCCCTCGGAAAATTGTTACAAGAAGCAAAGGTGGAAGAACTAACAATATGGAACATAATAAGATGGGCAGATGTGTGTGCATAAGTCATAGTGTGTTTTGTTTTGGAGGAGAAGTATTTAAACAGAAGGAAGGATTAGCTATGGGGAACCCCTTATGTTTGTTAGCCAATGTATGTATACATTGGATAAAGAAGAGAGCAATGGAAACCTTGAAAAATGAGGTTATACTGTTCAAGAGATACGTGGATGATGTGATCTTCATAGCAAAAAACAAAGAAGCAACAGAAGAAATGTTTAGATTATTGAATGAAGGTCATGAAAGAATAAAGTATACAAAAGAAGAAATGGACAATGGAAAAATTAACTACCTGGATATATCCATTGAAGTGAGAGGGAAAGGAATTGAAACCATTCTGTACCATAAAAAGTTAGCAGGGAGAAAGTATATCCAAAATGAATCTGCACATGAAAGGAGAACCAAAGACAACATTTGGGAGAATTTTGTACAGAGAGCAATGAGATTATGTAACAACAAAGCAAGCTATGACAAGAGAAATTAAGTGGATAATGGAGGCAGCACAGGAAAATGGACAAAGCAGGGGATATAATTCAGATCATAAGACAAGAAGAGTAGATTACAGGATTGAGGTGAGGGGAAGAAACAGTCAGCCATAACACCTGCAAGGTGGAAAAACCAGTTCTACCTAGGAGGAATTAAGGACACACATAAATTCCTTAGAAGTGTAGAATGACTAGCCATTTGAGGTTGTGTTGTTGTATGTGTAGCTTCAAAAAGTTCTGGGAAACCAGAACGAAACATCGCAGAAAAAAATCAAATAAAAACCACTAAAAATAACTGTAGATTACAGGATTGAGGTGAGGGGGAGAAACAGTCAGCCATAACACCTGCAAGGTGGAAAAACCAGTTCTACCTAGGAGGAATTAAGGACACACATTAATTCCTTAGAAGTGTAGAATGACTAGCCATTTGAGGTTGTGTTGTTGTATGTGTAGCTTCAAAAAGTTCTGGGGAACCAGAACGAAACATCGCAGAAAAAAATCAAATAAAAAACACTAAAAATAACTGCGTTAGATTATTGTGCATATACTACATGGTACCAAATGTACTGTAAAGTGAGAGAGTTCTCCGACAACGATATCATTATTACCAGAAATCAATGGGGGTTAATGGTACAACTGTAAACGTTGTTCTACATAATAAAGTTTTCGGAATGACCACTCACACATTGGTATGAAAGCGGCAAAAACAGAACTATGTTTTGCAACGTTGCTTCGGGAGATGTTACTCCTACAGTGTTTACTTCACAACTGAAGTTGTTGGCATTCATTGAGCCACCTCCCCCCTGAAGATTGGGGGGGGGGGTGAATGAGCCAGAAATAGCCATGAAGGCCAGTCGCCAACTGGAAATGCAACTAGTGTAATGAAGACAATCACCCTGGGTGGGTGATGTAAGGTTGCATGAAGTGGCTCCGAGGCTTACCCAACCTCAAATCAATGGGTACCTGGGCAGGGGGGCAACCCTGGGAGATAAAGGTGACCGGAGCATGGTGCTGATCACATCGCCTCCAAAATTGCCAACAATTTAGAATGTATGCGGCCTTAACCTCCCCACCCCCCACACATCCCCTAATTGTGCCTTCATCACTATATGCACATGGAAGAAAAAAGGATATGGATCTCATACCAAATAATGAAAAATGTGCATTTCAACACAGACAGCATGACATAGTAATGCAACTCTGCTTTAACCCATTATTGTAGTCTAAATTGAATCATGACAAGCTTCTTCAAAACTGCATTTACCTTGACACTTAAGTGTTTATTATTTCATTATTTTGTAATGGAAAATATCAAACTGGATTTAGTCATCAAAACTGGCTAATAATACTCTGTGGTCTAGGTTAATCACTATCCCAGCTGACACCATAATATAGTTCCATAATATAGACTGTGACTGCCAAGAGGGCAGTGGCAATTTTCCTCAACATTGCAATAACAGTTGAATTGAGATACATATTTTTAAAAATACAGGGAGATGCAGTCAAACAGGGAGATTTAAAAAATTCACAAAAAATAGAGAGAGCAAATATTATTAATTTTTTTGAACATGAATGCACTGTACATGAGTGGAAATTACTTGTGCACCTGAAATATGTTCATTTTTTGAATATGGTGTCAGTAAGATGGCATCCTTGGTTTCGCACACATTGTCTGAGTCTCAGAGTAAATCTGCCCATGACGTTGCGTAGCATCTCCAACGGAATATTGTGGATCTCTTGCCGAATTCGCTCCTTCAAATCATCCCTGGTTCCTGGAGGGTTGTCCTTGAATACTTTAGATTTGAGGTAACCCTAAAGAAAAAAGTCGGGAGCCACCAAGTCGGGTGAATGGTCAGGCCACGGAATATCGCTGAATCTGCTGATGAGACAACCAGGAAATGAGAGTCCAAGCACATCCATAGACACTCGAGCAGTATGGCTACTTGCTCCATCTTGCTCAAAGAGTGTTTCTTCATCTGGGTCATAGTCATTGAGGGCAAGCAGGAAAAAGGTTACCAGTATGTCGCATAACATTTATTGTTTACAGTCACCATGTTACAGTGTTCATTTTGGAAAAAATAGGGGTCGATGATGCCACGAGATGATAATGCACACACCACTGCTACATTTTTTGAATAGAGGCGTTTCATGGAGTGTGTATGGATTATTTTTGGACCAATACCGAAAGTGAGTTTCGTCACTCATCCATATGTTGTGAACTCTTTCTTCATGTTCTCCAATAACATTTAACATCTCTTGGCAAAAGTGTATTAGTTTCTCGTAATCTTGAGGTGTTGGGGCTTGCACTACCTACATCTTGTATGGATGGTAGTGGAGGTCATTCTTCAAATCCTTCTCACTGTTCAATTGCTGAGATCAAGTTCTGTGCTATGCCGTCTAGCTGATTTTCGTGGATGTCATTCTAAGGCTACACGCAGCCGATCTATTGTCTGGTGTCCGGTGTGTTTTTTCACCACCTCTTTTCTTTGTTGTGCTAGCAGTGGCTTCAAAAGTTCTCACCCAAAGGCCGATAGTGGTAGCAGAAGGCACGGGAGCATGCGGGGGTTAACTGAAAGAAACTTTCAACGGAAAGGGCGTTGAGCTCCCAAGAAAACTATCAGAGTTTGCCTTTACAGCAAATGCACACTTGACCAACACTCCATTGCTACTGAAGCTTCTGGCTGTCTAGATGCTCAAGGTCACACCCACCATTCTCACAACATCATGGGTGGATTTACTCTGAGACTCCAACAATGTGTGCAAAACCAAGGATACCATCTTACTGACACCGTATTCAAAAAATGAACATATTTCAGGTGCACTAGTAATTTCCACTCATGTACAGTACCTTCATGTTCAAAAAATAACTAATATTTGCTCTCTCTATTTTTTGTGATTTTTTTAAATCTTTCCGTTTGACTGCCTCACCCTGTATATTGATAGACATAAGAAATTCAAGTGACTGTTATTACCAACACAGATAATAATGGAATAAGTGTCAAGTTGTTTCACTAAAGTTTAAACATACAGCAATTAAGCCATTAAAATTAAAATTGTAATATTTTTTTTTCAAATTTTTAAACTATCAGTAACAACAAAATAAAGTTCATCAATTTTTTTTATGCCTGTTTTTATATATATTATACCGTGCGTTCATTTCGATCTGCAGCCGAGAGATCGGGAGATGCGTGGCGGGCGACGCTGACGGAGATGCCGACATTTGCGGCCTGTAATGCCCGCTTATTTTTATAGACATATGCAGACATTTATATAAATATTGCAAAACGATCACTAACCTGTGTTATAACATGCAAAAGTTCTTCTGTAATTCATCTAAGTTCTGCTCTTATATACACAAAAAAATACGCTTTAGAAACGATGTTAAGAGCCACAGATAATAAAACATTTTAATCATAGTTTTGACCAGTAACGTCCTTCTTAAGTTTATATCCTTGAAAGAGTTTTGTGCCGATGGGGATCGTTTGGAGGTTTTGAATGTGCAACACTGTATCAAGATTACGCTGTAGAAGAAACCGTTAAAAGTCAATAGTGTTCGTGAGCTTCCTTGCAATCCGAAATCTCCGAGCTCGAGTTTTTTGTTCCTTCGCGACTAGATGAAGACAGAGTTGTAAATATAGTGGTGAGCAATGTAAACCAAGAGCGTGTTAATTTCGTACTGTGCACAAGAGTGTTATTCTTGGTTACTTGAAGTTACTTGTTTGTGTTATTGTAGTGTGTATGTGTGACGTGTCAGTGAGACGATTGGAATGCCAGCCGCAAGATTCACGTTAGAACAAAGATTTTTTTATGTATGACACGTACCTACGTGAAAACAAACTCGTGTCGAGACGTGTGTAGGTAATTTGTACAGAAATTGCCATGCGTTTCAACTCCACACAGAGATACGGTTATACATCTTGTCCTTAAATTACGAGAAACTCATTAAATTTTAAAACACCTAAGCAAAAACGACGGATTCTAATCGAAGCAAAACTCGATGATATTGGTGCAGCGTTAGAACGTTCTCCAAACAAACCTCTACACCGTGTTTCACAAGAGGTGGGCGTGTCAAAATCATCGGCACATACAGTCACTAAGCTACTAAAATTAAAACCATACTCTTATAACACAGGTTAGTGCTCGTTTTGCAATATTTATATAAATGTCTGCATATGTCTATAAAAATAAGCAGGCATTTCAGGCCGCAAATGTCGGCATCTCCGTCAGTGCCGCCCGCCACGCTTCTCCCGATCTCTCGGCTGCAGATCGAAATGGACGCACGGTATATTGTGATGCCTGAATGTATTATATTGTACAAATTCCTAATGTGCATCATCACATAAAAAATTATTTTGTGGCATAATTTTTCCCTTTAAAATACGAATACACTATTGGTAGGTACGTACAACAATGCAAACAGGTTTTTTTCTTTAAAATTTTTATTTCAGTTTGCTGTTAAACCCTTCTCTGTGGCGACATTGAAGGGAAATGCTTCCAAAGAGAAATAATCTATATACATGGATGCAACAGCAAGTTCGTTTCATTGTTGGTAAATAATAACTATGAGAAGACTTGCCACTTAATGAAGCTATGGAAAGCAATCTGTGAGGTCTGGCTAAAAAGAAACACAACTGGTAACCCCCTCGAAGTATACGTGCAACAGTGGGGAGCGCATTCCTTGGAAATAAACCTTGAAGCTTCAAGAAGCTGATGACAACCCTGGGTCACTGTCACTTGTAGTTAGGCAGTGGTTGGAGGTTAGGTTAGGTTAGGCAATCATGTTGCCGTAAAATGACAAATGTGAAACTTGAGCAGCACACTAACTTCAAGATATGGTGAAATTGAAGAAATCACTGAGTAAGTTTCCACCAACTCTTTATCAATACCCTTGAATGCTGACTCAGCAATCATTCTGAACAGTGTCATTAATTTTTGTCACATTTTCTTCTGTTGTTGCCATGACAGGCAACCTGCTTTTTCATAGTCTTCAACATCCTCATGTTCCATGGTAAAGCGTTTGTGCCGTTCAAACACATGCACACGTTACATCGCATCATCACCATCACTACAACAGTTTCACACGCTCACTTAGTGATTTCTATTTCACTAGCGCATGTGTGTGTATGTACCCAATGGTCCCAACAAACAGTTGTCGGAGGGAACTACTCAGGATTACATAGAGGATAACCACAACATCCCACTGCAGTTTTCTTAGCACTTGTCTAGAAGGAAACAAGAAAAATCCTGTTGTTCCCTTCACTTTATTTGCCAGTCTGTTTTCAGTTAAGTTAGAACATGAACATGTTTCTGTTAAAAAATTATAATTGTTGCTCGAAATTCATTATCTAATATATATTACTTTTCAGATTGTTGACTGTGAAAGAAAAAAATGTTTGAGAACTATGATGACCCATACAGCTCGAGTTAGTTCTATTGATTGGAATTCATATATTTTAACCTGTGGATCTCGCGTAGGTGCCATCCATAACTATGATGTGCGGTCACAAAATTATTTTCTTTCCAATTTGGAAAGTCATACACTAGAGGTATGTACATATTTTATTTAAGTACTAGCATTAAATACATGATTTGTGAGAATTAATAGTGAAATTATTATGAAAGATATATTAATGGTCATTGTACACCTTGAAAGTTGTTTAAATACATCCAGCAACCCGAGCAGTTTCTGCACATGCAGGTAGCACCACAAACTGCTGATTGAGAAAACTATGTGAAGATCTCCAATCAACATTGTGTGTGCTACCAGGTAGGAATTTGCAGTGTAAACTTTAGCATTGATGTGCAATTTAAACCCTACAAGAGAAAATTTCTTCTGCCTTATTTCAGGCAGAACACAAATGTGTGATTCTGGTGCAAAAGCAATTTAGACACCAGTATCAATAAGACTCGCCACATGAGAACAATATCTGTGGATAGTTTATGTACTTCTGGACGACAAGTAGTGTGGGGGGAAAATAAAATCATCAGATAGACCGAGGACATCAGATGGAAAAGTTGAAACAACAGTCTTGCAATCAGAGTCCAGGCAAATATCTCTGATGCCCTAATCAAGAATTAGGCATTTCTGAATCCATTGTATATGACATTATATGAAAAGAGTTTAAGGTTGTATGCCTAACAAAATGATGTAAAATGTTGGTTTATTCATATTATTCTAGAAGTAGGAATCTAATTGTGTGGCACTCACCAATTCTTCGAATGAGTGTTACCATACTTATGTTATAGCATGTTTTACAATGACATTGGAATGGTGTTTATATGTACATTATGCTTGAAGTTAAAATGATAACGTGAAACTACATGACATTATCTAGTTCTAAGTTTCTGATAGTAAACTAGTAAAAAATTGGTATTTTTTTTTGTGAAAGAGACACTGTAATCATCCTTATTATTGTAATTAACAGTAAGCTTGTATCTAGCCTTTCGTATGGGAAATATTATAAATAATGAAAATTCACAGCATTACAAAATACACAAATTAGGGGAGCAAGCCAGAAACTTAATAAACAACCCAGAAAGTGGTGCAACAGTGATTTAGTTGCATGTGTTGGGCTTTCCCTTGACAGATACAGTAACATTATGAACAATCTGCTACTGCAAAGCACAAGACGTTTTTTATGCAAGTGACCCATGATACGACACATTACAGGTGAGTATACCACGGCCAAACATACGTATTAATACAAACAGTGATGTTCACAACAGAAACCGACCACTAGTAAGGTATGTGGTCTCCATGAACTGCTAACACTATGTTTGGCATTGAATCAACAAGATTATTAATAAGTTCTTGGAGATGTCTTCAACACTCCTCCATAACAGACATTTCCACCTGTTGAAGAGTTGCAGGAGGTCCCAGCCTAGCTGATATGCATCTTCCCAGAGCATCCCAGACATATTCTATTGGATAAAGGTCTGGGAAACACGCTGACCAATATATCCACTCAATGTCCTCGCCCTGAAGCATGTCATTCACCATCCATGCTTGGGGGAGGTGGGCATTATCATCCAAAAAATGGACAACCAGAAAATTTCTGCAGCCAGAGGCAGAACATGAGGCATGAGGATGATGTTTCGATACCTCTGGGCTGTCTATGTACCGTTCCAGATGACATGGAAGTCTCTGCACTGGGCATTGATGATTCTGCCCACACCATAATTCCACCGCAACCATACTGGGTACTTCATACACATTAGTTGGACATTGATGGGTTCCACATTCCCTCCAGGTCAGCAGGCATCTATTGTCTGACTGCAGACTAAAGCTCAACTCATTGGAGAAGAGAACTTGACTCCACTCGGCATGCCCCTAATCGTGGTGTTCTGTGGCCCAGTTTCTATGATCCCAACAATGTTATGCAGTCAAAGGGACACAGACCACTGGCCTTCGAGAATAGAGACCTTTTCACAGTCAGTTGTGAATGGTTTGAGTTGATACCCTGCATTCTCTTGCTGTGAGGAGCTCATGTTGCAGGTCAGTCAAAGTTTGTTGCCTATTCTGACAAGACGTTAACAGTATACTGGTCATCCTTGCTGTTGCTTCCCATGGAGGCCCTTGTCCTGGCTTCCATCGCACATTTCCCATCCGGAAAATGTGTCCACAGGCAGGAAATGACACTTCGAGACACATCAAAGGCTTCTGCTACCTGCCTTTGCATCTGTCCCACCTCAAACCTTCCAATGGCTCTATGTGATAGATTCTTGTAAATTGCACTGTGATGGCATTGTTCATATTGAATTATCCACTACTCAAGCCCCCACACAGAGTCTTGCCTTGTGGCATCAATCTTGAAGCTGCTGTGCCCACACTCCAGTGTGGATTGTTACAGCAAGGACCATTGAGCACAAATAAACCATAGCTGCACAGTTTGTTGGATTGTGCATGCAGTTTCTGACTTGTTCCCCTAATTTGTTTGACAAGTGTACATTTCTTCTTTTTCAACAATCTCCTATGAAAGAAGGGTGTAATTCAAAATTTTCAAATACTCCATTCTTGTATAATATTAAAACATTAACCATGAAACTCATTGTAATCACAAGAGAGAAGTGTATCCCTACAATATACATGAATATTGTCATATTCCAGCAAGAGAAGCAAGGTCTTGATAGTTTTCATTGATTATCTCCAAACAATGTTTTATTAGTTGCACCCTTCTTCTATTTAACCCTTCAGTTGTTTTTTTATGTCAATTGATGTTTAATAGTAGTGAATTTTGTACTTAACTTAAAATTGAATGCAATCATTATTTTCACCAGATTATATTTGAAATTTTTAATATTGTGTTCACTTGTTAAATGGATATGATTTACATTGTTGAATTTCTTGGTGGATTAACTAATTAATCAATTAATTATTATGTGTATACATACACTACTGACAAAAAGTTTAAGACAACCATGAAAAACGGCCAAAAAATCAGTATGGAGTGTTCTATGGAACCAGCTGTTCCTGTCCAAGAAAGACGTGACGATACACATGGAAAATGCAATGTAGTCTAGTTTGAACCTCGCAAGACAGGAAACCAATTTTTTTTCCGAATGTGTAGCATGTGGTTCGCAAAATGGAAAGTGACAAAATTTTTGCTGAAACTGGCAACATTGCAGCTGTGTGCGTGAAACCGGTGAGTACAGTAGCCAGCCTCATGCACATCCTTATCAGTGGCTCAGGGTCAGTTGCTGTTCATGCAGGCGACAATCCAAGCCCATTATTGTGTGTGAGGTGTTCAAGTTAAGTGGAGCTGTGTGAAATGGCCCGTCATCGTGGGGAACAGGCGATTTCGGTTGAAAAGTGTGCTGTTATATATGCACTGAAAAATTAAGGTTATTTGGAACGCGAAAAAGCAAGAAAACTGAATACAGTCAACTCTCGATTCAACGACCTTTCACAGTTCCCGGTAAAAGGGTCGTTATTTCGAAGGGGTCGTTATTGGAATTTGCCCCAATTTTCTGCTTAAACGGAGCTCTAACGGACACAAAGATGCATAGGAGATGGTAACACCATTTATCCTGGTAGTTATACAACCTGTTATGCACAGGACGCGTGTTGTGAGAAGGAAAATAGAACATGAAAACGTTTTCACAAAAAATAATGTTACTTTCTTTCAATTGTGCACAGTCGTTGCTTTTAAAGGAAATTCTTACAATTCTAGTTCATGAGAAACCCGTTTGCACTGAGACCTGTGGAAAGGAAAACAATCTCTCGCTTATTGCAAGCGAAACTCGAAGAATCTTAACACCAGTTACACTGGCGCCAGCAAAAGTCGGGAGATAATCGGGCAGAATGAATGTTGGATTTTATACGTGTCTAGTGGAGCATTGTCTGTTACAAGATTAACTAGTAAGATTAGATCTCTCGGGAGAAACAACACAACCTTTCTAGGCACCAGACAAAAGAAAAAAGGCGGGGCTGTAATTTTCGTTCTGGTTCGGCTGTGTAAAATACATCGCAAAAAAACAACAACTTTTTCTTTGTTTCAACCAACTTCATTCACCCTCCCCCCTTCCCCATTCAAGGGAGCAGTCCAAACTCCTTCCTTGAGTTGCATTGTAATCCAGTGTGAAAAAGGAAACGCGCAACTTGCGATCTGTCTTCACCCAATGCGTATTCTAGGACACGTCATTAAACAGCGTCCGAGTCGAAAGTCATTTAGGTTTGGAATTGAATTTCACTTTAAACTCTATATTTAGTCCCGATTAGCCCATCAGCATAAAATTGACTGAAAACAAGCTTTATGAAACTGCGCACTTTTACATATCAAAATGGTAGATCGTTATTTACTCTCACGTTAATTGATGATTTAATGTTGGATTTAGGAGTATTCCCGATGTCAAACACCCACTCCTCCAAAAGTTTTCCCCTTGAATAATGTCCTTTTAATCTCAGCGACGATTCCTACATTGAGCACTTTTTTTTTCTTCACATGAATGGTTCTGAAGAAAAACTGATGTGAATTAAATTTACAGTTTTGCTTATCAGAAGACGCAGAACATGAAGTTGTTTTAACTCTTTGTTTTCCTTTCTGGAGATCGAATTTCGTTATCGTCAAATGAAAACATCTTTGCGAGATTCAAAACAATAACTTTTTACTTCGCGCTGGATGAGTCATCGCTGTTATCGGCAAGCAAGAGCTTTGCAGGCTAGACAAAACACTGGCGCCAGCTGCATCGTAAAAGCAAGGAGACCGGCTGGAAGTTCGAGCAACAGGTGGCGGAAGAGAAAAATCCCAGCATTTTACAGATAACGCAACTGTCGAAGACGGAACTTTTAATAGTAGTGTAAAGAAGAAAGAAATGTCCCTTGCTTTACGTTTTACCATGCAACAGACAATAATACGGGTAATATTTCCTATGCAGACAACATCATAAAAAAATACCTGAATTCTGCAATTATCAACCGTGCACACCAGTGGCGGAGAATAAGCTGGGAAAATGAAGGAGGGTTAATTTTTTTTTATTCTGTTTTTGTTCGTTTTCAAGAATATATTGAGAACTGGTTGCCCCATTTTAGACGTTAAAGGAAGAGGGGTGGGTCCACTTCCACCCTCACCTGTAATCAGCCCGTGTGCGCACATGAGCAAGAAAATCGCCCCTCCCCCCTTTGCTGACAGGAAAAAGGGGAGAAGTCAGTCAGCCAACGGAACACTTTTTTGGCAGATATTACGACACAATTAGGAAAACGTATGAAGTAGGAAACGGGAGTTATGATGCACGTAAGATCGAAGTAAACTTTTGTGGAAACCTGGATGACAACGCATTAAGCGGGTTGACGATCTTTAGTTCGCCTATGTGGCTTTGATTATCTCTAACAGTTTCACTTTTTTATGAAGTGTTGCAGGGAACAAAGAACACGTTTTGAATGAAAGCGGTTACTGGAATTTGTCGGCTACAAGGTCGAGAGTTGCTCACTCACGGGAACCTACTGAAATCTAGGTCAGAGCTGGACAGATGGGCCAAACTTCCAGGTGCCACGCATCTGTATTTTGGAACATTCCTGCGATCTTATCTCTCAAGGTGGTGTATTTATCGATGAAAGAGCTTGACCTGCCATACACATTGGCAAAGACTGCAAGTCCATCAGTCATTTCGGGCTGCTCCCCCCTCCTCACCTGCGAGTTTTCAGCAGCTCTTAGGACAAGGAAACAAGTCAAGGTCGATTTAAAATAACATCCAAGCACATCTGATCTTCTCTTCTCGCGTATCCAAGAGAAAGTGTGGCAAAACAAGCCTGGCACGTTGGGTAGCGGCCGTCGGGTGCGGGGTAACATTGGTGCGCTTGAGGGAGGGGGGGGCAGAGGTCAAGTGCTATTGGATATCACTCAAGCATGGTGTGGTGGTGTCTATTTTTAGTTCAGACCCAATTGTGAGTGGTAGAGCGCTCGTGAAGGGAATGATTGGGAAAAAAATATGCATTTTTCGGCCGATTTCCTTCAATTTTTCAACTTTTTTTCCAAATTTTTCAACTTTTTTCTAAATTTTTCACGGTTCCCGGGAAAAGGGTCGTTACTTCGAGAGGGTCGTTATACCCGGGCTCGTAGAATCGAGAGTTGACTGTATTTCCAAGACTGGTGTTCATTGTGCATTGTACAGATACCGTAAAACCAACAGTTATGCTGACCATGCACGTAGTGGAAGAGCTCGTGTAATGTCTGCAGCTGACGATAGATATATTACAGTAACTATCAAACGGAACAGGCGCCTAACAGCACCAGTCATTGCTGCTTCCCTGAATAACAGCAGAGTGACGTCTGTGTCAACGGTGAAGAATAGGTTGCGTGAAGAAGGGCTGCATGGCAGAGTGGCTGCTAGAAAGCCATTCTTACAACGTGTGAACAAGACGAAATGATTGGCCTGGGCTAAAACGCACCAAGGTTGGAATGTGGATAACTGGAAACTGGTACTCTGGACCAACGAATCCAAATATGAATTATTTGGCAGCAATAGGTGAACCTTTGTGCGTCAAAAGGTCAACGAGAGAATGAAAGTGTCTTGTTCCCACAGTGAAACATGGGGGTGGAAGTGTAATGGTGTGGGGATGTTTTGCCGGAAACCAGATGGGGGACCTACATAAAATTCAGGGAACATTGGTAAAACAAGGGTATCATCAGAAATTGGTGCACCATGCCATCCCCTCTGGTCGTCATCTTGTTGGTAATGAGTTTATTTTTCAACAAAATAATGATCCCAAACATACATCCAAATTGTGCACGCTGTATTTAGAATACAAGGCAACAGAAGGGGCATTAGTTCTCATGATGTGGCCACCACAGTCTGCTGATCTTTCACCAATTGAACTGATATGGGACCAAATCGATAGGGACATCAGGAAGAAGGTACCCAGCAACACTCAACAGCTATGGGAATTCATCAACGATGCCTGGCGTAACATTCAACCATCCTATCTGGAAAAAAACTATTGGAGCACATGCCACGTGTTTGCGCTGCTGTCATTAAGGCCCATGGTGGACAATTGATGAAAGCAAAATATGAGGTGACATTAGTATGTATAGTGGATGCACCTATGTTTGTACTGTTTGTACATTGCCAAGCAGATTCCTACATCTGTTTCTGGTACATTAATTACAAAATACATTCATTTCTACTGATTTTTGACACTTTTTCCTGGTGGTCTTAAACATTTTGTCGGTAGTGTATATACAATTTGTGATATTGTGAAGACATTTTTTTTTTTACTCACTTATTAATGAAACTCATTGAACATTATTGGGTACAATAATTTGACCAACAAGGGATCCTAATCAAATGCCTTTTATGTCGCGGTGGCTCAGTCGGTAACGCGTCTGACTACCATGCTCAAGGTCCCGGGTTCGATCCTCGGCCGGTTCAAATCCGGGAACTTTTCTAACGGTGGAAGCGGCCCCGGCGCCTACCCAGCATCGAATAACATGGGTACCTGGGGGAAACCCTGGGGGGTAAAGGCGGTCAGGGGCGTGATGCTGATCACATCACCCCCACTCACGACCGGATCAAGAAAGTGTGGGGCGTTACCCCCACACCCCCTATACGCCTTCATGGCGTGGTGCTATGCACAGGGGAACACTTTACCTTTTATGTCTTAATATGCATAGTAAGTGATAATATAAGGGTCATTCAAGTGAAACATAGACAGTATTTGACAGGGAGGCTAGGTGGTTGCAGCACTGTAGGGCTTGGTGGTTCATAGTTACAGAACATAACGTGTGCAGTCTGTTTCATGCATCTGCTGAGTAGAGGAGGAAGTGAAAGCACAAAGGGTGTGTAAGCGTGTACAATGGGACATCATTCAATTCTTGTGCAAAGTGAAATCTGCGTGTGAAATCTTTCAGCAAATGTAAGCCGTGTATTGGGATGCATGTTTCAGGAAAACTGCTGAGGTGTGAGCATGCTCCATGATAATGCACGCCTACACACTGCCAATGCAATGATGGACACACTGCACTGTTTTCAGTGTGATGTTATTGAACACCCACTGTACAACCCAGATCTTTCCCCTTGTGACTTTCACATCTTTGGTCTGCTGAAGAAGGCTCTGAAGAGTAAGTGTTTCATCTCCAATCAAGCAGTTCAAGATGCTGTGGAATAGTGGTTCAAAATACAACCAGCATCCTTCTTTGTGGACGGTATCCAGAAACTTGTTCAGCATTGGCAAAGTTGCCTGAATGGAGGTGGTGGTGTTTATCTGTAGCCTCTATTGAAGTAATACCAGTATGTTTTCTTCATGATGTGTATTTTCTTGCTTATAAACAGTGTTAACTTCTACACCCCAGTCTATGTTTCATTTCAACGACCCTCATGATGTATTTATACAATTGAAAAGAGTATTTGTTTTACTTGATGTTATTACTAAGTAGTTATTTCTTTTCAGATTTACCTGATTGTTTACTATGGATTAATTGCGTAAGTGACACACATTTTGTTGCATGGTTGTGAATGTTAAATTGTTTTATGTGAAGGTACTAAACGATCTGAAACAACAAATTAAGATCTTCTATTTGAATTTTGAAATTACATTGTAATCTTTATGAACAGTTTATTCCACCATCCTCGTTGGAATTCGGTTTGTTGTTGCTTGGCATGTTTCTGCTGTATATTTCTTCTTTTTCAACAATCTCCTATGAAAGAAGAGTGTGCTGTTGTCGTCTGTATGTCTGCATATGTGTCGTCTGCTGTTCACTGGTGTTAATTGCTGCAGTAAGGGAAGCCAAGCATGGTGTGCCTGACCACTATCTATGTTGAGTTCATGGTTGTAGTGCATGATGGTGTGTGTTTCTCTGATTTTTATGTCTATGAGAGTGTGTGCTTTGTATTTGACATGTACTTTTTCGATTTTATGGTTGTGGAATTTGATATGTTTTTCAAGTCCGGTGGTGGGTTGGGCCGTTTTTTCCATTTGATAGGTGCTACTGAAATTAATAGAAAATTACTTAAAACAGCTTCGTGGAAAACGTAAGTACCTGTATTATCTATTACCGCATCTCTCATTCCCATAGTATGAAGTTATGTATAGTGTTTGTTTCCTGTCTATCTTTCTCTATTCCTTTGGATCAGCCTGTTAAGGGACCCTACATAATACATTTTGTGTTGCTTATCATATACATTCCAGCTCAGTCATGCATTTCCAGATATAAACCTACAGACATTACAGAATAAAGGGAGAAATATTACACATACAGTATTTATCATCTATTTTTTTTAATGTACATTGTTAAAATTCAATGTGACCATCATGTATGACAAATGTACCCAGAAATAAATTATACTTTCTTAGTATTCCTTGTGTAACTCAGTCATAAAAGAAAATACAAAAATCCTTCTTTTGCCTAAGAACCTGTTAATATTTCTATAGCGGCATTCGATGAGCGTTGCAATTGACTGAAAAACTTACATTTGTTATTTCTACTGGTATGGTTATTTTTTGACCCAACCCTAGTTTAGTCTTGTTTCCATGGATCATGGTACAATTTCTGTAACTGAAATATGACCTGAAATTTTAGCCATTGATATAATAATGATAACGATAACCTATACTCTGGAATAGTCATCTGATGAAGAAAACATGGACTCACAATTATGAAACAAATTCAAATGTTTAGAATGTTTGGAATACTGGGAAAAGGCAACATTCAAAGTAGACTGGCAGAAGTGCATGCATGGGACAATCATGTTGTATGGTGATAGGTGTAATAATTGTGTGAGTAAGGGGAAAATAAAGAAGTATAACAAGCCTGGGAGGAATATGAATAAGCCTATTTGTTAATCATTTTCTGTTTTTAACCCATTAATGTCCAGCATCCTCATTTGAGGACACTTGGTTTCATACTTTTTTCACATGTTACCTTCTTCATTTTTGCAACAATTTTGGCTGTGTTATGTTAACGTACAGGATGTACACAAAGTGTCTGACACATTTTAAATTATTATACGACATACGCTTTTAGAATGAACATGAGTTCAGCCAATACACAGTCAGTGCTCTTGCGCTACATATTGCCAAACCAACTGCTAGCGGAAGGGGATCACAGATAATTCGTTGTGTCCAATATTCAACTTTTTTATACATAATGCATGCACGTGATATTTCAGTACAATGAAATATATAGTAAAGAATTCGACACATATATCACTGCAGCATATAAGAGAAACTCGTACCTGAAAGAAGTTTGAAGGTATTTATTATAGAGGAACTGCAAGGTCATCATCATCGCTCTTGTTTCTGTTTTCTGGCATGTTTCCCATGAGATTTGAATAACGGTTCACCTATTTCTGTTTTATAATACTCAACACAGTATGCATACATACACCACATGCTTTAGCCGTAAGATCTTGGTTATGAGAAGACACTGTTTCAGCACACACTTCTTCTGACGCAAATTCCGTGGATTTCTATCTTGTGAACATAATATTTTACCCTTGGTAAAATATATACTACTAGTACTAGGTTTCGAGAGCAACATTATTAATTTGATTTGATTTGTTTTGCTTTTCTGTCAATTTTGGCTAATTGCAAAGATGGGAATGAGTGATGATATAATGAAATTGATGAATGGACATTCATAAACATCCATGTCCAGGCTGGGATTCGAACCCAGGACCCCTGGCATCATAGCACAATATGCTAACCACCATAGGGGCTGGCAGGACATTATTTAATAACACTCACTATTGCACAACTATCAAACAAGGACTGTATTGCACAGCATGCTACGATGCCAGGGTTCTCGGATTCGAATCCCAGCGTGTGTTTGTAAGTGTCCCTTCATCAATTTCATATCATCACCCATCCTCATCTTCACGATTAGCCAAAAGTGGCAGAAAAGCGAAGTAAAATAAATCAAATCAATCAATCAATAAGGGATGTATTGAATCCTCTCACAACTGTTCTTCGTGGCGTACGAGTATAATTATCTAAATCTGCCCTTGTTATGAAAACGCTGAACTCAAACTGACTTAAATGACTCAATGTTCAGACACAACAACTCAGCGGGGTCAACACGGTGGCAACGAAAAAAAAAAACAGACTGAACACTGAAGGAAAATGAAAGGGGCATTGTGTGTATGTAGAGACGTGTTGTTTCGTGTGTTTCTTCGAGAAATGATAGGCGACGGAAATTCATGGGACTCGGACAGTCAGGTTCAAAATGTCGTGCCCCATCTTATGATGAACCTTAAAGTGGTGAGTTTTATCAAAACTTCTTGCGTGCAAGAAAAAATACAGAACACGGCGTTTAACTTGAGTGTGCAGTTTCCTAACTGTACATCGCACTCTTGCCATTGACTGGTTGCCAAGGACATGCTCTCAGTAGCTCTGTCTGATATCACTTCTAAAAACGTGTGTCGTATAATAAATCAGAAACTAATGAAGATACAAATTAACTGGTGACAAGGATAGTTCAACTGAAAAAGTCGTATGTCATCACTTTTGTAAGGTTTGTTAATATTGTTCATCATGCTTTGAACAAACGCTTGCTGGGAAGATGAATTTGACATATTGGTCTGATTCCTTGGCACACGAGATTGTCCGGAAAAAAAAACAACTTTTTTTTTTCTTTGGGGATATGTGGTAGAAATATTTTATGAGGCACAGCCATTTCTTTGTACGTTTGCCAGCCCCCGTGGTGGAGTGGTTAACACATCGTGCTAAGACATCAAGGGTCCGAGGTTCAGCCTGGACATGGATGTTCGTGAATGTCCATTCATCAATTTCATCATATCATCGCTTCCCCATCTTCGCAAATTTGCCAAAAGTGACACAAATAGCAAATTAAGCAAATCAGTCAATCTACCTTTGTACTTTTCTTGCATCATTCATCATAAAATGGGGCCAATTAAATCAAATACAACTGTAAATAAAATGTCTAGATTTTGCTCTTAAGGTAGAAAAGTGATGGAATTTACCTTTTTGCCTGGATTATTTCAAAAATAAAAAATTTTGCATGAACTCAGATTTTACACACAAAAAGTTTCAGACTGCAGCTGAGTACAAATAGCACATTCTCACAGAAACTCATTGAATTACAGCACATGGGGCATCTCACCTGAAATGACCTTACAGGAGTTTAGTAAATGTCAATGCAATATACAAGGTGTACAACTTTGCTTCCGCCGTTTTCCCCCAAAAATATGATGCTGTAATGAAAAACATTGCTTACCCAGGCATTATTCAAAGTATTGTCCATCGCTGGCCACTACTTTGTCCCATCTTTCGGGCAGCGTACGAATGCCGCGTCTAAAAAATTGTTCATCTTTGGAGGCGATCCACGAATCGATCCATTTTTTGACTTCTTCATAAGATCAGAAGTGTTGGTCAGCCAGTTCATGGGCCATTGATCTAAACAGGTGATACTCAGAAGGAGCGATGTCTGGAGAATAAGGCGGGTGGGGTAGGACGTCCCATCTTAATGTTTCCAAGTACGTTTTCACCACTTTGGCAACGTGGGGTCGTGCGTTGTCATGCTGCAAAATCACTTTGTCGTGCCTCTCGCTGTATTGCGGCCGTTTGTCCTTCAGTGCTCGGCTCAAACGCATTAATTGCGTTCGATAACGAGCACCTGTGATTGTTTCACTTGGTTTCACTCCCAATTGTGCATCTTCGAAAACTTTGTCTTCCACCACTATGCCGGTCTTCGACGTTAAAGTCACTGTTCTTGAAGCGTTGAAACCACTCACGACAGGTTCTCTCACTTATAGCGTCCTCACCATACGTAGTGGAGAGCATTCGATGAGCCTCAGCCACAGTTTTATTCATATTGAAACACAAAAGTAGAACCTCCCGCAAATGGCGAGAATTTGGCTCGTACACTGACATTTTCAATCGCGAACAACTTCACGATCCACACACCACTCGACTAATGTTTGAATGGGGTTATCTTGACAGAGGTCCAAGCTAACTGCGTGACGTTTGCGATCTGCTTCTTTCGACCGCTACTTCCTGTTATTGCCACCTGTCAGAAAACGGCGGAAGCAAAGTTGTACACCTTGTATAAATATGTTTCTTTTAGTTTTATTTTTTCTTGTTTCCTCCCTAGGTCTGTGGGCTTAAGTGGTCCCTTGATGGAAAATACTTAGCAAGCGGAGCAAATGATCATGTTGTGAACATTTGGCCTATTGCTTATCAGCAGCTGTATCCTGAGAACCGTCCACTATTTTCTTTCAGGTTTGTGTGTTTTATTTTAAACAACATGATTGTAAGGCTTACAAATGTATGGTAAGTAAATGCTAATATTACCAGTTCTGTGGATAAACTCCCATTTTTTAAAAAAATAGGTCAAGTTACATTGTGACTAATACAGTGCCCACAATTAAATGTATTCCTTTCCTATGCTGAAACTGAAGTTAAGCCTATAGAATGTTGACCTGCTGATATTGGTACTTGAACATTGTGATAATTATTTCACTGCTACACTATGTCACATTAATCTAATACATGGGCTGAAAAAATGTAATGGCAACACTTCTGTAAATGCAAAATTGCATTATTACCAGAGGCAAAACCACTTAAATTTCTTCTATGTAATCTAATCCCATGACTGCCACCTTCTGTGCCACCACAGTACTATGCAGTAGTTTTTGTCTGTCACTGAGGGACAGCATGGTGCTGTATGCACATGTATCATACTCCACAATGAACATCACCTTCACACTGCCTTGTGCAGTTATACATACTTTGGGCAAGGAGACCCGAAATGCTTCCATACATTTGATTGCAGCTTGAAGTGTGTGTCATGCAAGTAAGCCTGAGTTACATTAATAGTGATGATCCTTTCAAGGAAGGCTTCACCTTTCCTCTGGTAGCAGTTCTGCAATTGCATAACAGTGCCATTGTTGCACCTCAGTAATTTCATAGGGTATGCAACGTGCTGTAATTTTCTGGTATCAGAGCATATTGTGCAGAATATTGGTCTGTTTTGTGGCATATGCCTACCTCAGCATTAAGTTCATACAGTCCATTGGTGATCAACTACCAGAACAGAGGCAATGAGCTGAATTGTGTGATTGTCAACATGGGGTCATCCCGAGTGCTAGCTGTCCAGAATGGAACATTCACCCATTGTGCCACTGTATGATATGGCAATGCTGCATCATTACGTGCTTCACACGGTTCCTAACAACAGTTTTGTGCACTATAACCTCACGCAACTTCAATTTTTATCCAGGAGTGTTGTTTCAGTTTCATAAACATATCATTAGGGTGCTTACACTATCCTTTTTTACTTCAGGACATCATACAATGTGACAGAATCACCTTGTACAATGGCCACTGCTTGCTGCATTATCTCATCTCACATTCTGTTATCAGCTACACCAAACCTATGGGCACCTGACTCATGACCATCATGTGACAGTACAAACATGTGTTATTGGGTTATCAGCCAGGATAATTTGTTGTTAACATCCAATGTTTTGAGTACAGACATTCCTCTCATCATCAGAGAATGTTGAATTGGGCACCAGTAGAAAGTTAAATATGAGTGGGAAGAGACTAAGCTTAGATTCTGTTCTGTGATAAGCTCATTCTATATCTCAGTGTTTCATTGGCAGATGTCATGCTTTTACATAGAAGTGAATTCCATTGTGACTAAGTTGAAGTCCCATGTCCCTGTTGAGATTCTTACTTTCCCAGGAAATGGCTATGGATTCCTTTACTCTTCTGTCCCAGTAACCAGCACATTTAGGAGTGATCTTTGTATCTTGAAATAAAATCGTATGACCATTGGTAACGTTATGTTCTTGTCCTGACTTCTCTGGTTGGAAGAGTCTGATGTAGTTTTTATGTTCATTTCATCTCTGATGGTTGGTGCATCCTGCTTGTCCTGTATGTGAAGTCGCACAATTCACAGGTAACGTGGTATACTCCTGGAATATGGAGTTCCACATCATTTTGACATCAGAGTAGGGCCTTGGTCTTGAGTGGTGCTCTTTGGATGGTCTCACCCTGTGTCTGGCGAGAATTCCGCTTAATTTCCTGACGAATGCATGTCCAATGAATCGTAAAACTGTTGTAGTGGGACATTAAAATTAATCTAGCTGATAACCCAAAATCACTTGTTCAAATCACATCACCAGGAAAGTACTAGTTCTAAAATCTAACTGTAGTGTTGCACTACTTTTCATTCAGCCCTTGTAGAATACAGGTTTAAAATATTCAGAGTTACTTTAGCTGACACTCAGTTTTGGTGAATAATAGATAGAGAATTGCAGTACAAAATGGCCTCCATTTCAGTGTTTACATTTTGGTGTTAAAATGGTCAATAATATCTCCAATTTGACTTCAAAACTACTTATTACATGCAGATAGTACATTTATGACCTTCATCTACACGAAATGAAGTAAGTAAAACCCTAAGACTGCCTGGCTTCATTGTGACTTTGATTGTACAGAATTCTATGCAGAAAATCCATGCTTAAAACTAATGTAGGATAAAGGGTTCCAACTAGCTCTTACAGCACTAAAGACAATTTCTGACTAATTCTGTAAAAATTGTCATTTTTTAATGAGAAAATATATCAAAATACTTTATTTCTGGAGTTGTGCTAACACCAATGCTTATTTCTACCAACACAGTTTACTGGTAATGGTGTCCATGCCTGTTTAATGAAATGGAATTTTCCATCACCTGTACTGAATCAAAATGAGTTATTGTTCTGCGATTTTGCCTGACTCATGGAATAATTGATTGTGGAAAGTGTTCTCGGTGAATAAATTAAATTTCATGTGTAAGAGTTGCATTTGCATTTTGAACTTTATTTTCCACAAATTTGTGACAAGACATGTGATATTTCTCACACTCTTCAGAATCTAATGATGATGTAATCATTAGCGTGTGAATTTTTGCCTATTTGCCTTTTTTTATTCCTTTGTAGTAGAACAGAGATTCTCAAACTTCATTGTTTCATGGTGCCCCTTATTGTTTCAAGATTTTTCCATGGCACCAAAGTCAGAACATAGGTCTATCTAACACTTATAACAATCAGTTAGTGGAGGTTAAGTTGCTTGCCTTAACCATTAACTTCCCAGGTCAGGTTTTTGTCACACACTGTCCCAGGTCCGGTTTCGCAGACCTCTATGTTAAAATAAACATAAAAAATACTTAACAACTGCTGAATGCTATTTAACTGAACTAAATGTTTTAAGTTTGTTTCATGGTGTTTCTAGTCCAATAATGCATTTTATAGTGCCTATAAATGCCTAATATGAGGGTTAGAACCTATAATACTTAATCATGCCTAAAATGCCTACTCTGCAAATTTTGCTTACTTCAGCTTTTTTATGTGCCTTTTGAATTTCCCTACATTGAAGAAGGTAAGCCTTTGTTGATGTTGAAGTGAGTGAAATCTGGTGTCTGCCAGATTTGAGGGTCGCAAGGGATGTCAGATCTTTGGGAATACCAAATGTCGCTTAATCATGGTAAGCAAATTGCATAACCAGTTTTGGTGACTCATACTTGGACAAAAGGATGCCAACCCACCCCTTCTTTTTTTCCAGCTGAAATCTTTTAGGAGTCAATCAGTATTCATTTTCTTTGTTGTGTGTTTGAAAGGAAGTAAGAGATACTGTGCGTCCATTTCGATATTCAGCCGAGAGATCGGGAGAAGCGTGGCGGGCGGTGCTGACGGAAATGCCGACATTTGCGGCGTGTAATGCCCGCTTATTTTTATGGACATATGCAGACATTTATATAAATATTGCAAAACGAGCACTAACCTGTGTTATAAGAGTTGTTCAAACTGATATCCACCAAGTGCCAAGTGTGTAGACTTTCGGGGAGAATACATTGAATAGCCTGAAACTTTCGTGCCTGTAGCTAAAGTCCTTCTGGGTCGGGCCGAGAACTTATCAGTCCCCCTCGTAACGTGAACCTTGCGGCTGGCATTCCAATCCTCTTACTGACACAACACACATACACACTTCAATAACACAAACAAGTAACGGCAAGTAACCAATAATAACACCCTTGCGCACAGTACGAAATTAACACGCTCTTGGTTTACATCTGCTCGCCACTATATTCACAGCTCTGTCGCAAAGGAACAAAAAACTCGAGCTCGGAGATTTCGGATTGCAAGGAAGCTCACGAACACCATTGACTTTTAACGGTTTCGTCTACAGCGTAATCTTGATACAGTGTTTCACATTCGAAACATCCAAACGATCCCCTTCGACACAAAACTCTTTCAAGGATATAAACTTAAGCAGGACGTTACTTGTCAAAACTATGATTAAAATATTTTATTATCTGTGGCTCTTAACATCGTTTCTAAAGAGTATTTTTTTGTGTATATAAGGGCAGAACTTGGATGAATTACAGATGATAAATTATAACACAGGTTAGTGCTCGTTTTGCAATATTTATATAAATGTCGGCATATGTCCATAAAAATAAGCGGGCATTACAGGCCGCAAATGTCGGCATCTCCGCCAGCGTCGCCCGCCACGCTTCTCCCGATCTCTCGGCTGAAGATCGAAATGGACGCACTGTATATGTGGTGTGGAGATATCATGTCCATGTGTTTAACATTGCCAAAGCACAAGGCAGCAAGAAGTGTATTAAATAAAATATGGATTGCTGCAGAAGCTTGTTTTACCTCCGACAGAAAATTTGATTTTTGTTATTTAGCATTGCTTTTCTTCCACTTTTGACTAATTGGGACTGTGAGGATGAGTCATGAAATGATGGAACACTTGCAGAGAACACCCATCACTTGTGAACAATTGGGCATGCAACTGTGGATTTTGTTCAAATTGGTACAATTAGTACAGGCTCTTAATATGAGAATTACTTTTAACTGATGATTCCCCACAAATCTGAATTTCAATCAAAATAGTGTTAGTAGTTTGTGAATAATTAGCACACCTCTATGTATAAACTGTAATGCTAATACAATATAACTAGTGGCATAAAAGATTTTTCGAAAGATAAGGTTTACATGTACCGTTTTAGTAGTCAGCCCTCATTTTACCATCTTTTCCTGCCTTTGTTGTTATTTTTTTAAGAGAATATTGGGAGAGATGGGTATGACCCCCACAAACCCTCCTTGAGCATGGCCTGAGCATAACTGTGCATTGGAAGAAAAAAATTGAAATAAGTTCATATTAAATGCCATTTTAATGTTGTTTTTTTTTGTTTTGGGGTGTCTTTTAGTGCCTTTTCTTATTTTAGAGTGCCTTTTTAAGTGCCTATTTTCATCATTTTTGGTGATTTTTTGCCTGCATATTTGAGAGGTTTTTAGTGCCTATAAATCTGCACCCTAGTAATCTTACATTTCATTATTTCTGTCAAAAATAAATGTGCATGTCCCTACTTATGAGGTAATCACAACATTAAAAATAGGGACTATTTAATCACAGGTTCACATTTCCTCTAATGTAAAAACTGAGGACAAATGCAGGCTTGACCAGGACTTGAGCCTCGGTCTCCTGCATACCATGTCAACTACCAAGACATGACTACCCTAGCATTTACACTTTTATCTGCATTTAATTTGTCCAACCAGTGATGCTGCACTGTTCTCCAATCTCTTCTCAATCTAGGTAAATAACAGTGAACTTTAAAAGTAAAGAAAACTGTTGTGTAATAAGTGTTACAAAATAATTGTATGCATTTGGTGTCTATAAACTAAGGAAATTTGAATCTTACTAGGTGGAGCAAAAGTATATCTGCTAGAATATACCAGCTACATGTGAAACCATACTTTAATGTAGTCAATGTAAAATTGAAGAGTAAATGTTAATTCCCTGATATTGTAATGATTATCTGATGGTGAATATTTTCTTTCTCCAGTTCTCATCGTTCAGCAGTGAAGGCATTAGCTTGGTGTCCTTTCGAACGGAATGTTCTACTTACAGGTGGAGGCACAGCAGACTGGACCATTAAAGTTTGGAATATTAACACTGGCAGATATACAAATAGTATTGACAGCCCATCTCAGGTGAGTTAGTAATGATAAAAGATGGAATTTCACTGAGACAACCTGTAGTATGCAACTGTGATATACATAGTTGGAATCTTTCCAACTGGTACCACTGCAAAACTACATGATGGTTACAAAAGTGCATTGTAGAGCAGTCTGATTCTCTTTTCTTTTGGAGTGATGCATGTGGTAGCTAACAGACAGACAGGTGCATGCTATGTGTTGCCTCAGGAAAAATGTGCATTAACATACTATACTTGCTGCCATATTTGTTATTGCTTTATTTAATATAAGGGCTGGGACAGATTAATTGATACTCTGTTGGTATCAGTTAATATAGGCTGAGTAGTATTTGAAATTGAGGGTGATGGGAACTCATCCCCTCTTTTTACTCTAGGGGGAACAATGTGTGTAATTTATGTAATGTTCCAATGCTTCAAGAATAGTTATCGGAATACCCCTCCTTCCAGCAAGAATATTTTGAAATACCTTACTGAAAAGAGGCATATCAGTGTGGTAAAATTATTGGTTATAATACTGATAGGCCGCGGTGGCTCAGTCGGTAACACGTCTGACTACCATGCTAAAGGTCCCGGGTTCGATTCCAGTTCAAATCCGGGAACTTTTCTAACGATGCAAGCGGCCCCGGCGTCCACCCAGCGTCGAATAACATGGGTACCTGGGGGAAACCCTGGGGGGTAAAGGTGGTCAGGGGCATGATGCTGATCACATCACCCCACTCACGACCGGATCAAGGAAGTGTGGGGCGTTACCCCCACACCCCTATACACCTTCATGGCGTGGTGCTATGCACAGGGGAACACTTTACCTTTACCTTTTTTATAATACTAATCTGATACATCTGTAAATAGCCTGTTATGTAATAACTAATTATCTAATGTGTGTACATACTTCTTTTTTTAAACCAACACCCATTGTAGTCACCTGGATACATAAATTAATGGAGGAAGTTAATCTATCCTTATATTCAAATGGTAGAATATTGTTTATCAATATTGACAAACAATTTCATCTTGGTCACATTTACACTTGGAGATATAAATCATCAGCATTTGCTTCCCCATGATCACCATAGTCTCTGTACAATGTTTTACTGCAATCAGATGCTTCAAATGGGCTCCAGAGGGCTCCAAGTAGGAAAATTTAATTATTGCCACCTGGTACTTGCAGAACTTATTACTCAGAAATTACACATCTGGCCCCATGTTCCTGATTATTCCCCTTCTATATGCATGAAGAATCCATTGTTAAAGTATTGCCCTTTATTTTCATTACACCCTGTAAAACAATATACATATACAAGCACACATGCACTCACTCACTCACGCATGCATGCGGAGTGCTCACCCACGCAGAGTGCTCAATCACTCACGCACTCACTCGGAGTGCTCACTGAATTGCAACCACCTACCTAATACTTTGTTGTTTCCACTTTTGGCTTGGCGGACGGCCTAGACGCAATGTGGCATGGATTCCACAAGGTGCTGATATGTCTCCATGGGGATCTGACAACATATATTCCTGATTGCATCCTGTAAGGAGCCAACTGACGTCAGTGCAGGATGCATTGTTTGAAGAGCTCGTTCCACATCATCCCATTAATCTTAATCCCACTCTATGGGATTAAGATTGGGGGAGTTAGGGGGCCAATTCATATGCTGCATCTCTGTGGAATGTTCCTCCAGCCAAGCAAGTACAGTCCCACCTTGGTGACACTGTGCATTGTCGGCCTGGAAAATGGTAGAAGTGTTGCATTGTGGGGTGTAAGCGGTCCCATATCATCTCCCGATGCACAATGGATGTCACACAATGGTCCCAGTCCATGCCAACAGAAGCAACCCACACCATGCAGCCACCCCCCACCTACCTGTACAGCACTCACCATGCAGGAATGGTCCATAGCCTCGTGCTGTTGGCACCACACGCACAAACCTATCACAGTGGAGTAGCAAAAACCGTGATTCATCAGCAACACACCCTTTTCCAATTGTCCATGGTCCAATCAGCATGCTCGCGGGTCCAAGCAAGATGAAGTCGGCTGTGTCGCTTCATGAAGAGTGGGTGATGAGTGGGTCATCTAGTGTGCAACTTCATGCGTGCCAGTGTGCGCCGCACAGTTGCGTGGGATATGTGTGTTGTGCATCCACTGTTGTATTGGTCCTGTAATTCCCGAACGCTCTCCCCAGGGTGTCACCTTCCGTACACCCTTGCAATTCTGCCTCTTGGTGGTCATTGCCCCGTTTTCTTGTCACTCTCTGTACACCTTCACTACACTGGAACGGGCACATCCGACCTTTGTTGCTGTCTGGGTTATTGACGCACCTGATGCTCAGGCACCCACAATCATGCCCTTTTGGAACAATGTTAAATCCTAACCACCAATCTTGTTAAATGCCTTTTTTCACTGTTTTTTTTTTTATCATTTTATGTTGAATTTCCCTGATGATTATAAATTTTGTACTGGATTATAGGTGGGTTCCTTATTGTGGTCAACCAGATCGAAAGAATTTGTTTCCTGCCATAGCAAGCCAAAGAGCCAGGTGATCATATGGAAATACCCTGAATTGACAAGAGTAAGTAAAGTATATTTTCTGAATTATAATTTCCATTTTTGTGTAATTGTAATTAAAAAAACTTGAACATGATAATACATTTTGTAACACTATATTTACTTTATCACCACATGTCATTTGTATACTTCATGCTGCCCTGCACCAAGGAAAAATATTAAATTCCATGCTTTAATGTCACTCTTCGTTTTTAACCTAGAATCTCACAGAAAAGAAGCAATGGTCAATTGAGTTCCAATTTGTGTGTAATATATGCCTCCCCTCTGTTAATGTTATAATATGTATGAAAGATGAAAGTACTTTGGAATAGGAAGTTGGTTAAGAAGGGTGGAATATGTCCTACAAGAATTTAAAACATGCTCTTGTGCGATATTTTCTTCGTCATATTGAGTCTTTAATTTGGTTGATTTTTTTTATTTTTATGGGACTCCCAAGCACCTGAGTAGTGTACCACTCTCCTTGCCTTTGGTGAAATCCAGTATGAGTTCATTTCCCAGTAGAAGCCCCAAAATTTTGGTGGTGACACAGCATCATGAGGACAAGGGAGATGCTACTTGAAAATTAGAAGTAATGGTCCTTCATCCAGGAAAACCACAGATCACCCAAGAATAGTTGCTTGGAAATTTAGGCCCTTAAAAGAACTGTTGTGCCATTGAGCTCACTTTACTAGTTTAGTCTTGATGAGAAAAGGTTTGCAGGGTTGGTGGGAAAGAACTGGAAAAATGTTTGGATGAAGGTGTAATGGCAATCCTAAAGGAAATTGGAAAGAATGATGAAGAGAGGATTTATCTTGCCTGGGATAGGGCAGATGAGACTGGTATTGCTGCAGTCATCTACACCCATTCCAGCACAGTAAGGCTAGCAGTGCTGGCACACAGCATTACAGTTTGCAAAATACTTTTTTTTACTTTGAATTTTTTTCTGTAATTATTTTCTACCATCTCGAAGTAATAAACTTGAAGTCGTCCAGTACCAGTGGCATGGCATGATTTTTTTTAAAAGTGCCACTGGCCATCAGTACAACAATTATACCTGTTAGGCGTTATCATCCCCCCGGGAAAAAAACATGTCTTCAATCTAGATTTTTGTTCATTTCATTCTTTTTTTGTAATCCGCTCACTGATTTAGCCTCAAACACTCCTAGAAAGAACTATCACTCATGAGACAGTTACCGAAAAAGATCCAACGAATAGTGGTCGAGCCTTGTCAATTCTTCATCTGTGTCTGTTTCTTTGCAATGAGGTGCAAAGGGAAAGAAGAAGCACACTTTTCTCAGGTCAGTTTGACGTTTGTGTGGTGAGCAGATGCCAGAACTTTAGTGGTTTGTCTATGACTCTGCTCCTTCAGTGACAGTTAATGTGGAAGGGAAGCCCAGCTGTACGTACTACTGTTGCCAACTTAGTACTTTTGGAGCAAGTTTTGTCCAAATCACAAATCGCGTCAGAGAACTATCTTTTCATCTAGTACCTATCTGGTCTCAGCCGTAGTTACATCCAGCCTTGGCTTTGCAGTCTACCTCTAGTTGCTTCACCCCGGGTTCGTTACCCGTTGGAGGCACATGGCACAGTGGTTCGGATCCCACTTTAAACTGTAGGTCCAGTCCCGATTAGCCTTCCTGTGCATAAAGTGGACTTAAAACAGAAAATCAATCTATTTGCTTCACAGAAATAGTATCCCCATTTTAGGTGGGATTTAGCTCTTTTCTGCTAATTCAATGTGACAACACTGGCCTGTTCTGGCAGGCCTGACCAGTAACTGGGCCCCTAAACAGGCATATGAATAACCCCGTAGCACACTTTGCCCCAAAGTCTTCTGCCACTCTTCCCTTGCATTGGCACCCTCTCCTCTTGTTACTTCTTCAGGGTAGCGGAACAGGCCTCCCTGTACGCTTCTGTTGGCTGCAGAAAAAAATGTCCTATGCAATATCTATTTGACGACAATGCTGTTGGATAACATATTTAACAATGTTGTCATTTTATTGAAACAACTTTTTCATTATTTAATTTTTGCTCTTACCTGTCCTGCAAGAAGCAAATTGGACACACTGAGCACTTTGTAATAAATGCCAAAGAATTCATGAAGGCAGAAAACCATGCTTCAAGTCCAAGTTTTATCTGAATTCAATGTCCATTTCAATGCCACATGTTCCACCACAATGTCTTCATTGTATGGTCATGGGAATTGCAGATCAGCTGCTTGTGTTGAGTAGTCAAATCAAGCTTGTAGTATGGGAACAATTATCATCTTCAATGCCTCATTGAATTGTTCATCCTTCATAGGCATGTTTGAACAAATGATGGATAAATTGCAGCCTACTATCTTTCTCTGATGTAGCTGTAAAAGTACAAAAGTTAAGAAACTCTTAAATTTATTCCCCTACTTATTGAAAAATGAAAATTTGTTGCCATAGGCTAGAATAGCAGCTGAAGATTCATAAATGATAAGACTGGTACTGCAAGCTAGTTTCACAGACATAAAGTTAGGAGAGGGGCTATGACTCGCTCAAAATTCCAACAAATAAGTACTAGTTTCATCAGGATACATAAAGTACCTTAGAAAGTTTCAGACTGGAGTGACAAGTGGCAAGCAACACTTGTTACTTGGAAATGATTGATTGATTGATGTGTTGTTTTAAGTCCACTTTATGCACAGATAGGCTAATCAGGACTGGGTCTACAGTTTAAAGTGGGATTTAAACCACTAATTAATGTGCCTCCACTGGGTATCAGACCTGAACCCCTTGATTTCAAGGTGATAATGTTACCACTGCACCATCAGGAAGGCCCCACTTGAAAATGAACGTTCAGAAATAAATGAAATTCCTGCACTGAAGTGACATAATGAGCTTCACATGTTACTTTTGTGTTATGGTAATTTTCTTGATAGGCTGCAATGTGTCACCTCAGTGTGTTGCATGAATAAATTATTGAAAAATACACAATCACACACACATGCACCCTATACATATGATGCTATGTTATATGTTATATTATGATGAGTTATATATATATACAGTCAACTCTCGATTCTACGACCCCGGGTATAACGACCCTCTCGAAGTAACGACCCTTTTCCCGGGAACCGTTAAAAATTTAGAAAAATAAAAGTTTGAAAAAAAAAGTTGAAAAATTGAAGGAAATCGGCCGAAAAATGCGTTGTTTTTTTCCCCACTCATTTCCTTCACGAGCGCTCTACCGCTCACAATTGGGTTTGAACTAAAAATCACCACCACACCATGCTTGAGTGATATCCAATAGCACTTGACCTCTGCCCTCCCCTCCCTCAAGTGCACCAATGTTACCCCGCACCCGACGGCCGCTACCCAACGCGCCAGGCTTGTTTTGCCACGCTTTCTCTTGGATACGCGAGAAGAGAAGATCGAATGTGCTTGGATGTTATTTTAAATCGACCTTTTGTTTCCTTGTCCTAGTCCTGAGAGCTGCTGAAAACTCGCGGGGGAGGGTGGGAGCAGCCCGAAATGACTGCTGGACTTGCAGTCTTTGCCAATGTGTATGGCAGGTCAAGCTCTTTCATCGATAAATACACCACCTTGAGAGATAAGATCGCAGGAATGTTCGAAAATACAGATGTGTGGCACCTGTAAGTCTGGCCCATCTGTCCAGTTCAGCAGGTTCCCGTGAGTGAGCAACTCTCGGCCTTGTAGCTGACAACTTCCGGTAACCGCTTTCATTCAAAATGTGTTCTTTGTTCCCTGCAACACTTCATAAAAAAGCGAAACTGTTAGAGATAATCAAAACCACATAGGTGAACTAAAGATCGTCAATCCGCTTAATGCGTTGTCATCCAGGTTTCCACAAAAGTTAATTTCGATCTTACGTGCATCATAACTCCCGTTTCCCACTTCATATGTTTTCCTAATTGTGTCGATGTCATAACATCTGCTAAAAAAGTGTTCCGTTGGCTTACTGACTTCTCCCGCCTTTCCTGTCAGGAAACGTAGGGGGGGGGGGGTGCGATGCAGATTGTTTCAGCCACGATTTTCTTGCTGATGCGGGCTGATTACAGGCGAGGGTGGAAAAGGACCCATCCCTCTTCCTTTCCTTTGACGTCTAAAATGGGGCAACCAGTTCTGGATATATTCTTGAAAACGAACAAAAACCACAGAACAAGTAAAACAAAAAGGGACCCCCCCCCTTTCCCCAGCTCATTCTCCGCCACTGGTGTGCACGGCAATGTTGATAATTGCAGAATTCAGTTGTTTTTTTAAATTTATTTATTATATATTTTTTTAATGCTGTTGTCTGCATAGGAAATATTGCCCGTATTATTGTCTGTTGCGTGGTAAAACGGTAAAACGCAAAGCAAGGGTCATTTCTTTCTTCTTTACACTGCTGTTAAAAGTTCCGTCTTCGACAGTTGCGTTATCTTTAAAATGCTGGGACTTTTCTCTTCCGCCACCTGTTGCTCGAACTTCCAACCCGTCTCTTTGTTTTTACGATGCAGCTGGCGCCAGTGTTTTGTCTAGCTTCTGCTAATCTCTTGCTTGAAGATAACAGCGATGACTCATCCAGCACGAAGAAACACGCAAAGCTGTTTTGATTTGACGATAACGAAATTCGATCTCCAGAAAGCAAAACAAGAGTTAAAATAACTTCATGTTCTGCGCCTTCTGATAAGCAAATCTGTAAATTTAATTTGCATCCGCTTTTCTTCAGAACCATTCATGTGGAGAGGGAAAAAAAAGTGTGTTCAATGTAGGAATGGTCGCTGAGACTGATTAAAAAGACATTATTCAAGGGGAAAACGTTTGGAGGGGTGGGTGTTTAACATCGAGAATACTCCTAAATCCAACATTAAATCGTCGATTAACGTGAGTGTAAATAACGATCTACCATTTTGATATGTGAAAATGCGCAGTTTCATAAAGCATGTTTTCAGTTCATTTTATGCTGATGGGCTAATCGGGACTAAATATACAGTTTAAAGTGAAATTCAATTCCAAACCCGAATGATTATCAACTGCCACGTTGTTTAATGACCTGTTGTTTAATGACCTGTCCTACAATATGCTTTGGGTGAAAATAGATCGCAAGTTGCGCATTTCCTTTTTCACGCTGGATTACAATGCAAGTCAAGGAAGGAGTTTGGACTGCTCCCTTGAATGGGGAAGGAGGGTGAATGAAGTTGGTTAAAGCAAAGAAAAGTGACTTTTTTTACGATGTATTTTACACAGCCGAACCAGAATGAAAATTACAGCCCTGCCTTTATTTTTTTTGTCTGGTACCTAGAGAGGTTGTGTTGTTTCTCCAGAGAGATCTCATCTTACCAGTTGATCTTGTAACAGACAATGCTCCAGTAAACCCGTATAAAATCCAACATTCATTCTGCCCGATTATCTCCCGACTTTTGCTGGCACCAGTCTGACTGGTGTCAAGATTCTTCGGGTTTCGCTTGCAATAAGCGAGAGATTGTTTTCCTTTCCATAGGTCTCGGTAAAAACGGGTTTCTCATTAACTAGAATTGTAAGAATTTCCTGGAAAAGCAACGACTGTGCAAAATTGAAACAAAGTAACATTATTTTAAATTCTCTTTTGTGAAAACTTTTTCATGTTCTATTTTCCTTCTCACAACACGAATCCTGTGCATAACAGGTTGTATAACTACCAGGATAAATGGTGTTACCATCTCCTAGGCATCTTTGTGTCCGTTTGAGCTCCCTTTAAGCTGAAAATTGGTGCAAATTCCAATAACGACCCCTTCGAAATAACGACCCTTTTCCCGGGAACTGTGAAAGGTCGTTGAATCGAGAGTTGACTGTATATATATATATATATATATATATATATATAGTTTATTCACAGCACCAAGGTTCTGAACCGCAAGCCACCACTGATCATGCCATTTGTCAGTTTGATATGTAAATTCCTTTGTAATGGTGAAATTTTTGCAGACTCACCCAAGTAACATTTCTTACAGCTAAATCACATGACTTTGGCGAAAGTTAAAATGCTCATGTTAAAAACTAGACAAGTAGAATATGATATAAATTCTCTTACTACAAGTTAGTTTTATATATATATATATATATATATATATATACACACACACACACACACACCAGATGTTTCATAAAGAAATGAGGGGTTACAAAAATTTTTCGCAAATTAAGTATTAAACTTATGTTAATCAAACCAGTCCAGAATGAATGAGAAACTGTTCTTTTCACACCTACAAATGTTCAATGTGTGCACCATGGGTGACACCCCACACATTGACACAATAGTCTAGTTCTTGCCACACTTGCATCAACGTGGGCCTGTCGAGAGTGTCTATCGCTGAGATGATATACTCCCTTAGGGCTGCAACATCATGCAGTATTGGTGAGACCTTTGATGAACCCCCACAAAAAGATGTCACGTGATGTAAAGTTCGGTGATCTTTGGGACCAAAACATTGAACAATACACTGTGTGTGATGTGGGTTATTTTAGTGTTGCCCAACAGCAGAGACGTGAATTCTCAGCTTAACTAAACATACACGCACAAACTGTTTGTGCGTTCCTCGATCGTTCTGGACTGGTGTCATTAACGTAAGTTCAATAGTTCACTTGCAATACATTTTTGTAACCCCTCAATATATATATAATATACAACATACATTCTGTCAAATAAATACCTGGAATTGTTCAGTAAGACTCCAAATATTGGTTTAATCATCCACATTTATTTTGTCGCCTTCAAAATAGGCCTTGCTTGATGTGATACACTTTTGCCAATGGATTATCCTGTCTTCAAAACACTTCTTATAGGCACTTTCTGGTGTGGCCTTCAGCTCCATCTGCGAATTTTGTTCTATGGTTTTAATGGACTCAAAATGTCTTCCACAAAGTGGTAATTTCAGTTTGGGGAACAAAAAAAGTCTCACGGGACCATATCTGGCGAATTTTGGTGCTTGATCGATGACATTCGTTGAGTTTTTGGCTCGTTCAAGAATGGCTTCAGCAACCTTTTTTGCTGTGCTCTATTTGATGAAAATTAAACTCCTTAGAAACAAGTTGTGCTGCGATGAATCTTATGCCCAATACATAAACTAAAATGGTGCGAACGGTCAACAGATCACGCCAAAACTCTACGTGAAAATTACGTACATCGGTACCAACTTACAGCAAAAATTTTCATAACCTTTTACACGAGCTTTTTAAATGAACAATTCCCAGTATTTATTTGACAGAATGTATTGTTTCTTACCCCTGTATGATTAATTTTGCTTCTCACCCTGTATGATATGTCTCCATGAAATAATTGTGTACTAAAGGCAGAGTTGTTCTGTATTTAACATGAGCACAGTAGTGTTCACTGAAATGGATAATAGGAAAAATTACTTTTAACATTCCAAGAACTTTCCAGTATCACTATTGTGGGAATGTTTTTTTCAAAGTAGTTTGAAGTTGCTTAACTTGACTAGGCAATTTTCTCATGCCATCTACCACACTTTCAGTTTATTGTCTTGAACAATTATTCTGGTAATTATACTTGTAGGTTGCTTGAGAATTTTAAAACAAAATGTGTTTGTAGTTCTGATTTCACAGTAAATATATTTATTATATTACATGTGTCAATCAAGTAACACTTTTATTCTTTTTCAAGGTAACAGAGCTTCGTTCGCACAAGAAACGTGTTCTGCATTTGGCACTTTCACCTGATGGTACAACAGTTTTGTCTGCAGGAGCTGATGAAACCCTGTGTTTATGGAAATGTTTTGACATGGAGAAAGCTGTGAAGCCTTTCGAAGAAACCAAAGTGTTCAAATGAAGCCTGGCATTTCATAAAACTGTCTGTGGCTTTCTGATAAATTCTGCTCATATTCATTACTTAATCCTTTGGATTTTTCTTTTAAAAATACATTAATTTTAATTGCTGAATTTGTATTACTCTTTGTTTCTTATTTCAAAGTGGAACAAAATGCAAAAATATGTTTCATTTGCACCCTTTTGCTTTCTTTTTGTTTCTGTTGTTTCTTTAATTGTTTTTAAAAATTAATTTAATTTTAAACGTACTTCAAGTATCCTTTTGCTTTCTTTTTGTTTCTTTCGTTTGTTTAATTGTGCTTTTAAAAATTAATTTAATTTTAAATATACTTCAAGTATCCTTTTGCTTTCTTTTGTTTGTTTAATTGTGTTTTTAAAAATAGTTTAATTTTATTTGCTTAATTTTATTTTCATAGTGTTTCTAATTTTAAAGGTAAACAAACACCAAAAAATGTTAATATTTTTAATACTCACATGATAAATGAAGATTGCTGAAATTTAGTGTACTTAGTGTACATTGGTACTTAGTTCCTGAAGATCTTTTACATGTTTGTAGACAGTTGGATTTCATGATAGAATTTGATTTAATTCTGAATAAAATAATTTTCAAGTGAATGTAGACACAGTTCCATTACTGCATTGTTAGTTTAAATTTGCACAATAAAGAATCTACATCAGTTGTTGGTGTTTTAATACTTATTTTATATTTGACAATTATATTTTTTTGATTTGCTTTATTTTACTTTGCTTTTTGTGCCACTTTTGGCTAATTTTCAAAGATGGGGATGAGTGATGATATGATAAAATTGATGAATGAACACTCACAAACACCCATGCCCATGCCCAGGCCAGGATTTGAACCTGGGACCCCTGGCATCGAGTGTTAACCACTCCGCCACGTGGGCCGGTGACAATTATATTTTTAAGTTTCATAATATACATATGTGATTATGTAAATTAGTACCAATATTTGTACTTTTTCTTTCGTCACTTCCTATAAATAAAGTGAAATCCGTAGCTTAACAGGGCAGACATCATTGCCTACAAACTGGCACCATTGTGGCCTCCCACAAGGTCACACAAACTTGAAAGGACACTTGCTCTGCATGAAGTCGCAGAATAGAATTGGAAGATGGAAGAAACTAATAGAACCCCTGAAGTAGGCCTGCTTCCACCTATAAGCATTCAAGAGTATGTGCTAATGCCCTGGTACCTTGAAATAAACAGGGTGGCGACAGGCCTGCAAAACTAGGAAAAATCAGGGAATTTCAGAAGTTATAAATAGGTCTGGAAATTTTGTCTTTATTCACAAATATTTCTTTGTTGAACTGTAGATGTGATGCAATGAAGTTGCCAGGCATTTTATTTTAAAGAGGTCGTAATGAAGTGCAGCACTTTAATACACAATCTTCTTTCCAGCCCTTGGCACTAACTTTTAGGTTCCATGGTGCCAGAAACAAGTCATGGAAGAAGGGGAGGAGAAATGTCCACAAGGCAGACAAGTTTCATGAGCTTCTAAGTATCACATGAAAAATTTATTAACTTGCCATTTTTTCTTGTCTGTATTGGAGAAATAAGGTGATGGATCTATTGACCGGAAGGGGGAGGGGTGCACCCACTGTAGCACCATCTGACACCATACAAATGCATTGTATCGGACATTCTGAATGAACATAGAAATGAATGAGGACTCTCATGCAACCCTTTTTTGTAGTATGGTGTGGTATGGCATTTTATCGGACGAACATTTAGGTTCCATTGATACATGCGATTTTTGTCTCATATCGCCATCCAACTAATGACGAATTGTAACAAAATGTCTCGCTATGGCATCCAACAAAAAAAAAGCATGCATGGCACTCTTATGCAAAGATTGTTTTGTCTGGTATTGTGTGACATTTTGTTGGGCATAGAAGTTGACATTTGCCATTCTGCAATATCGGACAAAAATCGCATGCATGAATGGAGCCTTAGACTTTTGCACCAGTGCAAAGATGTCGCTGAAATTTTATTACTCTTTTTGCTCACTTTACCAATGCACACAAAGGTAACTCCTGCCATAATATTGGTTTTGCACAGGTGAACACACATTTATAATGACAGCAACATGCTATTCTAAATCAAGAATCCAACAAATCGAGATATTACTTGTGAATAATGCCATGCCATGATGAAACAGAAAAAGGAAGTGTCCTACACTGGCTTTCCCAACACCTGGATGAGATTTCCATGACATAGGTGTTCTCTTGATTTGAACACAGTCTCGGCCCATCTAGGTCATTCCTGGCCATTTAGCTTGACCTTTGTTGGCCTATCAGTTGCCAAGGAAGAAGGTTAGAAAAATGGCACAAATCATTCCACATTGGCTGGGCAAGTGTTCTACTGGTTTTTGCAGCACCTGGTCAAGATTTTCATTACATAAGTATGCTCCTGATTCAAAGTAGGTCTCCCCCTTCTGTGGGACCACCTTGACGTGCCGAAGGTTCTTGGTAGGGAGGCCTTTGTCATATTTTAACTTCATTCATAATTCATTTCCATAACTCATGGTGTCACCAGGCAATCTCATCATTCATCTCCACCTCAGTTTACCTTCCTATGACGAAGGATTCTACTAGAGAAAACAACCTGGATGAAAAAAAAAAGACATCCCAAGGTGGTGGTTTAATGTGCTGATGGAACAGGCAACTAACACCATGTCAGTGCCACTCTACCATGTGGCATTCATACTTGAACTGAGACTGAAAGTGCATCAGAAACAATCTAGAAGAATGGAGCTGGTACCGATGTTCGAGAAATCAAGAAACTGGCAGCGGGAGTAGTCTTATCAGGATTAGCACAGATCGCTAGACAAACAACTTTCTGAAGCTAAGAACTTGAGGTGAATTTCCTGTACATGTTGAACCCCATCGTCAACTGAACAGATGTAAGGGTGTGATTCGCCACTGGCATTTGTTAGATGCTACAGGGGAAGAGATCCTGAATGAACACTCTGATCAACATGAGACAGCATTGCAGCACATTAAAACAAAGTCTGGAGAACTTGTTCCAACGGCTTTGCTTATCCTAACTTTTGGTACGACCACACTCCCGTGTAAAATGCAGGCTGGATATTACAGCCTTAATGTCCGGCTGTACATTTCAAACCCTATGTGCTGCTTTAAGAGCCCGTATCAACCCTGGTGATGACACGTAGAAAATAGGTTCTTTCACATGGCTGCTATATTCGAACAGTCAAGTGTATGGCATTTATTTTTTACCGAGTTAATGATCAAATATGAATATCTTGAAACATTTTCTTTATTACATTATTACATATTTTTCCTATTCTGAATTTCGTAAAATTCAATTGCTCACCAATTACATGTAATAACTTAAATCAAAATTTTAAAACGTCAAAAGGCATCCAACTGTTCTTCTAATGTAAAGAAATTAAACTGATTTCACACTTTTTTCTGTATACAGTATTATATGTAACTTCCGGTTTTCCAGAGTAATGTATGTACATTTTAACTTCAACATTTCTAAGCATGTCTTGCGAGCTGCATGGACATCTGGAAGGGGGGAGGCAAAGGATAGCCACTGCCCCCCTCCCCTAAAAAATGAATGTCCACCTAAAAAGTATATATTCCACACACAATTTCCTTTCAGTCAGTAAAATTATTGTAAGGGTGTTGAAGAAACATGATAATTTCAGACTGAAGCAGTGTTTTTTGAGTGGGCTTTCACTATTATGAGGAAAAAAATACCTCCACCCCCCTGGAAAAAAATGCTGTGGATGCCCAGGCGAGCTGTTTCGCCCTCTGCAATGTTCATGCTCCTCATGAGCTTCCTCCACCTCCACCTCCTCAACCTCCCCTTTTCTTTCACAAGCGGCCAGTCCCCCAAAATGTTTTCCCTTCCTCAGGTGGCAAGATAACCCCATGCTGGGAGCCAAAAGAAGAAGACAGGGACAGGTTTTTGGGATCGGGAGATGCTTGTAAACAGTTTTTTAATATGCTATGTCCAAATGCTAAAGCAAGAATGGGTTAATTGTAATACAATGGCAACAGTTATGGGATGGGGATTTCTGCAGTATATTGTTCACAAATAGATTAACTGATTGTTTGAGTTGGTGTTTTAAGTCCACTTTATGCACAGTAAGGCTAATCGAGACTGGACATACAGTTAAAAGTGGGATCTGAACCACTATGTGCCTCCACCAATTGCGGGACCCCTTGATTACAAGGCAATGACGCTACCACTGTGCCATCAGAGATGCCCTGTTCACAAATAAGAAGGGCAGATTGACAGCGACTGAAGTGTGCCTTTAAAGGTTTGCACGTAAAAGAGAAATTGTGCAAAATTATAACGTTTTGTGAGAACACGGAAGTCAATTTCAATGGATTTTTTTTTTTTTAGGTGAGAGGTGACACTACGGTAGAATTTGATAATTATATGTATACTACTTTTCCGGATTCTCTGGAGTAGGGACGTGCAGAGGGGAAGGCTTGTGGGCATTGCCAGACTGGGTGGGGAAGGGTGCCGGATGAAAGCAACGAAGTGCTGCGTGGTGTAACGGCCATAAAGCAAAACACTTTCTGCTGCCAATTTCTTCTTTTGTTCTTAACAATGGCCAGTGTATTGTTTTACACAAATAATATAGCACGTTTATTTGTCTTTTGATGCTATGAAGAACAGAAAAAAATTAAAACAAATTTAAACATACATTTTCAAAAAACATGCAAATAACCACAAACTATGAAACATCGTGTATCAAAATGTGTTTTATACAAGTCTGAAAGACATGTTTTAAACATTTGTAAAAAAAACAAAGCCATGTGTTTTTAACTTTTCAAACAAGTTGTTCTCGAACACATTCAACACTGTGAGGCGCTCTCCTGAATGCAGAGTTCCCCTAGACTTGCGAGCTGACATGTTTACTACAGAACTACTGGACCGCGAATGAGCAGTCGAGTTGCCCCCTCCCGTGGATGCCCCTCCCCTCCGCACGTTCATTGGACAAGGCGCACACCCTTCAACATGCGCACAGAAAGCGTTCGCATTCTCTTACTCCAGAGAATCCGGGAAAGGAATGTAACTGAAGTTTTTAAGTAAATATTGTGTAAATTCTATCTGGTGGTGGATTATCAACCTGTCATGCAGATGAGTGACATTTACTTTCTACCTGTCGGTCAATAGGTTCAATGAATATTAATTGTCAGTTTCAGATATTTCTGAGGGTGAATGTTAAATTCTGCATGTCGGGAGGATTCTCTTTTATTTGCGTGAGTATGTGTAACATTGATGGTGCCAGCCTGAAATAAATGCGACGGAGGCTACAGATTTCAGAGTCAAATTCTTGGGGGCAAATTAATACTGGCTAAAATAATACTTTAATACTTTACTATGGTAAAATTTTACCAATAACGCTTTTTGATTGAAAATAAAGGAGTTAGAAGTTTTCGGCCGTAATATTTTCTTTTATAAAACTTCCATTGGAGCAAGCTATTACAATGTTCAAGTACATCTACTTTCCTAGGATCACAAGATTATTACATCGAGTTCTAAAATAGTGGGAGGGGGAGGCAGCTGTAGAATTGCCTGGATCAACAATGGATGCTGATCATTTAATACTAAGTATTTGTCCATTCGAATGTCGTCAAACTTGCCACGAAATTGACATACTTTGCTGCCTATCTGGTAGGTGGATGTATTCAGTGGCTGTTGTGAGATTGTTCTTTGGTTGTTAGAGGTTCAAATGGTGACGAGAACATATGCCTATCAAGCTAAATCTTATGTATTAGGGTAAATCAAAAAGTAAAGGCAATTTTCACATAACATCTTTATTTCCACACAAGAAGAAGAACTACACACAACACTTTTCCACATATGCCCCCTGCAAGGCAATCCACTTGTGGTATCATGCAATCAGCTTCTGTATCCCATCCATGAAGAAGGTTTTTGTTTGCTCATGAAACCACGTCTGCACCGCCTGTTGGACTTCGTCATCTGACCTGAACCGCCGACCACGCAGCGCCTCCTTCAAAGGGCCGAAGATGTGGTAATCTGATGGCACCAAATCAAGGCTGTACGGAGGATGGGGAAGCAACTCAAAGCCAAGCCTGTGCACAGTGTCTACTGTTGCCCTTTCTTTATGAGGCCTGGGATTATCGTGGAGTACGAGCACCCCCTTAGACAGCAGTCCTCGTCGCTTGTGATGAATTGCAGGTTTAAGTTTATATTGCAGGACTGCACAATAAATTGCACTATTCACAGTTTCACCATGTGTGTGGAACTCCGCCAGGATCGGTCCCTTCACATTCCAAAACAGCATTAGCATCAATTTCCTCAGGACGGCTGTTGTTTGAATTTCTTGCGTACAGTGGACGACGGATGTTTCCATTCCAGGCTTTGCCGCTTAGTCTCTGGTGCATAGTAGTGAACCCATGTTTCGTCTCCTGTCACAATTTGTTCCAAGATACTTGGATCGGCTTCATAGCATTGGAGAACTGGGTAGCCACTGTGACATGCTTCTGCTGATGCACAGCTATGAGTTCCTTGGACACTTCCTCGCACAAACCTTATGGTATCCTAATTCATCATGCACTATTGCATGTGCTGATCCGAAACTGATGTCCAAGAGTTCCGCCACTTGTGCTATTGTGATTCTCCGATCATCCCTGATAATGGTATCTACCCGTTGGACGTTTTCTTCTGTGCAGGATGTTTTTGGGCATCCACTTCGACTTTCGTCAGTTACACTTGTGCGTCTCGCTTTAAAGCGGTCCACCCACTCATCTACCTTTCGTTGAGTCATGGTGCTTTGCTCCATACTGCGCTAACAGCCGATGGTGGATGTCTGCTGGTTTGACTCCCTCCGACAACAGAAAGCACACTACAGCATGCTGTTCCTCGATGGTGCATTCGTGGAGTGGTGCTTCCATATGTGTGACCTTTTTGCTCCACGACACTCAACTGAATGGGGCAGTGATGGATACTCCTACTGTTACGTCATTTCAAGTATACACGTGGTGACGTCAGACACACCCAGTCTTCATTTATTCCTGCGAAAACACAAAATTGCCTTTGGTTTTTGATTTACATAGTACATAGTGTCACTATTTTTCGTATCGGTCGTGAAATATGAATTTTTGTATGTATGTTGGATGATGTTCAACATGTAAAGAACCATCAAATTTATTTTCTATTTGTTAGTTCTTCATCCGAGTACCGGCAATGGCATAAGTTATGTTCTCTCATTTATTTCATCATTACATGCTAAGAATTAGAAAGACTAAAATTTGCCCTCCCCCGGGTAGTATAGACCAAGGTCCGTTGACTTGCTGCCTGCTTTGGAAGGTCTGTTCACAACTACCCTTTTGAGCAAGCCTAGGTGGTTGTTAAACTTTGACGTCATAGTAATAACAGATCTCTGGGGAAAGTTTGGTATCCGCTAGTTTTAGCAAGGGAAATTTGTTTCTCTGTTCTTTCCTTGCGCTTATATTCGTGTATTTCCAGTAATTTTTTATACGTTTCATATTGTAGTGTCTGGGTGACAATAAATAATGTCTCACTGTGCTGCAAGCGCATAAATATATATAAAAAACCGAAAAATTCCCATATTTTCGTCCGATGAGCAGTTCCGAGCAAATGTTATTGAAAGACAAATTTCAGGTTGCTATTTTTCTTTTTATACCAATGTGTTACGAATGTGTTTAATAATCCGAATTAGTATGAATTACAGCAAAGAAGAGTCTGAAGAAAGGCCCGTTCCTACAATGATAATCCCAGTTACACTAGCTTAGTGATGATAACAGTGTTCTTGCAAGACGTGTGAAGTTGGAGTTGCCAAATGCGGACTTTTTCTCTTTACGGAGTATATGATCTGACTACCATTCTGGAGACTCGGGTTCGATCCCCGGTGGGAGAACCGGGATTTCTTGCACATGTTCAAGCGGCTCCGGCGCCCAGCCAGCATCAGTAGTTATGCACCCCCGTTGAGGTCGATAAATCAATTGATTGGAAAAGATCGATCAAAGATCAATTGATGATATAGTTGTGTGGGCAAGCAAGGGTGTGGTTTTAAGTGTTTTGCTTGGCTGTTGTAAAAAAGGGTCGTGGCATAATGATATGGGTTCCCTGTTGTTAATGAGGGATTGATATGGGTTTCCAGTCATTGATGAGGGGGAGGTGGGTGACGGTTGGTTTTCTCGGTGGCGTTTACGGTTTGAGACCGTTGATGAGTTTGAAATTCCAGGAAGTGGGTGTAACGGTTTTCTGTCTGAATGGAACATGCTCGAACATGTTTTGGCCGTAGCCTTGTAGTTTGGACGAGTTTGAATTTTCCAGGAAGTGGGTGTAACGGTTTTCTGTCTGAATGGAACATGCCCGAACATGTTTTGGGCGTAACCTTCTAGTTTGAAGTATGTTTAACGGAAATCGTGACGTAGGAAAAAGGTATAAATAAAAGGGATACAGGATAATAGTATTATTCTCAGCGCCACGTTCCGGATGGAGCGGTTGTCTTTCGGCGGACGTAATGTATAGGGAGAAACGTCGCCGTGAATCGTTGGAAACGACGTCGTCATCATCTTGGAGTTCGCCTGGCACGAGCTATGCTTCTGCACATTCACGTTCGAAACAGCCCGCTGTTCCACTTCGTCGCTGGGAGAAGCCTGCCCCAATTTTGATATACACCGACTATGCCGGTAGAGTTGCAGAGAACATATGTTGTCTGGTTCGACTAGGTAGTTATACCTTTTCATATAGAAAGTTTCCTGCTCGTCAACGGAAGTAAGAAATACCATTTGGTCAGCGCTACAAAACGGTAGCAAGGAAGTGCCTGTTCAATTCGCCTCAGGATCCACTGCCCATCAATCAGTCAAAGTGATAATTCGACACATTCCTACGGATTGTCGCCCTGGAAAGATTCGACAAACTCTTCAGAAACTCGGCTTTAATATCAAAGAAACTAGTCGTCTTAAATCAAGACCTTTCTCTTCACATAAGAAGCTTTCGGCAGACACTGGTTATTGGGAGAGTGATAACCACCTCCTCCCAATCTTCTTTGTCGAAATACTTTATAGTGACCCTGGGTTCGGATATCGTCCTGCCCAAGAAATACTGCAATTGGACTCCATACTCGATTTTTCGATTAAGGTTGAGAAACTCCGACCACAAGATATTCTACAGTGCCACAAATGTCAGCGGTTGGGCACGGGAAATCACTCTGTGAGGCAAATACTCGCTGTGTGAAATGTGCCGGTGAATACTCTATCGACAAATGTCCTCGACGTTCCCTGCAAATACCAACTTGTGCCAATTGTTCTGACACACATTCCGCCAATTACAAGGGCTGTGCCTTGTACCGTAAACTTGCATAGATGCATCGCCTTCAACAGCACCGCTATCATCCAGCACCTTCTTGACAGCAGCAGAGGGAAGTTCAATCATCGCCTTCTGCTCCATCTAACTCAATTCCTCAGTCAAAGATGCCCGAAGCAGCCATGCTGCAGCAGCCTTCGACAGCTGCCCCCTTCAACTCTAAAACTCGATCAAAGGGGACCGAAGTTCCAGTAAAGCAGCGACAACAAACTGCCCAGCAGTCAACGCAACGGCGATCTACAGAGAGCACTACGTCTCCTGTACATACACCGATGTTTGACAGCACCGGACAACCACCGTTGTCCTACAAAACATGCAACGGTTATTAAACCAATTCCAGGACCCGGACTTCCTCCGGGCATTACAGATATTGGTTGATGGTCCCATCCGATTCAAAATATCAACCGACAGCCAGGAACGATTAAACCAACTTGCGACGATTATATCGCTCCTGTGATTTTGTGTTTTACGTTGTGTCGTATTGTGTTGTCCTTTTTTCTTTGGGAACAATGTCGATACAACCAACTGCGACAGTTGCAGATGGTTTTTGTAAATCTTTATGTCATGAATGAAAATAAATTGCAGTACTGTGTACCCTAAGTAGCTGACGCCAGTTAATGTAGAATAAACAAGATACTGGTCCCGAAATGTTCCGACAACAGCTCCCATAAAGAGGAGTATATACAGGGTGTCATTTTAATGGCGCCCACGGAGCACGGAAACGTATAGAGGACATCAAAACAAACACATTTTCTCAGTAACATTTTTCTCGTTGGAGCGTCGTTTCGGCGCTACAGTCGTTCAAAAAAGCCCGTTTTGCCGCCTGAATGCTGGCAACCCAACACAACATTTGATAGCATTTGTGACGTCATTTCCCGTCCTGAAGCGATGCGTTACACTGTTGCCAGGAACACACATATTCTGTGAAAAATGACATAGCTACTATCAGTCACATTATGTACCATAAAAAAACGATAAAACATGTTCTGTAACCTAACAGGAAGTAAACAAACGATACGAAAAATGGTAGAAAGAAAATAGAATTCAAGTGGAAGTGGTCATATCGAATTTTGTCTCAGCTTGCATGTCAAATATTTTGAAATCTAGTTACCAAGTTGACATCTACAATTTAGTCTATCCACTTCGTCCTTCTGATACTAGTTGTCTGTGACACACTGAACAGATGACAAAATGGAAATGAAAGAACTCAAAATTCCAAAGGTAAGCAACACATAATATAATGTATATTCAGGGCATTATGAGGCAAGTGACAAAAATGGTTGAAGATACAGGGATATAAGTAGTAGAAATACAAACTCTCCGACGACTGTGTTTATGTATGCACCGGACACACATGTAAGAGTTTGCAGCTGTGAACAGGGCAGTATATTCGTTACTGATTCATAATTACGTTGTTACTATGGTTGTACGTGTTTTAGCCGTAATGTAACAACGTGAACCTCGGATACTTCCGTTATCAGCACAAAAGTACCACAAGGCATCTGGACACAAACCTGCAGATATCAACCTTGCAAGGAAATTTGCAAATATTTGACATGTAGCTGGGCGTAAACAGCCACATGTAAGCTGTTAAGTCCAATAAAATTTATTGTTGTTGATATTTGACATGTAGGCTGAGACAAAATCCGATAATGACATTTCATTTTGAATACTTTTTTTTTACCATTTCTCATATCGTTGGTTCACTTCCCCCTTCCCCTGAGATGACTGCTGATCTTCTGGCTGGTAGGCTATGATGTTCGGTCTTCTGGATGCGTTTCTCGCTTCGTTTTACAGCTAATAATGTGGTTGGTAGTTTGTCATTTTTTACAAAATTTGTGTGTTCCTTGCAATCCTGCTGTGCGCTGTATCGAAGCAGGAAATTACGTCACAGATACGATCAAATGTTGTGTTGGGTTGCCAGCATCCAGGCGGCAAAACGGTCTTTTTTGAACAGCTGTAGCGTCTAATCGACGCACCAACGAGAAAAATGTTACTGAGAAAAGTTGTTTGTTTTGATGTCCTCTATACGAATCTGTGGTCCGTGGGCGCCATTAAAATGACACCCTGTATAAAAAAGATAATAGTATCATGTGAGGATAGATGTGTGCGGTACAAGGCTTTCTGACAATGGTGTGAATTTCTACGAGGAGTTCTGAGAACTTGTTCGGTCGTGCGGCGACCTGGACAGCGATAGAACGGCCCTCCATCGGGTGCTTCTGTTATTACCTGATTATGTATGTAGCGATACCTGAATCTCCCTGGTGTGGATGTTACCTGGTCAACGGATTAGGAAAACGAATTCACAATCACTGCGAGACTTTGAAGGAGATAGAGGAGAGAAAAAGAAGAGCGGACGAGAGAACAGGATTTCCAAGTCACGGGTGTATGTGCGAACTACGTCGAAGGGAGGAAGAGGACAAGATCGGCTAAGCTTTGAAGGAGAGAGTGAAGAGTGGCTTTCTTTGCTGGCAGACAGAAATTCCTTGTGGTGTTCTGGCTGTGATCGTCCATTGTTACGTAAATTAGAAGGACATCCTTGTTTCCCTGTGGTTCCTCCCGAAGGTTTCGGTGTTCGCAGACGGCTGTTCCCCGACGATCCTGAAGATATTCTGGCTATACCTTTATCGCCGATAACAGGGACGCCTACAGTATCCGATTCTTTTCGTTTATACGTCATATGAGAGTGTTTACTTACCACGATTGCTGGACTCGCACTGAGCCGTATGTTATCGATTACCTATCACTGAATTCGAGATACAGAACATACAGAAAGTGGCCTATAGGATTATGTCAGACTCCGGAAGAATTAGTAACTGCAGGATTTTATTATTCAGGCTTTAGCAACAAGGTATTGTGTTTTCATTGTTCGTACGGACTTTGCGATTTGACTTCCAAAGATTTTCTGATTCTAAGACATTACATGTTGATACCCCAGTGTCCTTTTATACAGAGTGTTGCGGCGTTACATCGTAACTCCAAGAGCTACAAGTATTGCGACAGTATAGAGACTCCTGAGGAAACATCCGATAAACCTAGTGTGGATTCCGTGACAGTCTGCAAAATATGTTTTGAGAATCCATGCAATGTTGCAATTCTTCCGTGTCGACATTTTGTTTCCTGCGGATTCTGTGCTTCCCAATTTGACAAGTGTGCCGTATGCCCGAGCAGCATTGAAGATACATTAACTGTTTTCACCTTTTGAACAAAATGAAAGCTTGTTTTTTTGGACGTTCAAGGTCCTCGAGGAGCAGGAGGAGAATTTGTGTGGAAAGATGTCGGGATTTTAAAATTTCCTTTCGAAAGTGCATTTGACTGTTTAGTGAAATCATATGATTTACACTTTTTGAGTGAAAAGTATAGCAGAGTGAATTACTGGCTCTGTACCAACAAACACGGTCTCAACTGGGGAGATGGATGGCTACCGTATGAGAAATTAGGAGACGTTTTATATTTTATGCTTGTGAATCAAATAACAGTTGGGCTGAAAAGTTCATAGGCTGACTCATAGATGGCGTTACTAGAATTAAATCCATGTGATTTTTACTTAGTACTAACCTTCAAAAGATACGTGTATAAATTTCACAGCTGCCGGATAATTAGTTCGTGAGATATAGCATTGTGAGTGAAGCAGCTTTTGTTATTGTGAAAAAATGGATAAAAAAGAATTTCGTGTGTTAATAAAGCATTGCTTTTTGGCGAAAAAAAAATACTGTTGAAGCCAAGGCTTGGCTTGATAAAATTATTCGGACTCTGCACCAGGAAAATCAACCGTTGAGAAGTGGTTTGCTAAATTTAAACGAGGCGAAATGAGCATCGAATACGATGCACGCAGTGGACGCCCCAAAGAGGCTGTTACCGACGAAAACATCAAAAAAGTCCACAAAATAATTTTAAATGATCGTAAAGTGAAGTTGATCGAGATAGCTGAGACTTTAAAAATATCAAAGGAACGTGTTGGACATATTGTGCATGAATATTTGAACATGCGAAAGCTGTGTGCAAAATGGGTGCCGCGCGTGCTCACAATCGATCAAAAGCAACAACGTTTTGATGATTCGGAGCAATGTTTAGCGATATTCAACCGTAATAAACACGAATTTTTCCGTCGATATATTACAATGGATGAAACATGGCTCCATAACTACACTCCAGAGTCCAATCGACAGTCAACCGAGTGGACTGCACGTGATGAACCGAATCCAAAGCGTGGAAAGACGCAACAGTCGGCTGGCAAGGTTATGGCATCAGTATTCTGGGATGCGCATGGAGACAGCCTTCAAGGAGTTCGGACGTGCATGAATAGCTCTCTCTTTCCGCTTGAGTCGCCCGCTGTGAACCGCATGTAAGAGGGTCCGTCTACCCAACTAGAGCTTACACGGAGGAGGGGATACTGCAGCACAAGTACTTACTCTGTCGTATTTTTTTTAAAAAATTGTTAAGAGCAGTATTGCCCGAAAAATGGGAATCAGCAAAGCTGAGTGGCAACGGATTGAAAACTCCATCTCGACAGCCATAGTGAAAGAACTCAACCAACAGTTCGGAGACCTGGACAGACGCATCGCCCTGGCATTTGCAAGTGATGCGGTGTTGAAAGAAATTAAACCAGCGCTGACCACTGCAATTAAATCTGCCGTGGAGGATGCCATTCAAGAAGTAAAAAACGATCTCGAGAGGAAGATCTCTGAGCTAGACAAGCAAGTGAAGCAAGTGCGAAAGGATCTGAATTCCCTGGAACAATATGACCGTCGCCTGAACCTTGTTTTTCATGGCATCAATGAAAGTGAGGGTGAAAAGTGTGAAGTGATTGCTTCAAAAATCATCAATGAGCAGGTGAAAGTGAAAGTGCCACAAAATGTGTTTCATCGTGTTCACCGACTGGGAGCACCGCGACGTGATGGCAAACCCCGGCCGATCATTGCGCGCTTTGTCACCTACGCCCAGCGAGACTTGGTCTACAAGAACAAGAAGAACCTAAAGGCTACAGGGACAGGTATTTTCATAACTGAAAACCTAACAAAAGCAAATTTGGACCTTTTTCACAAGGTAAGGCTTAGTAAAATATTCGAACGAGTATGGACAACCGATGGGAATGTACTTGCCCTACACAACGGAAACGTGGTTAGGATTAGTGACCCGGAGGACATCGCAAAGTTCAGCAGAAAGTAACGCTGTCCCGCCACACTCCCCTCCTAACGGTGGTTGTGTTTATTTTTGGAACTGCTTCCCCCATCAATGACGTACGGGCAACGGTGACCAGTCAAAAGTAGAGGGGAGGGGAATGCAGGAGAACATTCCGCGCCGAACCATACAAAGCTTGCAATACTCTCTGCATTCCTCAATGGTGGCGAAAGGAGGTCATGAACCTGTCGCATAATAGACTGTTATATAAATGTAAACAACCCTCAGCTTGTATTCTAACTCACGCCAGAATATATCGGCAAGCTCAAAAATCTATATTTCTCCCATTTTTAGTTAATCAACAAATATTTTCATTTTTTTTTATTTTTCTTCTTTTGTGTCAGTATTCACATTTTTATATTAATTTTTACTTTTTTTATTCTTAAATTTTTCATTTCTTTTTTACATTTTAAAAAATTTGATTGTAGTAATAAGTCACTATGATAACTAGCACCTGTTTTTTTTTTAATTAAGTGTTATGCGTATGCACATTTTCATTGTTATTCCAATATGCAATTCACACTTGGGACAGAATATTGTAGAGATATGGAGACTATTAGACCGAGAAAACCTCGTCATGTTAATATTCACACTTGTTTATTTCCTGAACTTGTCCGACCAGCGAGTGATCCCAAGAATGCGCTAACTTGTAACTTCCGTAAAACAAGGAACTCGAAAGGCAAACGCGTGGATCTAAACAGGATCTACCGCGTTTGAAAGGTTTAACAACCTTTCGACGCCTAGAATGATAAAAGCAAGCTCCTACCCGGAGCTCGCTCTCTTTTGATTCTGACACTCATCGACGCTACATGGATAGCTAGTCCGATTACTTTACAACACGTTACACTGCTAACTACGACGATGGAACACGGAGTTACCGCTGCCTAGCATGCTACAAGGCGCAAGGGATCGCTTGGCTTGGTGAACTGAGGGTCGCTGGATAGAACCTTGGAACTGTCACGATTCGGTCTGCGAGAAGCATTAGGACAAGACATCACACACATCTACCAGGTATGAACAAGCGTGAATAACCTTTTACACCAACTTTCCATATCTCTACCCTCCTACGGAGCAGGTTCAGCCATCAGATATTATTAAGCTCTACCTGAATGTTTAAATGAAACTTCCCTGTGACCTCTCAGAGCCCAGGTAAACGGGCTTACAACATGGTGGAGGTGCTTCAGGCCCTTTTTGCAATTAAGTACCCTCCTGTACGAATTGCTTTACATTAAATTATTCTCCCCCCCTCCCTCCCACTTTGGGAGCATTTTTAAAGTAAATTTTTAGTAATTCCAACGCATACTCCCACAAAACGCTTAAGATGCGTCAGACCCAGTGACAATTTTGTGTATTACCCTATGGAAAACAACCCCTCTTTATCTTTTATGCCGAGCCCCCCCCTTTTTCAACAAAATCTAGTTCTTCTGCATAACATGTATTCAAGCATCATTCACACAGGAATGAGAACACTTGCTTATACTTATTTGACCAGCGATATATTAATGACATAAATAACTGTATACCCATACGTTCATTTGTTCTTTGGTCAGCACGACGAACCTTCGTTTATGAATACGTCACAGATAGCGTTGCACGAACACCTAGATTCCTCCCTCGACCAAATCATAGAGTTAGCAACTGCAATCACGGCAAATCCAATAAATTCACGACCTTTATCCCCAATTCCCTCCCCTCCGCTAACACGGTTAAGGTCTGCTAATAGAAATTACCCTCAATTTGTCCTTGGACTACAAACACCCAACAAAAACCAACCCCAACCCTTAGCAAGTACCCCAGCTCCCGTTTCAACTTCCTCTAACACTGTTAATAGTTCTGGTAACGTAGCTGTACAAACTTCCACCACTAACATGGCCACCCCAATCCCCACTGCATTATACCCGGCACCATTTAGCGGAAATGACCCTAAGCACATTGACTCATTTTTCCTCAAGTTCCAAAATGTAGCACACGCCGCAGGATGGTCGGAAGCTAAGCGTAAAGAGATGTTACCTTTATTTTTGACGGACACCGCTTTAACTTATTTTCATGACATACAGAAACGACCCAATTTTGTAGACTTGACATATACCCATATCAAAGACGAGCTAAGTACGCTATTTAAGGGATCGTACCTGTCAGCAGATCCTGTACAGATAATTCTCCAAAAGAAACAGATGATTAGTGAACCGATCCATACCTATGTTATTGCTAAAAAGGCATTAGTCCAGCAATACTTCCCGAACGCCACTGAAGAACAAACTCTCTCTTACATCATCACGGGACTGAGAGCCAAATACATTGGCTGTTTAACCAACAAGCATTTTGCTAGAACAGAAGAATTAATTGCCCACCTACAGAATTTCGAACGCCAGCAGTCATTAATTAATTCACGTATGTTGGAGGAGAAATTGGAAATAGATCAGGCAATTGCACAGGCGAGCTTGCCCCAGACATTCATCCCGACACCACGTCACAGCTGTTCGCATGCACAGTTCTATTCCCCCCTCCCCAGTAATCCATTGAACCCGAGTCAACAGTTTGTGTCATACAACCAGTATCCATCTCCTTTTCTCCCACCATCGACTCATCAAGTCCAAAGTCTACAATCCAATCCAGCACCCGTAAATAATTCTCACACAGTGTATCAAGGAATGTATCATGTACCGAGGTCTGATAGTGCCCGCTGCGCGGCGAAACCAGCCGTAGCCACAGTGGAACACGCTCAAAATGCTACCTCTGGTGATGAAATAAACAAACTCTCGTCACAAATGTCGAGCATGTCTCTCTTTTCGAACGAACAGATGAATGCAAGTTCTCTTTTTAGTTTTTGTTCAAATGTGTTGGAATTTGCGAAAACGGCTAATCAAAACGCACAGAACAGAGATTTCAACAAGGGGAATAATAAGTCCTCTTTCTACAGAAATAATAATAATCATAGAGCTAATCACAGAGGTAACTTTCGGTCGAACTCACGAGGCCAGTTCAGAGGTAATAGTAACAAGAGGTTTCAACGTCGAGATCAGGCTAATCGCGACGATGCAAATACCTCAGCCTGCAGGTTTTGTGGTCGTTATAATCACGAGAGCGACAACTGCTTTTACAAGCCACAACGAGAGAGTAGTTTAAACTAAAATCGTCTTCGACTTGCAGGAACGAAATCGAAGATAATAGCAGATTAGATAAAGTTCCTATAATTGAGAGAAATGGCCTATACTTTATTAATAGTAGCATACAAGGGAAACAGGTAGATTTACTTATTGACGTGGGTTCCCAAATCTCAATTTATCCTTCCCACCTTCTCCCTACGGAAAGAAAAACATACAAGGTACAATCCACAATCCAAGGTGTGTCCGGATCGAAACTGAGTGTGTCTGAAATTGTAGTTCTTCCTATCATAATTGGAAAGCGTAAATATTCGCACCCATTTAGAATAGTAGATTCAACTAACGTCCCTCCCCTTTTAGGAAATGACTTTTTACGAACGCAGAGGTGCGAAATGTCGTTGAAAGACATCACAATAACTCTTTGTCATTTAGGACGTACTCCAAATTATAGTATTTTAAGATCAAAGTACAAGACTCACCAGCTGTCACATGACATATTTACCCAGATTGAAAATGGAAATGTGTATGAGGGAAAAGCTACCCTTTCAAACACAGTTCAGTTAAGTCCACGAACAGAAACTTATATCAATTTGAACATCACCACTACGACACCTAACACCCCTAAGCCTGTACTTTTTACCCCATCTGCTTCCCTTATGGCCCAGCATCCAGTAGTCCTTCCCAATGATACAGTAAACACTCAGTCACCTGTAATTCCCAGAGACAACCCTATAGAAAAGACTAATACTGACAAGAAAGATGATGATGATGATGATGATGATTTGTTCTTTCATCAAGTATTTCATGCACAAGCAGCAGATTTTGATATTAGTTCAGAACAACGTAAAGATCCCTATTTCAGAGACATTATTAATGTTTTAGAAAACAAAGATAAAGCTAGTGACCCTAAACTAGAAAAGCTTTCGTATTCTTATGTACTCAAAAATGGAGTCTTATACAGGACTAATAAAATCAAAACTGGTAATAGGGATAGACTTTGTATTCCCCATGCATTAAGAAATCAAGTTTTCGACCTTATTCATGCACACAAAATGAATGGAAGTCACCAAGGTGCACAAAAGACATATAATTTAATGCTTATGCGCTACTTTTTCCCTAATATGAAGAAATTTGTGTACGATAAGGTTAGACATTGCATCCCTTGTCAGATTTCAAAGAAACCACAAGGTTCTAAACCACATACCCTGCAAACATTTCAACCAGCCCAAATTCCTTTCCAACGAATTCATATTGACGTATGTGGTCCTTTAGTCTCTTCAAAAACGCACAAATACAAATATTTCCTATCGGTAGTAGATAGTTGTACAAGGTATGTAATTACAGCTCCTTTGGCTAATCACGATGCACAAAACATAGCAACAGCCCTAGTTGAGAAAGTCTTTTTAGTTCATGGCATCCCGGAAACGATCTATTTAGATCGTTCAACACCCAATTCAAGTTTACTCTTACGAGAATTAGCTAATATTACAGGTGTACAGTGGTGGAAAAAAGTTCTTCCCCATAAGACTTTAATGGCAGTAAATAATGCCGGAAAGGTAGGCAACACACATTGCACCTTTAGGTGATCGGGTGATTCAGTCTGTCTCAAGGAGCAACTCGTCTTTCATGCAATAGCCAACAGACACAGGAAATGTAGAAAAGTCACGTGACTTGTCAGGTGGAATGTTGTTCGTCATAAAATCGCCTTTTCTCAAGCCAGGTCGCAGAACCGACAAGAGTTATAGCCTATGTCCGAAAATCATTCCCCTAAAACCGTCGAACGAAACGCTAAAATAATTCTTGCCTTTATTTTATAAGGCTACTATACTATATGTGCCGCAGTAGCTCGGTCGTTAGGGAGTTTGATTACCATGCGAGAGATCTGAGTTCGATCCCCGACTGGGGAGAATTGGAATTTTGTCCACCTGTTCAAGTGGCTCCGGCGCCCACCCAGCGTCGTATAAAATGGGTACCTGTAGGAAGCTTGGGGGGGGGGAGGAGGTAAAGGCGGCCAGGGGCGTGGTGCTGATCACATTATTACCACCTTCGGCCGTAACAAGAAAGTGTGGGACCCTAACTCCGCACCCCATACACGCCTTCATGGCTTGGTTCAAAGCACAAGGTAGCACTTTGCTTTTTCATTTACTATACGTCCCGATTTTATCGGAACAGAACTTTCTAATTTCTACGTGGACATTCTTCCAAGTTCCGTAGGGATGTGAATAGTCTCCAGTTTTTCTTGACACAATTCATCCATGTTATATTTCATTATAAAAACCACGGCCGATATCCTGTGTGTGTGTGTGTGTGTGTGTGTGTGTGTGTGTGTGTTGAGGGGGGGCGCTAAAATTCAAACATGTGAGGTGATACTTTTCTCACTACTCCATTCTCAGATTCTTCGTATCAGAAATAAATCTTAATTCCACACACTGAAAATGTATCACTTCCTACATCTTAGCACGCAAATATCTAGCAGCAGGTAGGCAAACTGTAGGTGCATTCGCGATTAGTCTTACTGTGCATAAAGTGGACTTAGACACCATAACAACCAACCAACACAATCCCGTTATTGTCCAGATTATTGAAATAAGAAGCTTCGTCGCGAATAACATAAGCAGGAAGACAATGTGAAATTACCGAACAGAAACAGAACCTAAAACCTAGAACGGCTAGATTGGATTAAATCGACGATACAGCACGCGTTCTGAAATGAAGAAGAATACGAAAGTTGAAGGACCTCGATATACACACACACTTTTTCTCCCCTCAATGGTAAGATATCTTTCTTTCAGATAAGGCTTAACGTAGGCCTACAAGGCCACGACGAGAAAGCGTTTTACATGCAATGGCGGAACCGAAACACAGGTCTAGTTTGATATGAAAGCTGTGTTCCTCCTTATTTCGTACGTCATTGATAACAGGAACACGGGCCTCGCCTGCTCACCCTAGTTTCGTAGAGCAGACGCCTGTTTGCCACCCTTTGGTTCAGTGACCTTCGCTTGTAGTTAGCAAGAGTGAATGACTCACCAGATACCTGTTGCCTGTGAGCTTATACAAGAATAGATATTTCGTTAGCGTCTGTAAGTATTGTTTCATCTTCAGTTATTATCAGTTAACGTTCGAATTGTTTCCTAATTGTTACGTTATTTATAAATTAGTTCTCGAGAGTGAGCTTTCTATCTATTTGCACCGGGGGGGGGGGGGGGTATACAGCCTGCATGTATTATTTTTTCCTGAAACAAGAAGAAATTCAAAGACAAAAAAAAGTCGTAGAAGAGTAGTTACCAAAAAAAAAGAAGAAAACGAAAATGTAAATGTTTAAATAAATTATTGTATAGATCGAGTGAATAATATTTTCTCACGGGGCCTCCTCGATGGCGTAATGATAACGTCGTCACCTTATAATCAAGGGATCCCGGGTTCGATACACGGTGGATGCACGTAGTAGTTCGTATGCCATTTTAAACTGAAGGTCCAGTCCAGATTAGCTTATCTGTGCAGAAAAAATAAAAAAGAAATTGTCACAGTGTAAGAAAATTTAATGTTCAACCACATACAAAAGGGAATAATTTATTCCATGTTGGAGTTCACATTTATAGCCAACACAATTATGGATCGCAACGTATTTTCTAAGATCCATTTTAATTATACGTGCATGATAAAATAACAGAAGTTGAGGAAAGAGAAAGTCAAGTGAAACACAGATGTCTTCTCCAGAATTTCAAATCTCGTTACGTAAGGTTCTGGGTTGAAGTCCCGGGCAGGCATGACTTTCTTGTTCTTGCCGTTTTATCTGCTTTATTTAATCATAAATCGTCGTTATGGTTTACCTACAGGGGAAGAATAATGACAATTGCCAATACAAAGCCAATAACGAACAGAACAACACAGTAGCGTACGCGGGATTTCATCAAGGGGGTGTTATATATAAAACTTGTTCGAAATTCACATTACCATTGTTTTATGATACTTTAATTAAATAATAATTCTCATAATTAAATAATAATACTTATAATTAATTAATTGAATTACTACTAATAATACTACTAATACCACTACTACTATTAAGTAGTAGAGATCTACATAAATATAGTATTTATGAAAGCAATAAAACGAAATTAATTTCTAGTAATTCGATTTTTAACAAATTCTAGAGCATTTTTTCTTTCTTACGAAATAATTGTCTACTCAACGAGATGAGACATTTTAAGTGTGAAGAAAATCCATAAAAACAAGAAAATATATTAAAATAAATTGAAATAATCAAAGTACGGAACTCATCCAAGAAGCTGCGGGGAGTCTGGTCAGTAGGGCATCTGACAACCATGCGGGAGATCCGGATTCGATTCCCGGAATTGGTTGGAATTTTTCCGGCTTTGTCGCCGCATAAATATCCCCGATAATTCAAATTTGGATTGTCTCACTGCTGTTACCAACATAACATTTTACAATAGTTAAGCTTATTGTCGTTCGAATTCAGAAATTCAAACGTGCCGCGGGAAGGCGGACTGGTGACTGAGTTATTCTTGTCGGCCTAACCATTGTCTATACATTAGCCAAGTTCAACGAACCAAGAACTTTCTTTAGTTAATGCTCATTGTTCACACACAAAAATACATGATCATTGAACATTGTTGCAGCCGAGATACAAAACAACTTTTTTGCTCTTTAAAATCATAGTTGCCCTTATATATTATTTTCAAGAATTCGTGTTTATTTTCAAGGCATTCACTCTTAAAGACGCGTGTTTGGAATGCTGTGCTTTTCTCCGTGCCGCATGGGAATAATAATTCAAATTATTATTATATTATTATTAGTAGTAGTAGTAGTACTGCCGCAGGTCCTTGACAGTGATAAATTGGTCATTTTTATTTTTTCCACAGCATTTTTCATAATATTTCAAAAGCTCAAGGGGGTTTAAACCCCGTAACCCCCCCCTTGCGTACGCCACTGTCACTCAATTAGGCAGATGTCAAGAAAGAAACAAGACTTTACAGTGTCTCCGTCTCTCGGTTTCTCGAATTGAAAATTGGTCTCCCGTTCTCGGTCTCGGCTAGTTAAATATAGAAATCGAAAAAAGTATGTGAAGATACATATATTTCATATATCCCGGTTTTATAGGAGATTTCGTGAGAGATGAAATAAGTACTCTTCGATCATGTTTATTTTTATTAGTTTTGTTACGTAACATCACTTTTCTTCCTAGTCGCGGACGAGTGACCATTACATGAAATTAATGACGAAATACTCAAACACCTGTGACAAGGACGGTACTCAAATCCGGGTACTTTGGTGACGAGATCGAAGGTTGACCACTTAATGAGCTTGCCCACCGAGTCTGCTTAATGTTGCTTGTGTCAGGTAATTCGAAATAACTGTCAATATCCCACATTCATTATCATTTGTTTCATAATTTATCTTATTGATGTTATTAACCTGAAGTCGAAGAAATAGTTGAAAGGCAATAATGGAAGATGGAATGTCTCTGATGTTACTTCGTGTCGAATAATATGACGTGATATTATGATATGAATATATTAATAATATAATATGTCTAGTCATTCCATTGATTGATCCCAATTACGCACACAAAATATGGTATAATGTCCACTCCTAACCAACCTCCGTGGCGGAGTGGTTAGCACAGCGCGCTACGACAGCATGGGTCCCTGGTTCGAATCTCGGCTTTGCCATGTGTGTTCTTGGTGAGTGTCCGTTAGTCAATGTCATCATATCATCACTCATTACTCATCTTCATCGTCGCTATTTGCAAAAAGTGAAAGAATAGCAACACTAAATAACAAAAATCCAATCAGATTGAACATCTTCACCGATTTATTCTATACCGTACCAAATTCCCAGTTTATTACTGCATCTTGCTTCATTTTACAGCATCTCAATTGTTTTCCGATTCGAAAAAAACTGGAATGTTGATCAGTTGATTGTGCATTGTTTCGTTGTTTCGATTGTTTAATTAACGTCGCATTGATTAGTTTTAGACCAATCGTGACAGAGGGAATCGAGAGCACAAAGGAAGGGGAAAAGACAAGTTAGAGACCACGCCTCTCTTTAAAGGTAGCATTCCGTGAATACGACTGAAGTGACTGCAGAATATTGTGGATAAAATTTGTTTAGATTTTTTCTTTTATTTCTGTTTCAGTTATTTTACTTCGCTTTTCTTCTACCACTCGTGTTAAATGTGTCTGTGAGTAAACTCGTGAAATGGACGATGGGACAAAAAAATCTATGCCTCTCCCACGGTTCGAAACTGTGACCACAAAATATTGTCTTATTTTTAAAATTTACGCTAAATATGGTTTCACTCGTGTCTTTCTCAAGGCGTTCCATTACCTCTCCGATGGCGTAGTGGTAACGTCTTCGACATGCAATCAAAGGCTTCCGAATTCAATACCAGATAGAGAAACAATTAGCGTGTGGCAGATCTTGTTAAGAAAACAGTTGCTAAAATGTTCTTCTTGAGGCCACGTAGCACCCAGCTGTTGTTTGTTGTTGCTGGGGCATGAGTCATGTGACTCATGCTATCAATGCTCAATCCTTCCCGAGAACTCAGATCCACCAGACAAACTTAAGCGAATAATTTGTTATTTGGGTTGCATAAACAACAGGCTTTAAGACGTTACGAAATTCTAGGTCCCGTGGCCCAGGTAATTCTTTCTCCGACTGTACAACTAAAATATGTAGATACTTGTGCACATTTCACGAATGGATTAGTTGAAAGTTCATTTAGTTACTTAAAGAAGGTTATGAGAGTCTTTGTGTTAGAAAAGAAAGCTTCATGGTGTGACTATTTAGCTAGCGCAGCGTTCAGCCACAACGTTACAATCCATTCTGGATCCCTCCAGAGCCCGTATTTTACTTTGTTTGGCTACAACCCAAGGATCTTAGCTGACGCAGTCCTTCCTTCGAACCCCGACAATGTTTCCCAGACGAACGCACAGAGACTTGAACTCCTGACCTCCATACGTAAGACAGCACATGACAACCTGCATAAGCGTTACGAACAGCAGAAAAAGTACGCAGACAGCACTTCTAGGCAAATACAGTACTCACCAGGACAACATGTATGGATTCTAGATGCCACTCCGACTCCAGGTGTGTCAAAAGCCTTTGCGTCCTCTTATAAGTACAAAGGAACTATTCATCGCAAAGTTAATGAGAATTCCTACGAAGTAACTTACATCGCCGGCAGGAATAAACAAAAGACTGACACTATTACTATTTCTAGACTCAAAGCCCGCTACGACAAGTGCCATGATAACCCCAGTAACATTCATTAACACGCCACTCCGTTGTCACCTACTTTAGCCTCCTCGCTCCTCGTTGCGTACATGCTAGCATCCCCTGATCCAGCATTTTCTCACGCTCATCGACTCCCCTCCCCCCTCTTTCCACTTCCAGTGCTCGCACTGCATTTCTTCGTTACAACGAACTCATTTTTATTTTTAACCAGATCAGGATTACAGAATGCTATCTCAATCGTCGGAACATTTATAATACATCTCTTGCCTAATAATTAATTTTTTTTTACAGATATTTTAATGTTATTTTATAATTTGCGATTCAACGCATAGTAATAGTCAGAACATATCACTTAGCTGATTTGACTAATAAGTACTTAGTGTGTTTATGATTCTAACTAGCAAATATTTTTTCCCCATTTGCTGGTACATATACGCTCAAATGAAGAAAAAAGTACAAAGAAATAAAGAACGAATGAACTAAGATAGAACAAGATCAATGATTTAAAGAACAAATGAACTGCGTAGAACTTGCTTGAACAATTGGCTTTTTGGCCATAGCAATTTTTATTTACGCTCAGGTGTAACGCGAACTGCTTCTTTGAAAGCTGCAATGCACTAAATATGTTAATAAAGCATATAATAAAATAGGCAAATGTTCCCACTCTCTACTTTAATTTTATAGTTCAAATATTGATAGCATACAACATGGTATAGCTCATATCCCATGAAATTACAAACTTACTCTATTTTTCAATGAACTACTCTTTTTCACTTCTTTTTCAATTTTTTTTATTAGCAGCGAATCGAAGGCGCTTAAACCTTTGTCCACAATACACGTAAAATTCTTGCAATTGCTTTTATAAACGACATTTACACATATTACAGAAGGAAATGTCTCGTAATCACTTAGTTCGTTCTATTATCGCTGAATTCTCCTTTCTTTTCTCATTTCATTCCCGGCTAAGCCGACTATTCTAACTCCCCCCCCCCCGTTGCGCCCCGGCGAACTTTCCTTACAACATGGAATTATTCCACCTACTCCCCCCCCCCCCCGTTGCCCCGGCGAACTTTTCTTCAGGTAAACCTGTTAATCATAAACAGGCCCCCTTAAAAACTCTACATCATATAAGTAACAACGACCCTTCGCCGTCATTCAAATCAGATATTACCTCCCCTCCCCCCCAAAATAATTCACCAGTTTTAACTGAAAGTCCCTTTTCAATCGATTTTATAACCCGTCATCATTTATTGTAACCCTGCTCCACTACCTTTTGCTTTTTCCTAATTTTTCCCTTTTTGCGCTTGTTTCATTTTCTCATCGCCACGGATGCTACCGGACCCATGACGACCACTGGCTTGTACCATCGAGTGACAGACCTAGGCTCATCGCAGAGACCGACGACGATTTTGTGGAGTTCCAGCCCCAACAAGGACCCGTTCCCGTCTGGACCCCATGGCTGATTTTTCCATCTTCCAAGCCGCGATGCAGATGTGGAGCGCTTTACCCAGGACGTTTCTTGCCCCGAAGCGCCATCGAAAATTTGACTTCCAGAAGGCCCCTCCCACTGAGTGCATCCTGCTCTTGTTTCCTGACGTCATATGATGCGTATGTTATTTTTCATCGGCTAAAAGTGTTACGGTGCTCAGCTACTTCAACTACCGTAAGGCACACGCTATTAGTACGCACGCATGTCCATTACAGTGCCAAAGTTTGTGCCCATGGGTACTGCCCATACTGGATTAGAGATACGTCTCTTTCTTTTGTGTTTTTTTTTATCGTCAGCTGCACAGAACGTCCAGCCTATGGCGGCATGCAGTTTACAGAGTTGCCATAGGTAACATACCTCAAGGCTCCGCCCAGCATCGTGTATGTTCCGCCGAGTGTACTTTGAACTCAGCAAACAGTAAAATACAACCGCTTGCGGTTCCCGGCGTTTCTTCACACTGTGTTGACATGTGTTTTTTTTTTATTATTGTGCTGTCATCACTCAATCAAAACTAGTTCAGTGTCACACTTATGTAATTATTTTTATCCATGCCTCAAGACTTAGTTAATTGTGCTCGTACTTTTTGAGTTTATAAGAGGCTATAACCTACAATTTAATTTTTATTTCTCTACGTGTTTTTATATTTTTCTCAACGGTGTTTGGTGCTACGTTATTTTTGATGATATGACTATTCTGGTGATTTCAAATTTTTTTTTTACGGTGATGTGAATCTTCTGGTGATTGACTTGCTGTATTGGTTTTCTACGAGTTTGATATGTTAATAAATCATAATTTTTAAATATAACCTACTCCGGACGAGGTAGTCGACCATCACAGAGTGGTTCGATTATTTCAACAAGGGGAATGTAGAGATATGGAGACTATTAGACCGAGAAAACCTCATCATGTTAATATTCACACTTGTTTATTTCCTGAACTTGTCCGACCAGCGAGTGATCCCAAGAATGCGCTAACTTGTAACTTCCGTAAAACAAGGAACTCGAAAGGCAAACGCGTGGATCTAAACAGGATCTACCGCGTTTGAAAGGTTTAACAACCTTTCGACGCCTAGAATGATAAAAGCAAGCTCCTACCCGGAGCTCGCTCTCTTTTGATTCTGACACTCATCGACGCTACATGGATAGCTAGTCCGATTACTTTACAACACGTTACACTGCTAACTACGACGATGGAACACGGAGTTACCGCTGCCTAGCATGCTACAAGGCGCAAGGGATCGCTTGGCTTGGTGAACTGAGGGTCGCTGGATAGAACCTTGGAACTGTCACGATTCGGTCTGCGAGAAGCATTAGGACAAGACATCACACACATCTACCAGGTATGAACAAGCGTGAATAACCTTTTACACCAACTTTCCATATCTCTACCCTCCTACGGAGCAGGTTCAGCCATCAGATATTATTAAGCTCTACCTGAATGTTTAAATGAAACTTCCCTGTGACCTCTCAGAGCCCAGGTAAACGGGCTTACAACACGAACGTTTTGATGATTCGGAGCAATGTTTAGCGATATTCAACCGTAATAAACACGAATTTTTCCGTCGATATATTACAATGGATGAAACATGGCTCCATAACTACACTCCAGAGTCCAATCGACAGTCAACCGAGTGGACTGCACGTGATGAACCGAATCCAAAGCGTGGAAAGACGCAACAGTCGGCTGGCAAGGTTATGGCATCAGTATTCTGGGATGCGCATGGAGACAGCCTTCAAGGAGTTCGGACGTGCATGAATAGCTCTCTCTTTCCGCTTGAGTCGCCCGCTGTGAACCGCATGTAAGAGGGTCCGTCTACCCAACTAGAGCTTGCACGGAGGAGGGGATACTGCAGCACAAGTACTTACTCTGTCGTATTTTTTTAAAAAATTGTTAAGAGCAGTATTGCCCGAAAAATGGGAATCAGCAAAGCTGAGTGGCAACGGATTGAAAACTCCATCTCGACAGCCATAGTGAAAGAACTCAACCAACAGTTCGGAGACCTGGACAGACGCATCGCCCTGGCATTTGCAAGTGATGCGGTGTTGAAAGAAATTAAACCAGCGCTGACCACTGCAATTAAATCTGCCGTGGAGGATGCCATTCAAGAAGTAAAAAACGATCTCGAGAGGAAGATCTCTGAGCTAGACAAGCAAGTGAAGCAAGTGCGAAAGGATCTGAATTCCCTGGAACAATATGACCGTCGCCTGAACCTTGTTTTTCATGGCATCAATGAAAGTGAGGGTGAAAAGTGTGAAGTGATTGCTTCAAAAATCATCAATGAGCAGGTGAAAGTGAAAGTGCCACAAAATGTGTTTCATCGTGTTCACCGACTGGGAGCACCGCGACGTGATGGCAAACCCCGGCCGATCATTGCGCGCTTTGTCACCTACGCCCAGCGAGACTTGGTCTACAAGAACAAGAAGAACCTAAAGGCTACAGGGACAGGTATTTTCATAACTGAAAACCTAACAAAAGCAAATTTGGACCTTTTTCACAAGGTAAGGCTTAGTAAAATATTCGAACGAGTATGGACAACCGATGGGAATGTACTTGCCCTACACAACGGAAACGTGGTTAGGATTAGTGACCCGGAGGACATCGCAAAGTTCAGCAGAAAGTAACGCTGTCCCGCCACACTCCCCTCCTAACGGTGGTTGTGTTTATTTTTGGAACTGCTTCCCCCATCAATGACGTACGGGCAACGGTGACCAGTCAAAAGTAGAGGGGAGGGGAATGCAGGAGAACATTCCGCGCCGAACCATACAAAGCTTGCAATACTCTCTGCATTCCTCAATGGTGGCGAAAGGAGGTCATGAACCTGTCGCATAATAGACTGTTATATAAATGTAAACAACCCTCAGCTTGTATTCTAACTCACGCCAGAATATATCGGCAAGCTCAAAAATCTATATTTCTCCCATTTTTAGTTAATCAACAAATATTTTCATTTTTTTTTATTTTTCTTCTTTTGTGTCAGTATTCACATTTTTATATTAATTTTTACTTTTTTATTCTTAAATTTTTCATTTATTTTTTACATTTTAAAAAATTTGATTGTAGTAATAAGTCACTATGATAACTAGCACCTGTTTTTTTTTTAATTAAGTGTTATGCGTATGCACATTTTCATTGTTATTCCAATATGCAATTCACACTTGGGACAGAATATATACTTCATGACCAACAGTGGAGGAAACTATAAATATAAATGACCCTACCAATGTAGTCAATGGTGCAGAAACGCCACTCCCAATCAGAATTCACTCCAGTTACTTTGATGAGTCGCCCATTAATATCCGCCACAGCAATTACAATATAAAGGAACAGCTCGAAGCTGAAATAAATAGATCTGAAAATGGCTTTAAATTATGTCATCTAAATATTCAAGGTTTACTCAACTCCATAGATGAATTTAAAGAAATGATATCGAACTTAAACTTTGACCTGATAGCCATTACAGAAAGCTGGTTAAAACCTAATATTAGTAATAATATAGTAGACATCGAAAATTACACATTAGTTCGACAAGATAGATTAAACAAATCTAGAGGTGGTGTGTGCTTATACATTTCTAAATCGCTTAAATGTAAACTTTTAGACGGGTTCGTTAATAATGATATCGGCGTAGAGTACCTTGTAATCGAATTAACTATCGATAGGAAAAAAATTGGACTTATGGTAGCATATAAACCTCCAAATGTCAGCTATACTCACATCAGTCACGTAGCAGATATCCTCCAACACCTATACTTAAATTACGATTACTTCATTGCGTTAGGCGACTGGAATATCAACATGTTAAGAAAAAACGAAAGCAGTACTAGACTCCTTCAGAGTATAATCAAGAAAGTTCACGGGAAACAATTAATTACCAATCCAACCAGAGTGACAGCGACGTCAAAGTCATTAATTGATTTAATCGTTTGTTCACAAGATTTAATTGTAAAGCAAATTGGGCAGAGCGAGTTACCTGGAATCACAGATCACCATATAACATACTCCATATTTGACCTGTACGCACCAAAGCAATCTAAAAAAATTATCAAAATTAGAAATTTCAAAACCATGGACTTGGACAAGTTTCGTAAAGACGCGGAAAATGTGGAATGGTGCAAAATCGAAAGAAACGAGGACGTAGATGCAGCGGTGGAGGCCTTGAATGATAACATTATCAGATTAATAGATAAGCACGCCCCCCCAGCGAAAAATTCGTGTAACCAAACCTCCCGCCCCCTGGATTTCAAATCAAGTAAGGGAATTCTGGAAGTTGCGCGACTTCTTTCATCTGAGATATGTAAATACAGGAGACCCAGACGCTCTCCTATCGTACAAATACTTCAGAAACAGAGCCAAAAAAGCAGTCAGAAACGCAAAATTTAAGCACTATAACGAAATGGTAAATATGAATGTAAAAAATGCTAAAAATTTATGGTCTAACCTCAGAAGCCAGGGACTTTTACCAAATAAAAAGAGTAATGCGCTCTCCTCAGATACATTTCGGCCGAATGCGTTAAACGAGTTCTTTGTTAAGCCGAGTGCACCCTCAGATGACAATGCAGCGGTGATTGATGAAACCAACACGTATCTTGAGCAACCCAACAATGACACGTTCTTTTTTACCCCAGTAAGTAGCGAACAAGTACGTAAGATTTTTAACAAAATGAAATCAAAAGCGTGCGGTTATGATGGCATAAACCTAACTATTTTACAGTATTGCATCCCCTTTTGTTTAGAAGCTCTTACGCACATTATTAATCTTTCCCTTTCCAAAGGTTGGTTCCCTCAAGAGTGGAAAAAATGCGAAGTAACACCTATACCTAAAAAATCCAACCCCACAGAAATAAAAGATCTACGACCTATTAGCATTCTATCCACAATGTCCAAAATATTTGAAAAAGTAATATATGAACAAATACTTTCACATATTCAATGTTTCCTACCACACTTTCAATCTGGTTTCAGAAAAATGCATAGTACTTGCACTGCGCTGGTAGATATCGTAGACAATGTAAGTAAAGGAATAGATGAAAATGAAGTTACACTTTTAGTCTTGTTGGACTATTCAAGAGCGTTCGACTCGATCAATCATGAATTGTTATTGGCCAAACTGTATCACTATGGCGTTACCGGAAACGCGTTAAATTGGTTTCGATCATATCTCGGCAACAGGAAACAACGTGTGAAATATCGGGAACCGGAAGTCAAATACTCTAAATGGTTAGTTGTTCAACAAGGCGTCCCTCAAGGAAGTATATTGGGTCCACTACTATACATGATTTACGTAGCTGATTTCGACCGCGCTGTCCAATATTGCCACTACCATCAGTATGCTGACGATTCGCAAATCTATATTCAGTGTAATACAGAAAACTACGATAATGCGATGACCAAACTTCAATTCGACCTGGATGCTATAACAAATTGGTCACGGAGGAACTCCCTTCAATTAAATCCAACAAAATCTTGCTTCATGACCATAGGAACTCATGGTACACTTAAGAAACTTCACAAAAACGCACCTTCTCCTCCAACTCTTGGCAGTATACCGCTATGCGAAGTGGATACAAGCAAAAACTTGGGGATTGTGTTCGATAGACACTTAAATTGGGAGCCACAAGTCGAATTTATTGTGAAAAACTGTATGGGGAAACTTAAACCTTTGTATCATTTAAAACATGCTCTGGACGCTAATGTTAAAGATCGTCTTATGCAATCACTCGTCCTATCCACATTAGACTATTGCGCTCCAGTGTACAGTAATATATCCCAGGGCTTAAACTATAAACTTCAAAAAATTCAGAATTGTTGTATACGTTTCATATTTAACCTAAACAGAAAGGAACATGTATCCCCCTATTTAAAGAAACTTTCTTGGCTAAACATTAACAATAGAAGAAAATACTTAACACTCACCTTGATGCACAAAATACTTAAGAGTGGCTCCCCAAAATACTTATCCGATAAGATCTGTTCTCGTAGAACATCAGCCGAACATAATATCCGCAACAAGCACAATCTAAAAATCCCCAAACATAAAACCGCCACATATAACAAGTCCATCATTGTTACAGGGATCAGGGAATGGAACAAACTGCCTGCACCATTGACTAACATTATTTGCCATCAAAGTTTTAAGAAAAATCTGAAGAACTTACTATTGTCCCAACAACTTCATTAACCTTCATATGTTAACAAATACACCTGCACTTATACATCATATAATGCATACCTAATCTACCCCCCCCCCGCCCCGCACACACATTGAACTACCGAAGACTTATTACTTATCTTTACTCAACAGTATATATACTAATCTATTCAATGTATTATTTTATCATTTGTTGATCTTTATATTATCTTTATTGTATTATAATGATCATTATGTGTTTTTTCTTTCTTTTTGTTTTTATTCATTTATTGTATCTTTGACAAGGGTTGGTTGTAAGAACGGCCCATGAGGCCGAAACACGCCTGCTTAAATAAAGACCATTCTATTCTATTCTATTCTATTCTATTATATTCACCGATTACCTCAAAAAGGGCCAGGCCATCAACAGCGATTATTACATAGCGTTGTTGGAGCGTTTAAAGGATGAAATCACGAAAAAACTGCCCCATTTGAAGAAGAAAAAAGTGCTGTTTCATCAAGACAATGCACCGTGTCACAAATCAATGAAAACGATGGCAAAATTATATGAATTAGACTACGAATTGCTTCCCCATCCACCATATTCTCCAGATCTGGCCCCCAGTGACTTTTTCCTGTTTGCAGACCTTAAAAGAATGCTCGCTGGAAAGAAATTTAGCACTGATGAAGAGGTAATCGCCGAAACTGAGGCCTATTTTGAGGCTAAAGAGAAATCGTACTATAAAAATGGCATCGAAAAATTGTATGACCGCTATAATCGTTGTATCGCCCTCGAAGGCAACTATATTGAATAATAAAATCGAATTTTGTCAAAAAAATATTTTTTACTATGTTAGCCTACGAACTTTTCAGCCCAACTGTTAGTGTACGTCAAAGGTATGGAGAAAATAAAATGGTTGGAAAAATTACTTGGAGAAAAACGTATGGGTAAAATATCTGTACGCAACATCGAAGAACTTGAATGTCCAAAATTGGATAGTGTGAAAAAGACTACATGAAAATGCAGAGATCATAGTAAATGTGAAAACGTAAAGAAAAATCTGTGCAGTTGAAAATGTCTGGAAGATGTACAGTTTCTATTGTAATACGTATAAGAAATAAAAGATTTTTTGAAGATTTACAAATGTTTTATTTATAATTGTTGATATGGATATAGGTTTACAATACCTGAGGGGTTGTATTGTAACGGGTGCACTCAAGGTCCCCGAAATGACGTGTCATTCATACCCTGGCACGGGGCCAAACGTCGTTATGTGTACGGGAAACCGGTCGTGACTCTTACGGTCCAGGTTTTCAAGTTCGGTACTGAGACGGTCGTTTATTGTCGTAATAATGCGAGGCGGAGATAAATACCTTGAAAATATTACACTATTTTGTTTTCCTTGGATATGTAGATTCGAACAATCATAACCCACTAATAGCATAATATCCGATACCTGAAAAAACGTCAAATAACAACACTGACGAACGGTAAAAAAGTGAATATATATTGTAACAACAAAAAAATATTGCAATCAACAACTGTTTACATTGCCTCCTCAAACGCTCACTCATTCACTCTATCTCTCTTTCACACATCTGAGGTATTTTTACATGTGAAGTATAGATACAAATCATGGATCTCATTAACATATCATTCCTTTTTAGTTTTAAACCATTATGTGAATTTAGGATATTTGTCTGCCAGCTCCTGTGCTCTTTTAAATTAATTTATGTGCCAGTCCTCGGAAAACGGTTATCTAAGACAATTGGGTCGGCGTGGTTCGAATGAACGTATGCTTCCAGTCGTAAGCACGACATTTAACAAGTTTCTCGCACGGGGGTAATACACATAAGCCTCTCTCGTCCAATGAGAACAACTACACCATTACATAGTGATGCAAAACTTAATCGGCTCCAGCTGCCGGAATTCCCAAATCAATCGTCGGCGCGAACAAAAATTACATAAAAACCCACTATGCAATAAATAATACTACTTCACGCGCACGACCTTGCAATATAAAATACTCTTTCCACAATTAAAAGGACTCATCAGTCAACTATTGACACACTAAATGACGCTACGGGGCGGTCGGTTACACAAAAATGGAGCACACCTTGACAATTTACACTAAATATTAAAGTAATGGAATGGAGCTTCTAACTCTGAATGCAGACAATTAAATTAGAACATCTGAACACGAAATTACCCTTCTTTTATAACAATACCAATAATTTATCAGACATGGAAGTTAGGTTTGGGGTTCCTGAGTCAGTTTGCAAATAAGTGAGACTTCGGCGTTAACCGTACGGTGTTGATACTAACAATGCACGTTTACATGGACATAGACCATCTGAAGATACTCTACCGGACTCTTATACATTGCGTGGTAATTCATCTCTCCTGGACGCGGGACTTGCACACGGTTCCTTTGTGGCGAAATTGTTCTCCGAGGTCGATTGCGACGAAGGATGATTGCGACGATATGGTGTACTTGCACCTCCTTAGCACTTCGGGCGTTCCTCTTGTCACTAGCGTCGGGTGTACGTGGTCACGCGCCGGTCCGGAATCTCTCTAGTGTCGGGCATCAATTGGACGTCGATCTGGAATCATCTCTCTCTCTGGTAACGGGCTTCGATTGCACGTCGAGCTGGAGTCGTCCCTCCCCCTCTCTCTCTCTCTCTCTCTCTGGTAACGGGCTTCGGTTGGAACGTCGAACTGGACACGTCCTTCGGGCTTTGGTCAGTGGTTAGCTTTGGCGTCGTTTTTGGCGCTGGCTGGCTGGCTTCACCGGATGATAGCGATGCATCGTTGCAGGTGTCAGGGAAGTCGACGGACTCCGTTCTCTAGCTCCTTTAGCCGCCCATTATTTGGCAAAAACAAATCACCGCGTAATACTTCACCAAACTAAGGCGCACACTGGTAACTCTCTATCTGCAATTCGCTCACGGTACGTAAGAAAACAAAGTCCACGGAGACAAGACGATAATCACTCGAGAGTGTAGCGCGGAGATGCTCTCTCTATGAAATCCGGGTCAAAACCGTCTCTGGAATCGTAGTACTCTTGTTTTTATATCACTTTCGAATTCGTCCGTTGAGAAGCATGCTAAAGTGGCTTGGCTTTGGTTTCCGAGGAGATGGAAATGACCTCTGTCCATTGTCTTGAAACGCGGTCACCAGCGCGTCCTCGATCCTTGCAGGCTTGGGCTCCAGCTGATTTTCCTGGTCATCCGTGAAAAATGGGTTCGCCCACCCGCTGTGACTTCTAGCCCGATCCCGACGTAAATAATCCTTCCTTTTCTCCGTGTTGGTGCAAATATGTCATGTTCTAAGCCGCGGCTGTCACTCAGGAAAAACCCGTCTCCCAACTCTCGACGTCTGGCTCGGATACAAATTTATCCACAAAATAAATCAAACCTCACACTTTTATATTTGAACATAAAATGATTCTATATACAAAAAATAATTTATATCGAACTGCGTTTCACATGTCACTAGATACCGTGACAGTATTACAATATATAAAAATGATTTAATTACAATGTGAAATATATTTACAATTACATATGGAAGGTTTACATCAATACCAGAATGGTTATTTTACAATACATAAAAATTACAATGGTTCATTTAAAATGGATACTTTACAAGAGCAAATATATAAAAGTAACAGATCTTATTTACAATGTCAATGTGTGACCAAGATTGTTCTGAAGATATATTTCGATCATCAATTCGTTGTACCAGAATGCATAAAAAGAGTTCACTATTTAGGGTACTTCTTCTCTTTCTGAAACCTATTCTTTTTTGATACAATATACAAAAGCCTCCATTTCGGGTTGTAATTTATGATAACGTTCGTTCATTAATTTTTGCAGAGGTCTAAAAAGGTTACACAAAAATAAATCTAGTTCAGAGGCTGTGGAAATAAAAGCATCCGGTGAATGATGTTCATACATCGAGATACAACGTTTCCCGAAAATATTTAAACCACTAACGGTGATATTTCCAGTAATCAAATAATTGAATCGTCTGCCAGTGTCGACGTAATTTAGTAAGTCAGATTGCAAAGCACACAGTTCTCTAATTTGTTTAGAATCGATGCGTACGTGTGATCTCCTGTTGCGAAAACTCCCACACTAAATTGAAAGCAGATTCCTTTTCGAATCCTATCGCTACGTACTTGTTATTTTCCTTGTTCAGAAAATATGTGTTTGCAAGATAGAGATCTAAACATTCCTCTACGTCATGTAGTTCAGGACATTCGATTTTGTCTGTGGCATACACAATTTCCCTACGTCTTTTTATGAAATCACAGTCCGTAGTCACATCCATTCCCTCGTCAGCCGTCTCGTTCTTGATAGTGACGGTTTCGAATTTAACGGGTTGCACACGTTTGCGAGGATTACGTTTGGAAACATCATCCTCATGGGTCATACGTGTCACACGTTTGTCGTGTTTCTCCATTATGGAACCCGCAGTAGGTTCCATGGTGTGTTCACTAGAGCTGTCTCGATGACAGTGAGAGAAAGATACGGCAGCACAAATTTTATATAGATCTTTTCATTACACGAGCCCGGATCGTGTGGATAGAACAACACGCTTGTTCCCCTCTGGGGCACTTGGAATGTGGTAAACATTTGAAGATCTGACGAAAACGGTCTAGGATATATCCATCTTTACTGATGCCTGGTGGAAATGTCTGGATGAAATCCTTGGTTGTAACGTGGCGTGCTTTGTAATAAGCATACACGCAACAGTAATGTCCGCATGTTGTGGCCAATACCCCCTGTAAGGGAATCTTGTTGTATGTCCAGACCGAAGAATGACGATTCAGGAAAGTTACGAATTCTTGATAGAAAGGATGAAATCCGTATGAATCGAAATACCCAGCCACATTGTTTTTGTCGAAATAGAAGGCCACTCAGTGTGTACCCCGGGAGTCGGACTTGTCAGTGTTTGCGATTATCAATTCGGGGTAGGAACCGTCCGAGGTAAAAGATCTCTGGGGTAAACACTGTATAAAATGTTTTTTTTCTGTGGAACAGTTACGAGATAGAATCTGTCTGATCTGCGACGTGTTCATGCTGCTTATGTTTTCGAAAACGTAAAATGAGAGTGTAGTGTTCGGTTATTTTTATACTCTGAAGATAAAACCCGTCTAATATTTGGGGGGACAATTGCGAGTCAACAGGTTCTTCCACTTCCGAAGAAACAAAATTATGAATAATATCACGGGTTATCAGTTCGATGGGTTTTCCCATCTCATGTTACATATGTTTTCAATATGTTGGTTATTTCTACGATCCCAGGGTAAAATCTGCTGTCAGGTAGTCTGGGAAAAATTGTGTGTTAACAGGTTGCGAAGTTGTCACTTTCGAAGAAACACTATTATGAATAATAGTACGGGTTATCGGTTTGGTAGGTTTATCTATCACAAGCAGTATGATGTTTACATCGGAGTTGTTTTGATAACACTGTGAGTAAGAAACACA